>NC_082399.1:18405643-18758143 GCF_031168955.1 Gadus macrocephalus
CTCCTCATCCCGCAGCGCGTTCTCCTCAAAGATAGCGCCTGACGGAGAAGGACATGGTTAACGAGGCCTGACCGCATCACCGGAATATACGTCTCAAAGCTGTTCATTGTTGACCGCTTAGTAGACACCTTCTTGACAAGCCAACCCTTGCTAAGAGAGCAGAACCTTGTGTCTCGGAGCCAAACACACACGTCGCTCCAGCGTTGAATATCCTTAAACTCCGCCCCAAAAATACCTCCTGATTCTGATCCCTTTATTCTCAGCCTCCAGATGGAAAATGAGCAAACAAGCCCTATTGTACCAATGTATTGTCAAGATTACCTCAGTCGAACCACCAACCACCCCATGAATAGAATAATAATAATAAATGGTATTTATAACGCACTTTACATCAACTCAATTACCTCAAATTACTACAATGCACATGCAAAAGGATAAAAACTAAATAAAATACTTTAAAACTAGATTAAAAAGAAAGACAGAGAAAAAACATTTGAAATAACAGTTTAGCCAAAGGCTTTTCTAAAAAGATGAGTTTTCAGGCCTTTTTTGCAAGAATCCACAGTGTGTGGGGCCCTTAGATGGTCAGGGAGAGCATTCCACAGACTGGGGGCAGCTGAGCAGAAGGCGCGGTCGCCAATAGTTCGGTGCCTTGTCTGGGGAAGCTGGAGGAGGTTGGCTTGTCCAGAGCGGAGATGGCGTGAGGAGGAATGGGGGGTGATGAGTTCTTTGAGGTAAAGGGAGGCAGTGCCATGGAGGCACTGGTGGGACAGAAGGGAAACCTTGAATTCGATCCTGTACTGGACAGGAAGCCAGTGGAGGAATTTGAGGATGGGTATGATGTGGTGGTACTTCCGCACCCCCATCAGGATCCTGGCAGCACAATTCTGGATGTACTGCAGCCGGTGGATGTTCTTGCTGGGGATCCTGATGAGGAGTGCATTGCAGAAGTCGGCATCGGGGAGAGTGAGTATGGGGCGAAGTTTTGCAATGTTCTTTAGTTGGAAGAAGGAGGTTATGCAAAGATGTTTAATGTGGGCCTCGATGGTCAGTTGAGGGTCCAGTTGGGCAGAAACTACCTTTTCCAACACCTTTGATAGGAAAGGGAGGTTGGTGATGAGGCGGTAGTTGGCAGGTGCTTAGGGGTCAAGGCTGAGGTTTTAGAGTACTGGCTTGATGACAGCAGTTTTCAGAGACGTGGGGACATGGCCGGACCGGAGGGACTCATTGATGATTTTGTTGATCATGGGACTTATTGCAAAGGAGTGACTTTTTATCAGGGTTGAGAGAAATTGGTCCAGGTCACAGGTGGAGGACATCTTTGGGACCAAAGTTACTTCACCATTAGTTTACTATTCTTTAATCTGGCATTTAGTCAGCATGCATTGTCTATATCACTATACAGTATCTCTATCGCTATGCAGTGTCTATATCACTATGTAGTGTCTATGTCACTAAGCAGTGTCTTATCGCTATGCAGTGTCTATATCGCTATTGTCTATATCACTAGTGTCTATATCGCTATGGAGTGTCTATTGCTGCTTTTCCACTGCATGGTACCAGCTCGACACGACTCGACTCAGCTCGCATTTTTTGCGTTTCCACCGCGGTACCATGGTATCTGGTACCTGAAGTGGCTACTTTTTCTAGTACCTACTCGCTCTAGGTTCCAAGCGAGCTGAGCCGATGCTAAAAGGTGACGTCTGCAGACGGCCGGCGACTGATTGGCCAGAGAGTGTGACGAAGTCACGAGAGCGACATGGCAACCATGCTGGTAACATCCATAGCAGCGCCGCAGCCAACATGTTCCACTTCTCCAACTTCTTCAACATGCCAGCTAATAATAGTAATGTGATCGATGTCCTCCATTGTTGTTATGTGGGTTCTGTCCATGTGTGGGTTGCGTATGTGTTGTTTGCGTCGCGTACACAAATACGTCACGGCCCTTTCGCGCAGCCGACCCCGCCCACGTCCAGGAGGTACTATTTGCGGTGGAAAAGCACCCGTGCTGCTACCGTGTCGAGTCGTGTCGTGTCGAGTCGTGTCGAGTCGAGCTACATGTGCGGTGGAAAAGCGGCATAAATCACTATGCAGTGTCTATATTGCTAGTGTCTTTATCGCTATGCAGTGCCTATAGGCATTTTTTACAATGCCAAGCCGGTACGTTCGCGGCTTGGGATGCCCTGCAAATTCACTGTCATGCCTGTGTAAAGCCTAGGGTGTATAATCCCCCTTAATCCCCCAGCCGGCTTTCTTTGTTCAATGGAGAAAGCAGGGCTATAGAAGGAGAGTAAAAATTCATGGACAGTGTCTTCAATTTTTTATGATTCAAGACACTGTCGCTATGCAGTGTCTATATCGCGATCCAGTGTCTATATCGCTATGCAGTGTCTATATCGCTATGCAGTCTCTGTATCATTATGCACTCTTTATATCGCTAGAGTCTATATCGCTATGCAGTGTCTATAACTATGCAGTATCTATATCGCTATGCATTACCTATATCTCTATGCAGTTTCTATATCTCTATGCAGTACCTATATCACTATGCAGTGTCTATAGCTCTATGCAATGTCTATATCTCTATGCAGTATCTATATCACTATGCATTGTCTAAATCTCTATGCAGTGTCTATATCTCTATGCAGTATCTATATCATTAAGCAGTGTCTATATCTCTATGCAGTGTCTATATTGGTGTAGTGTCTATATCACTATGCAGTGTCTATATCGTGGTGTAGTGTTTATATCGCTATGCAGTGTCTATATCTTGATACAGTTAAATGAAGTATATACAAGTAAATACTCATAATATAGTTACATAATTAAGCATATAACTCTACCTCTAACTACCAACTATTTTTGCTTGCTTAGTCCACTGTATCAAAGGTATGCATTTACTTTATAAGATTCACGGGATTAATGGCCATGCTAAATTTTAATTAATGACTACATTAGAAAGTTCTCACATTTGAAAGTGCTCATGGGTAAAGAACGGTTGGATGAATTGGTAAGTTATGTTTAACATTAAAATGTGGAGGATGGACTCATAAATAAAAATGACGGATGGGGAGATTTGGATGAATGTAGAAAATAATCACAAGTAAGCCTTCCATTTGTCAGGCCGGTTGTGCCAATTGGACGTGAATATCTGAATTCCTTCAGTTCAGAGCTGGAGTGTGCTCACAGCAGAATGGACTTCCCTCCCTCCATTCCCTTTCCAGGCATGATCAATCAATCATCAGCTTTTCTAAAATTACAAGTCTATCAAGCGTGGCTAATTAAGAATAAACCTTGTTGCTCTATGCGTACGAGCCACGACGAGAGGTTTGATGTATCAAGGTGTGATTCTTCATCTGCTGCTTTCTGAAGGAGGCAGCTTCACTTGGAAATACCTAAAGCTACTTAAGGTTTTAAAGCTTAATACCAACTCTAAATAATGACCCAATGATCTCCCCCTGCCAACATTCATTTCCTGTGGCTTTTGTTGTTTTTATGTATCTTTTAACAGCCTTCTATTTTCCTGAGAAAATATATTTGTAAGGGAATGTTATTACCTGCCGACATGGGAAGGTATCACTACAATATATGTCCAAGTGTGAGCACATGAACATTGAGCAAAATGACCAACTGCTTAAGGCAACTATGGTGGATTTTAACCGTGGATGTTACACATAATATAAGGCTGATCGCCAAAAAAACTGCAGAGACAAAAAACTAGAGTGGGGAGGAATGCATGTTTAGCAGAGTTGCATCCAAACCTAAAAAAAGTCTTGTAGTTTTTGCAAATCTTGCAAAAACTACAATTCTTTTGAGGAGTAATTCCCAGGATATCTTGACCAAGCAACGGTCAACGAGTATCGCATTTCCTGGACACAGCAGTCGATCGGCACCTGGTTCTCATTGTAGTTGAAGTGGTTCATTAAATGAATAAATCATAACCTGTGTTACTAAGGCAGCACTTCCAGGAATGACGTAACATGCAGAATGTTTACACTGGGAAAAACTGTTGAGGTCGATTGGTTATATATTGAATGTTTCTTTTATGATTGTGATTTGTATGATTGTATGTTTTGTTATCATATAATACATACAATCAAGTTGTTCCTTATACAGAGCACAATGGTTGGCATTTAAAGTTTACCAGCCGTTCTTTGCCAGTGTATAAATCTGTGAAATCGGAAGTTAGCGTCAACTAAGCACACTGTGTTTCTGAAAAGGTTATGGAACACGCACCATTAACGATTTAGCAGGCTACTTTAATCCAAAGCACTGATGATTAATACAAATTCACGTCATTAAGGCTGCTGTAAGATTCAAGAGCTGTAAAGAGAGAGCAGAAGAGGGCAAGATTGTCAAAGCCAATGACAAAAAATAAAAAAATCCCACTGCTCTCTCCTTCCTTACATTTCTCTTATGTTGAGAGAGAAGTGATGCATCTTCTCTCTCAACGAGGCCGGAGTGCAGCCAGCAGATATTCTCACAGCACATTTCACCCTCTAACAGCTGACAGGTGACCAGGCCATTGCTACCAAACTATACTCAAATAAAATCTCCTAAATAATACCTACAACACCTTTCAGGAGCAGGTAGGTGTTAAATTGCTTCACGGGGCTTACGGTCATTCAAAGATGCCAGCTGCGGACATTGGAAACGGCAAAGGCAGCATTTCGTCCTGGCTCAATGTGAAGCCGGGATGACATGGTCCAAGATGGTACAGTCCAGTCACAACACGGTGAGCATGGGCCCTGAAGGCGGAAATGAAACGGCTGCTAATCAAGAATGCTAACAGCATCCAAGTTCACTTCATGGGAACACACAGCTAACCCCAACGAAGGAAGAGTCCCTGAGCAAACACAGAATGCTTCCTTACATTAAAGAGCTACAGATCCCAGGCGCAGCTGAAGAATACACACGTGTGTGTGTGTGTGTGCGTGCGTGTGTGTGTGTGTGTGTGTGTGTGTGTGTGTGTGTGTGTGTGTGTGTGTGTGTGTGTGTGTGTGTGTGTGTGTGTGTGTGTGTGTGTGGGTGGGGTCAATAATCTAGGTCAAAGTTGAATTTAGTATGCAAGCAATTTGTTACATGCACTATATTTCTGTATCTTTAAATGGACAGATGAAATTATTGTGTGCCTGAATAAAAGCATGGCTGTCCAATCCGGCTGTCTTTTGTCCGGTGTCCGGCGTCCAGCTGTCTGGTGTCCACACGGTTTGTATTGTTGTGCAGCACCATGGACAGCAACCAAGCAGGCTGCTTCTGTGGGTATCAGCTTGTCTCCAGGAAAACAAAGACAGTGAGAAGGAGGTACAACATTATATATACTAGAGCTTTTGCGCGCGTGTCGCACGCGCTCAACTTCGAGTTGTAATTAAACTAATAGCAATAATGTGGAAACCCCAGTTGATAATGTAACACATTTCTGAGTGCATAATATAATAACATTTTGCATATCATTTTGCAACGTATAACATTCATTCACCACAAATGATTCATGAAAGCAGTGCCAACATTTAAATATTTTTTAATCATTCGGGGAACAAAAGGCAACAGGCTGATTATCATTTAGGGGGCCCCTCAATGATATGCGTCATCAACACGCCCACTGAAGTGGTGTGAGAAAGACTGACTTTCTACTCCTCATTCACAAATAAGGTAATTTACATTTCCTACAGAGAAAATACTACCTCAGGGGTAGTTTTATTCAGGTGATTTTCAGGGTACAAATGTCAGGATATGTTGTTCACACATACGGCCCATCAGGATAATATCAGGACTTACACGTGTGTCTGAAAGCAGCTAGTGTGTGAGCATTTCACCACATTATAAAGTTAGTCAATTAATGGTAACAGGGATAATTGTTCAATGGAAAGTGCAGTATACTATACATGCAAATAAATTATTAAATGGCTTTTACTGTTATTCAGGGCTGAAAAGTGCATTGACATTTTAAAATGCAAGGCAAATACTATTGGCTAGTGGAAAATCATAATCATCATTGAGATTAAATATCTCTTCCAGTGACCTGGCCAAGACAGGCAGCAGTAGCCTAGAGTCAAACATAGCACACAAAACATAAGAAAATAAGACAACTAAAACGGTCCACAGGGGGGAGGGGAAAGGGGGGGATATCAAAATCGCAAGAGATTGGGCGGTTTTAGCTCAGGAGGTGGAGCGGGTTGGCTGGTAACCTGAAGGTTGTTGGTTCGATCACCTGCTCCTCCTAGAGTGTCGAGGTGTCCTTGAGCAAGGCACCTAACCCTAACTGCTCCCAACGAGCTGGCTGTCGCCTTGCATGGTTGAATCCGCCGTCGGTGTGTGAATGTGTGCATGAATGGTGAATGTGAGGCAATATTGTAAAGCTCTTTGGGTGGCCAATGGTTAGAAAAGTGCTATATAAATGCAGTCCATTTACATTTGGTGAGGCTCAAGGAGGTGGGTAATAATAAGTTTGAGCAACAAAGTGTACAGACAGTTCGGGAGGCATTTGAGTAACAAAGTTTAGTCTTGTGGTGGACTCTATAGACATAGTTCACCATATTGTGTTATTGACATCGATCATTCTGTGTTATACAGATGCTGTCTCTTCAAAATCCCGTGAATGGGTTGTTATCAGTGCGATGATTGAATTTAACGTTTTTTATATAACAAAATAAATGCAAGTATGCAATCGCGCATGCTGTGTGTGTGTTAGCTACAGGCTGCTTGGCACATGTGCACATGAGTAGCTGGTGCGAAAGGACTGCTATTATAGTAGCAAGATAGGCCTATATATGTAATATTTGGCCTATATATATGCATAAATATTATACATAACATATGGCATATGGATTTACTTCTTCCCAACGTATCTCACAAGGCATTCATTTATACCATGGGTCTCCACAGGGGGAAATCTAACCCCTAAAGCTGCTTTCGCACTGCCGCGCGACAACTCGCCGCCTCCATTCATTTCAATGAGGAAAGGGCGGCAGAGGGGAGGCGGTTACAAAAGCGGCTGAAAACCAGGAAGCGGTTGCCGCCCAGGTCAACGCGCACAGATTTTGCCCTGCCGCTTAGCTTTCCCCGTGTTGAAGCTTTCGGCGGCAGCAGCTGCAGCAGCAGCAGCCGCTTTTGAAAACGCCTGGCCCTTCACAGCGCTGCGCTGAACCCTCCGGCAGCGAGGCGGTTATAAGGGCGGTTCCCGCGTGGCAGTGTGCAAGCACCTTAACCATAACTCGTGATTGTCCGTAATTAAAGCTATCTGCCAGCACAAACTCTCTCTCTTTCCCTTAGGTGCGTTCACATCAAACGCGAACGTGCAACACGATCCCAAACAAAGTGAACGTAGAGACAAGAATCGGGCGAATTATTCGCTAGAGAAAACCGGCTTCGATTTGTCGCGGCACACTTTCTCCCTCGACAGGCGCGCGTGTTCACAAGGATTTGTAGCACGACAAACTCGCTTAAATTGAATATTTCAACTTTGCTGCGACGTTCACGTGCTGACAGCCAATCAACGTGGCCACTGAGTGACATGTGTAACGTAACAGCCAATCAGTGGTCACCGGGGTGAACCGCAGCAAATTCGCCTGACAAAACTTGCACAGGGACAGTTTATGATTCGTCGCACGACAAAACTTGGGCGACAACGCGAACGGGTGACGAATGTTTCTTTTGGTGTGAACGCACCTTAACGGTCTCTCTTTTTCTCTCCGTCTCTCTGTCCCTCTCTCTCTCTCTCTCTCTCTCTCTCTCTCTCTCTCTCTCTCTCTCCCTCACTCTCTCTTTCTTTCTCTCTCTCTCCCCTCTAACGGTCTCTCTGTCCCTCTCTCTCTCTCTCTCTCTCTCTCTCTCTCTCTCTCTCTCTCTCTCTCTCTCTCTCTCTCTCTCTCGCTCTCTCTCTCTCTCTCTCTCTCTCTCTCTCTCTCTCTCTCTAGCTTCCCTGACGCTAACAATAAAAAGAATGACAGTACTGGTCTTACATTGATTCAATACATGATGCGCACACATTTTTCATCAGGCAAACAATGCAGACAGAAATGCCCCTCTAAGCCAATTTAGACAAGAAACAGGCAGACAAATACGCTGCAGACCACGAGCACGAAGAATGAAGCCCACATGGACACAAAATGCAATGCTACATTTCCGTGCCCACAAACGTGAGCCAAAATAATATAGCCCAGCTAGGATTATATGAAGACTAGGATTAAAGTCATGTAGCGGAAGGAATGAACCATGGAACAAAGGAGGAAAAGAAACATGCACAAGTGAATCAATGTGAGAATAAGCTCCTCCTGGTTCAAACTAAGGGGACTAGTTAGACGGGCTGGACCCGGTCTACCTCCCCTCCAAGGCCCCTCCCCCCGGGCCCCTTCCCTCCAAGCCCCCCCCCCCTTCCAGGCCCCTCCCACTCAGGCCCCTCTTCCCCAGGCCCCTCCCCACAGGCCCCTCCCACCCAGGCCTCATCCCTCCAAGAGCCCCCCCAGGCACCTACCACCAGCCCCCCCCCCCCCCCCCCCCCCCCCACCCCAGGCCACTGTGTCACTGGCTCCCTAAACAGCACCGCGTCCGAAAGAGGCTCACAAATGGTTCAGCTGATCTGGTACACCATAATGATAGACCGGAGGAGGTGGTACGCCGGCTTAGTGAAGTGAGAATAATGAGAGCATGAAAGTGAAAACGTATATTTTAGAAGGAATTTTACAAACCACTATCCAAAACCTGTGCCTACAGATACCCCTCTATCAGAAGTCCCTTCTCCTCTTGCATCTCGGCACTAAACCCTTGCGTGGAATCCAAAGTTCCGCCCTCTCTCTCCACATTAAACACTTCTGAAGCAGAGGACCCTGGGTGTTCTGAAGTGAGAATGGACCGCCTGGGAACGATGTTTTGCTGCGCCTGTAGCCTTTTCGGCGCTGGTCTGTCCACTGGTATCAAGGTCAGGCCACAGAGAGGTGCTGTCAGGAAAGCACGCTTTATTTATTCATCCAACACGGTTCCAATGAAGAAAAAATGGTGAATAAACCTTGAGAGGATGGGTCACGCATGGTTCAGGCATTCTAGCCTAGTTCATCTAGATTGTGTGTGTTTGTGTACTTGCGTGTGTGTGTGCGTGTCTCCGTGTGTATGCATAAATACATGGGCAGGTTTGATGGAAAGCTAAAGCTTAGCAGGAGCACAGGAAGGCCCTATCTGCATTTTTGTCTTAGCAGTTACCCCTCTAATTAGGTTCCCCTCTAATTAGGTCCTTCTCCATTAATGAGGTTCTATACAGCTTCTCCACTCACCAGGTGCTAAGTGGCTTCCTCTGTAAGTACTGTGATTGGCTTCTCCTCGAAGCAGCTCTGAAAAACGTCCAATGTAGGTCACTTATAATTGGCTTCTCTTTTAAGCAGGTTCAAAACGGCTTCTCCTCTGGTAGGCTTTAAACTAACCAGCTTCTCCTTTAAGCAGGTTCTAAGCACCTTACTCTCAAATCAGGTTCTAAGCCGCTTCTACTCTAAACAGTGTTGAAAGGGACTTCTCCTGGAAGCAGGTTCTAAGCGGCTCCTTAAGGCTGGTTAGTTCTTTATTTAGCGGCGGGGACAAGAGCAAAGACCCAGCTGTGCCTTTTCCAGCTGCCAGACACGGAAGATTGGATTCCCACGGTGCTTTTCGGAAAAGAAATTGGGAAAAAAACGGATGGACAGGTCCACTCCTCCTCACTGTCCCCTTATCCCCACCCCCATCACAACATCAACCCCGAATCCCTCCCTAAATCAATTCCTATCAGTCGACCAGGGCCTCTGTCGGAGATCAAAGCAATCTCTCCTCCTCCACCTCCTCCCAAACCGCCCTGCTGCCTGTGAACTGGGGGCCGTTTAGAGTCCGAGGGGCCAGTGAGGGAGAGGCGGGCTGGGGCCAGCAGGAATTCACAGCAGCATAATGACTTTAGATACACGCTCCAGGAGTCAGGTTCCTCCTCTCTCCCGCTAAATCTCCTCTCCCCAGCGTCCAGCGGGCCGCCAGGTTGAAGTTGTTGAAGCTAGTGCGAGCAGAGAAGAGGAGGCACGGAGCAGGAGGGAGAAGGAGGGAATGAACCAGGATGTCACAGAGGATGAGGCAATGGGGGAGGATGAGCGGGAGTGACGGGGAGGCAGGCCCAGGGGAGGAGGGCGAGGATGACACCAGGGCCACATCAGATGCTGCCATGTCCATGTGTGCTGAGATTAGCAATGTCAAGAACATCATGATCAAGACCACCTCAGACAAGACCACCGGACTGAAGACCACCAGATTGAAGAACACCATGATCAAGAACATCACAGTCAAGACCACCAGACTGAAGGCCATCACAGTCCGGACCACCAGACTGAAGACCATCACAGTCAAGACCACCAGACTGAAGACCATCACAGTCAAGACCATCAGACTGAAGACCACCTCAGTCAAGACCACCAGACTGAAGGCCATCACAGTCAAGACCACCAGACTGAAGGCCATCACAGTCCAGACCACCAGACTGAAGACCATCACAGTCAAGACCACCAGGGACATCAGGGTATGAAAACAGAATCTTTGGTCTTGGACTCAAACCATACTGAACAATCCACCACTGCAGGTCTATGCAGAGGCAACACATTGCAAGGACTGCAGAACGTTGATGAGAGAAATCAAAATCAATATGACGAGAGAGCCCAACTATGTCCAAACTTGCATCAATGGCCGGCTACTAAAATAACCCTAGTGAAGCTCAGAGCAGACAAACCTTTATTCAGCTGCCAACCAGTGCTGAGCTCACCGGAGCTCATTCATTATGGAGCGCTATGGCAAAGCCCAACATTCATTCAACATTCATTTTGGTAAAGTTAAGTGGCTCCATCACGCTATTGTGTGTGTGTGTGTGTGTGTGTGAGTGTGTCTCTGTCTGTCTGTCTGTCTGTCTGTCTGTCTGTCTGTCTGTCTGTCTGTCTGTCTGTCTGTCTGTCTGTCTGTCTGTCTGTCTGTCTGTCTGTCTGTCTGTCTGTCTGTCTGTCTGTCTGTCTGTCTGTCTGTCTGTCTGTGTGTGTGTGTGTGTGTGTGTGTGTGTGTGTGTGTGTGTGTGTGTGTGTGTGTGTGTGTGTGTGTGTGTGTGTGTGTGTGTGTGTGTGTGTGTGTGTGTGTGTGGCTGTGTATATGTGTGTCTGGGTATGCTTGTTTGTGCGTGCGTGTGTTTGTATGTGATTGTGTGTGTGATCTTTTGGCCTCTTCCGAGGCAGCCTAATGCTGCCTTCGATAGTGTTGATCTGGGATTAATTTCAATTGCAATGCCCCAACAGAATTTTTGGTAATGTCAGACGAATCGATTTTTGTCAACCACCCTTCCCCCCTCCCAAAGTCGATGGCTCTCCAAACAGAGGAGGACGGCTGCCGCATCACATCATCTCGGGCATCGTAGAAACACTTGGGCCAATCTGTTCAAAAATCGGCCAGCCGATAGGAGCATTGGTGTCTTTTTAGCTATACTTCTATAGCTGCATTACTTTATTTATTTCCGTTTGGTCTTGGCTATACAGCAAAACGGATGACACTGGAAATAAATATAAATATTCAGCATAAAGCAACATATTTCATAACGCAACATATTTCATCTGGCTCCTTTTATTTCCAATTGAATCTTTATAGGGTCGGTTGTCAGTGTTTTTCTTAAGAACAAACAGTTGGCTCTTGTCCGGTTTGTCATTTCTTACTATGGCCGAACTGATTAACATGTTGCTCATGTCCAATTCAAAGTTCAGCCTTATAGCTGAGCGAGGGAGCGAGAGAGAGAGAGAGAGAGAGAGAGGACGAGTGGAGGAGGGGGAATGGATTAGTCTCCTAACACCCACGTCGAGCTGGTTTCCCGCCTCCATTCCCGTTGTCCCGTTATATTATTATACATATTATATATTATTCATATGATATACTATTCTCTGGTCCGAGATGAGGGGTTACTCTGCGTTGCACTGCCGCAAGTTCATCAGCAATCCGCCTGATGTGCGTCTCCTTTTCTGAGACAGATCGGAGTTATCGTTCGTCACACACTTTGCGATGACTTTCTACGGCGCGCAGCATTGATTATTATCATTGGCTGTGTGTGTTCGTGTTTAAGTGCATGCACGCGCGCGTGCATGCGTGTGTGTGCGTGTGTGTGTGTGTGTGTGTGTGTGTGTGTGTGTGTGTGTGTGTGTGTGTGTGCGCGTGTGTGTGCACGTGTGTGTGTGTGTGTGTGTGTCTGTGTGTGTGTGTGTGTGTGTGTGTGTGTGTGTGTGGGTGTGTGTGTGTGTGTGTGTGTCTGTGTCTGTGCGTGTGCGTGTGCGTGTGTGCGTGTGTGTGTGTGTGTGTGTGTGTGTGTGTGTGTGTGTGTGTGTGTGTGTGTGTGAATATATCAACACGGTGTGTGAGCGCATAGGAGCCAGGATGCAACAGTCGCTCAACATTGAGCTGGCAATGATGAGGGGTTCTAACGGTGAGCTACGCAGAGTGCGATTCAATGGACGTAGCGCTCCAAACTAAAGTCAACACGTCCACTAAATTCACTGATCGGGCTTTTTTTTTTTCCATCTCAGGGCTGCATCGACGGAGTTGAATCGTGCTGCGTCTCATTCTCCCGGAGCCCCTCACACGACCACCTATCTCCGAGCTCGCTCCCTTACCGATGTGGATGATGGAGTCCGCGTCCACCGTGTTGCTTTGCAGTATCCAAAGGGAGAGACTCAACACGAGCAGCTCCATCTCCGCTCCTCCGCGGCGCCTCGGCGTCCGGCGGTCAGATCCACAATAATCCGCGCTGCGTAAAAGGCGATAGAACCGCTTCAGGTATCCTCGAGTCCAGAGAAGACAAAGTCCGACAGGCTGGAAGGCTATGGGAAGGTTTTAGAAATCCAAAACAAGTGCAGAGGGAGGCAAATACACTAGATCACAGAGCGGAGCGCTTCTCCTCCGCTGTACCAGCGATAGCGCGGAGTCTGACTGAGGAGGAGGACCGAGCAGCGTCTCTCTCTCTCTCTCTCTCTCTCTCTCTCTCTCTCTCTCTCTCTCTCTCTCTCTCTCTCTCTCTCTCTCTCTCTCTCGCGCGCGCGCTTCCTCAACCCACGTGACTGCAGAGCCTCTATGTTGCGCTCTGAGGTCGGACCGGAGGAGAGCCAAAGCACGGGGAGATTGAGGGACGGGACGGGGCTCACGCGGCTCCTGGCGGCACCGGTCCCGGGCGGACGGTGGACGACCTCGCGGCAGTGCAGCATCGACACGCGTCGCGTGCTCATGGGGACTCCGAACCCGGGGAGTCGTTCGCGCCTTTCGAAGGAATCTCGCACCGACTCGTGACGCGCGGGATGGACTTTTTAGATTTCACCAATGTAAATGTATCAATGTATATTAATATGTATTGTAGCCCTAGATTATTAAAAGTGTAGCCGATGCTATGTCATGGATGGATGCGTAAAACCTTCGTCGGAGGAGTTGCATGTCATGTTACCAAACTTGTCATCATCAGAATAAATGCGGTATCGTTTCGGCGTCTGGACCGAGCGGAGAGGGCGCGCCGCGAACTGCGCCCGATGGACCGCGAGCATACCGTGGTTCGTTACGCGGATGGCCGTCCGCGGGGGGAAACAGCTGTTGGCCGCGGCTCTGATCCAACGACATTCCGGTGTTCAGAGAGAGATGGCAGAGAGCTGTGGGCTAATTTAAGATCATCTCCTCGACTCCTTCTCAAGAAAAGGGGGAAACTCAGCAGGTGGGTTTGGCCAGGGGATGTGACCCTAGCTTGGTCGTGTGTGTGTGTGTGTGTGTGTGTGTGTGTGTGTGTGTGTGTGTGTGTGTGTGTGTGTGTGTGTGTGTGTGTGTGTGTGTGTGTGTGTGTGTGTGTGTGTGCGTGCGTGTGCGTGCGTGTGTGTGAGTGTGAATGTGAGTGTGTGTTTATATTTTTTTTTTTCAGCCAGCCAACATATGAAGTTTCATGTTAAGGGGATTAACTGCGGTTGTAGTCGTTGGTAATTATGTGAAACAGTTGAAGTAATGTGATGATTGGATGTTGATCTGATGATGGATGAGCTTCTCAGATGGTCCCTGGTTCGAGACCCTGTGGGCCCTCAGACAGAGGGAGCTGTCTCAAGAACCTGAACCTTCTATCTCCAGAGGACCACTCGGCGGCTTAATAGTCTTAATCTTACAATTAAAGGATATTTCTTTCGAATGAATAAGATTCAGAAATGCCTTTTAATTGTTTGGCTAAGTCTATGTATATCGCGAGAGGATTCAGCACCGGGAGGCGGAAAGCCTCCTTCAGCACCGAGCGGCCGGATAGCTCTCCCATCCCCCTTCAGCACCGGGTTGGCGTTGGACCCCCTTCAGCACCGGGTGGCGGACAACTCCCCCCCCCCCCCTCATTATCACAGGTTGGCGGACACCGAACAATCACTTGTGTCTGACTTGTGTTTCATGATGAATGTAAATATGCTAATAAAGAAGCATCAGCTTTGAACTGACAGACATCCGTGTCAAGGAGCCGGTGTGGATTATTTCACGTGAATGAGAGACCTGGCGACACCGGGTTCAACGGGAAGAACGAACGGCGACTCGCTGAGAGGCGCAGTGGTGGAGACAGGGCGCCCCCATTTAGCCCTGCGGTGAGAGGTGGTACTGCAGCCTGAGTGAGAGAGAGAGAGAGAGAGAGAGAGAGAGAGAGAGAGAGAGAGAGAGAGAGAGAGAGAGAGAGAGAGAGAGAGAGAGAGACTACGGAGAAGACAATGAGGGAAAGAGGGCATAACAGAGTTGAAAGCGGCAAAAATAGACCAATCACATAAAGATTTACATATAGGGCATTTAGCAGGCGATTTTATCCAAAGCGACTTACATCAGTTAATACACACATTGACACACCGACGGCAGAGTCAACCATGCAAGGCGACAGCCAGCTCGTCAGGAGCAGTTAGGGTTAAGTGTCTTGCTCAGGGACACATGAACACTCAAGGAGGAGCTGGGGATCGAACTAGCAACCTTTAGGTTACAAGACAACTGCTCTACCTCCTGAGTTCTACCTCCACATAAACAGGGGTAAGAACAAATTAGGGGCGAGAGAGAGAAAGAGAGAGAGAGAGAGAGGGAGTGCGGGGGGGAGGAGAGAAATGGGGGGAGAGAGAGGGGGATAGGGAGAGAGAGAGTGAGAGAAGGCATTAGTGTTGGTTTTGCAGAGAAAACATAGCCAGAATCTTGAGATGTATTCCTAGAAAACCCAAAACACTCTACATGTAAATAGGAGCCCATCGAGGCCCTCAGCGGGACACATTAGTTCCTTTCTATCTGCTTAAAAAACGACTGCTCGGGCCTGATCCAGTGACCAATCCTGGTGACTGTTGCCACGGCAACAGAAATGTGGTTTCACTCCAAATTAACGATCAAACTATATTGTTAAATTATTATATTACTATATGTGAGCATGCTACCTCCTGTGAAACACACTCACACACAGACTGCTGTCTTCAGGCCTCTTCAGGTCTAGGTTACATTATTTATTCGAGGACGCTGAATGTAAACTTCTTGGCACGTTAAAGAGACCCTATTATACTACTTTTCTGGTCGATGTAGATTTTCGGGAAACTCTTCCTCTCATCTGGGCGCTTTCAGCATTCTCTGTCAATGCTCGGTTTCGTCCTTCTCCGCCCCCTCGCCCCCCTCCTGCCAACCCCACTCAGTTGTGATTGGTTACCTTCCGGAAGACCTGCGAAGGGCAGTAGAGCTCCACCCCCACCTTTTGCGCATGCATGTAGCCTACTACAGCAAAGGTAATTGGAGACATATTGTAAGCTAATTTCACGTAAAATGGCGTGTTTTGAACCTTATTCTTTGGACTTGAAGCTCGTGCGAGCAGGTGACCAGGCATATGGGGGCGTGGCAGGAGTGCCTCTACGTAGATGATGTCCTGGAAATGTGAACAAGTGAATCGCAAACGTTGTTCCGATTGTTTAGCGCTCTGCACAGCCACCCCAGACTGTCAGCAGGGAATACGTCGAAATGCATGTACGTCATTATTTAACACTTTAGTATGGTTAAACATGACTATCAATCATTATAACAACGTTTATAGGTCATAAAAGTCGAAAAAGCATAATAGGTCCCCTTTAACAAAAAATATAATCTAAAAGCTATGAAGCTTAAGCTATAAGTGATAAGAATAAGTGTGTGTTGCCCTGGTAAACACTTCCTTTAACCACTGAGCACGTGGCTCCAGGTGAGTGTCTGTCACGCTGGTCTCTTGGCTGCTGGGCTTCAGAACAGCAGACCTCTTTTTTCACGTGGGTGCCATTTCCTTCAGACATTAAAGGGTTAAAACATCTTCATATTCAGCCCAGCAAGTCCAGGCTGCAGAGACGTGTGTGTAAACATGCCGGCCAATGCAGTAC
The DNA here is from genome assembly GCF_031168955.1 of Gadus macrocephalus. Classification (NCBI taxonomy): domain Eukaryota; kingdom Metazoa; phylum Chordata; class Actinopteri; order Gadiformes; family Gadidae; genus Gadus; species Gadus macrocephalus. The sequence goes on from NC_082399.1 coordinate 18,422,023, forward strand.
AATTTAAACCTTATCAATACTAACACAAATATATGGGAGTCGTTCTTGGCTGTTTCTCTTTCCCTCCTCAATGTCCTATTTCCCCTATTCCTCTCTCTCCCCCCCCTTCCATTTCTTATTCTCTCTCATTTACAAACACACACACAAACATACACACACACACACCCCTAATCTCTAACACATTATCGCATTGTCTGGAGAGTCCATTACTTCTTCTCTGGTGCGTTTTACCTGAAGGCCCACCATGACGTGGGTCCTCCCCCTCCCTGGAGCCGCAGGGCGGGGGACGTCAGCGCGCACAGCCCCCATGGGGGCCGTGCAAGCGCTTGGGAGAATGTAGAAAGTCTTTTAATGCGTTTATGGGACGAGGTCCCATAAAAGCATTAAAGAGCCGGAACGTCATCCGTCCGTCAGACGCGGTGACGTCGGACGCCGCACGGTCTCACGGCATCGTGGCAACTGTCAACAGGAGGGGCGGGATGGATGATGAGGGGGGTGGATGATGAAGGCGGGATGGATGATGAGGGCAGGATGGATGATGAGGGGGGTGGATGATAAAGGTGGGATGGATGATGAGGGGGGGTTGATGATGTGGGCGGGTTGATGATGAAGGGGGATGGATGATGAGGGGGGTGGATGATGAGGGCGGGATGTATGATGAGGGCGGGATGGATGATGAGGGGGGTTGGATGATAAAAGCGGGATGGATGATGAGGGGGGGTGGATGATAAAGGCGGGATGGATGATGAGGGGGGATGGATGATGAGGGGGGTAGCCGATGAGGGGGGTGGTTGATGAGGGCAGGATGGATGATAAAGGCGGGATGGATGATGAGGGGGTGGTTGGATAACAAGGGGGATGGATGATGAAGGTGGGTTGGTTGATGAGGGCGGGGCAACGACATCAAGAGAGAGATGTAAAATCATTTATGTTGTCACCCGCTCTTGGTGGGAGTGATGATGGTCGTGATGGTGGTATGTGATGCCGTGTGTGTGTGTGTATTTGTCTGTGTGTGTGTGTGTGTGTGTGTGTGTGTGTGTGTGTGTGTGTGTGTGTGTGCGTGTGTGTTTGCGTGTGCGTTTGCGTGTGTGATATCTCTTAAGAATGACCCATTTGTTGAGGGTCGGAATGATGGAGAGGTCACTATAGGGGAAGAAAAGTTTGGTTGTTTATGGATCCAGCTCCAGTCAGTGTCCGTGCTCAGGGAGAAATTCACGTTTACATTTACATTGACATTTAGGGCATTAAGCAGATGCTTTAATCCAAAGCGATTGACAATTAGTAGATTTGTCATAAGAAAAGAAAAAATACATTGCTGTCGTTGTCGCTGTTCGGGAGGTGCGCGTAAGCGTTTCAGGTGACATAATGAAGACCTTCTCTCCCTGGGGAATCTTTTATTTTCTCGCTGTGCTTGTCTACATATGTGCTTGATCCCTTTTCTTCTGTGTGATATTAGTTTTCTCTCCGCTGTCAGAAATAGATCTGTGACATCCCCGAGTCTAGAAGATGACTTAGGCTGCTGCGCCCCTGAGATGCGCGTTGGGTGGATGGGAAACGATGTGAAGACATGCAGTTTGCACCACAGCATCGGGATCGTCCCTTAAAGGGATCAACATGGCGACAGACGAGAGCCTGGGCACTGCGTTATGTGGAGGGGAAAAGAAAGCACAAGAATCCCGACAACACCAATAACGTCCAGTAGAAATATCCAGATTTATGGATATGCTAATTCTTGATATGCCCAGTGCCCCAGCCAGTCCACCTCTTCTCTGTTGTGTAAATTGGTCAATTCATTTTCATTTTAATTAGACAGAAATGCCGCTTTTCCACCGCACATGTAGCTCGACTCGACACGACTCGACACGACACGACTCGACACGGTAGCAGCACGGGTGCTTTTCCACCGCAAAAAGTACCTCCTGGACGTGGGCGGGGTCGGCTGCGCGAAAGGGCAGTGACGTATTTGTGTACGCGACGCAAACAACACATACGCAACCCACACATGGACAGAACCCACATAACAACAATGGAGGACATCGATCACATTACTATTATTAGCTGGCATGTTGAAGAAGTTGGAGAAGTGGAACATGTTGGCTATGGATGTTACCAGCATGGTTGCCATGTCGCTCTCGTGACTTCGTCACACTCTCTGGCCAATCAGTCGCCGGCCGTCTGCCGACGTCACCTTTTAGCATCGGCTCAGCTCGCTTGGAACCTAGAGCGAGTAGGTACTAGAAAAAGCAGCCACTTCAGGTACCAGATACCATGGTACCGCGGTGGAAACGCAAAAAATGCGAGCTGAGTCGAGTCGTGTCGAGTCGTGTCGAGCTGGTACCATGCAGTGGAAAAGCGGCATAAGACTCCGATTTGATAGGTCTTATGTATGACATCACAGATTGTGCCCAACTTTTTAGTAGTCAACCTCAGGAATGCCCTTGAGCTGGAACCATGGTTTTGCCGTCCTCCACAAAGGAGATGGCGAGATTCGTATAACATTTAGCCTCGGCGTCATCCTGGACAACACCCTCTCATTCGCACCCCATATTCACAACATCACCCGGACTGCATTCTTCCACCTCCGCAACATCGCCAGACTCCGCCCATCACTGACCCAATCCAGCACTGAAATCCTAGTTCACTCATTTGTCACATCACGCTTAGACTACTGCAACGCCCTCCTCACCGGACTCCCCACCAAACTCATCAACAAACTGCAGATCATTCAGAACTCAGCCGCCCGGATCATCACCCGCACCAAATCATCTGACCACATCACCCCTGTCCTCATCCAACTTCACAGGCGCCCAGTACACTACCGCATCCAATACAAAACCCTACTCCTCACCTACAAAGCTCTCCACAACCTAGCCCCCAGTTACCTCTGCAACCTCCTCCAAGAATACACTCCCTCCCGCTCCCTCCGCTCAACCTCTGCTGGACTACTATGTATCCCCACATCACGACTCACTACAATGGGTGCCCGGTCATTCAGCTGTTCAGCACCCAGGCTCTGGAACTCCCTCCCCCCACACATGAAACAGTCAGACACCCTTACAACCTTCAAGTCACAACTCAAAACTCACCTGTTCAAACTCGCACACAACGTCTGACGTGATTGTTTGTTTGTTTTGTTTTGTCTTGTTTTTGTTTTATTTATTTTTAATTTCTTTATTTATTATGTTTATTTATTTATTTATTTTTTCCACAATTTATTTTTTCTTTTTTTTTAACGATTTATGATGACTATATGCTCTGTAAGGTGACCTTGGGTGTCTTGAAAGGCTCCTCTAAATTAAATGTATTATTATTATTTATTATTATTTACTTGCGCAGAAATTTCCTATGTTTGAACCAACCCAAACACGATAAACATGATGAAACAAAAATATATATGGATGGAAGAAGACAGTCAAAGAAAAGTCCTTTGGTTTCTGGTGGAATCCAGAAAGGTCATACATGAGCAAACCAATTTCAGTTTGTAACAGCAGAGTTGAACGATAGGAATCAAGTCATTTTTTTAAGGAAATATAACTATGTTTAATAAACTGGAACACAGCCCAACAAACAACAAGCACAAATCTAAACATTAGTTTTATCTGACAAACATCACACCTTCTGCTGCTAAAATCGAGACATGATGGTGAATATTTCAGAGGGAACAGCATGCTGTCCAAAGGGTTCCCTGGAGCGGCTATGTTGTGAGTCCCCTCCGGTTCGGCCCTGAGGTCTTTCTGACAACGAGAAGCACCGACGGGGGGGTACACAGAGGCAGCGTCTAATGGTGGTGTGAGTGTGTTGCAACAAGTTTGCTTGCGCGTGTGTTGTTTGTGCAATTGCATGTGTGTATGTGTGTGTGTGTGTGTGTGTGTGTGTGCGTGTGTGTGTGTCTGTTTGTTCATGTGGTTTTGAGTGTGTCTGCATGAGTTTTGTTTGTGTGTGTGCGTGTGTGTGAGTCTGTGCACGTTCACAGGCGTACACTTTTGTGCATCTAGTGTCCATGCATCGAGATTAAATGTCGAGCTCTCAGCCAATGTGTTTGAGTATGCGTTAATATGAGAGTATGTGCTTTTGTTTTCCTTGTTTCTCTCTGTAGACTCGAGCCGCCCAACAGCGAATTCATTAGACGTCAGATGAGAGCCAATAGCAACAGAGCTCTCCTTCCTCCTCCAATAGGCCTTCAATACAGACACAGAGCACGGGAAAGTCGGACTAGAGAAGCTTTCATAACCTGGTTCATAGTAGTGAAGGAGCATGATGGACTGGGATCTGATGAGGAAACAAAGATTTTCTAACTCAAGAAAAAATATAGGTCAGGAAAAATCAAGCTTATTAACACATTCCCCTGATGTTTAGGTGTACAGGTTCTAGTTAAAAAATAAAGATTACCTCCAATATGAAGCACCTGTCGGCCTTTTCAAACTGAACCTTTGAGGGAAAATTATTTATGTATCAATATAGACATGTAAGAATAAGAAACCTGAATTGCATTAATGAGTGTAACATGCTTGGCTCTGGCATGAACATAAACTGGGGAGGCCACATGCAGGGTAAAGGAATAACAATGATTTATTACATAAGATTGAACAGAAACTACGGTAAAGTTAATGGGGTGTGGTGTAAGTCAGTAATATGTAATGTAACCAAAAGTGTGGTGTGAGATCAGTCATGGGAACAACCAAACAAAAGCCTAAAGCCAGCGGAGGAGAGGAGAGAGCCCCGGATGTTGGCACGGCAGGTCTTTTCTACACTCCCCAATCAGCAGGGTCATTGCACACACCTGAGACCTGCACACAAGAAAGGGGAGGTGACAGAACAGGCAACCAGCGCAAATGGGCAGAGTCTTGAGAGACCCACCTGGGTCGTTACAATGAGTCAATAACAAAAAGGAGCATGACACTGGGTGTCCTCTGCCACCAACATCATGCTCACCTCATGATCCCTTTTTCTGGTCTTCGGGATCCTGTAGATCGGCTGCAATGATCCTTGGAGCAATGCTGTGGCCTCATTTGTCCAGTATGCAAACCTCTGTCCGTGGCTTTCGAGTGACAGTGTCAGAAAAAAAAAGGTTAACTAATGTATAACTAATGTTGTGTAGGAAGTTACATTTAAAGTTGTCTTACCCATCAATCTGGAACCGTTCCATCAAATTAATGCACCACCATTTCCTGATGTGTGCCATGTCTCTCTAAAATAAATGATAGAATATTGAAGTTGAGGAATGGTCATTTTCAGTTAGAAATCAGTACTTCACAATTTGTCTATTTGTTCATGCATTTGTCTCTACATAATACTGACCTCAGTACACCAAAATGGAGCATCTGTGCTCAGGCTGAGTGCATTCTGTGAAAGGCAAAGTTCTATTAATTTGTTAAAATAATACAAAAACACTTAGATACTAGATACTATAAAGCAATTTACCATAACTATGTCGATACCACAATTATTTCCAGTGGTTTGGTGATGAAAACCCTGTAAGAATGGCCAAGGTGGTAGATAGGCAATATAACCGTGTTATGGTCAAAAAGAACACATGTGCATGCAAGTGCATGAGATGCAGGAGAAATGTACCTTGATGTCTCTACCAAACTTGACTGTCCACTGGCCTGGAGCAATGCGATGAGCTATGTCACTGTCAAAATAAATCATAAGCAATACAAATTACCCACCTCGTATTTGTATTTGTGTCAGAAAAACTGACCGCTATGAAAAGTTATAAGAAAACCCAATGATATCACCCAAAAAATGTGAATCCCCCCACCCCCCCTAAAATATTGAGGATATTGAATTAGAACATCAGAATTCATATTATTGGGTTCCCTTACATTACTACATACATTAAATACACAATACAAGAGTAAAGTTACAATAGCCACTGAACAAGGCTTAAACAAAACAAACAAACAAAAACTTTTCATAGCCATTGAACAATATTATATCGATTCATTGGACAACGATACGATATTTGCAGATATCAAAAGTTTGCCGCGATACGATTTCGATTCAGGGGCATGCGATCGATATGAGACGATATCATATGCCCATTTAACACAACCTCTTACATTCACATCAACTCACATCAACTTTATTATAATTTCATCATTTATTTCTTTGCTCTACCGGATATTTAAAACAAAAACAATCCATTTTTAATACAAATAATAAAGTGCCACATAATTGCATTTAAGTGCAAAAGGTTTTTTATGGCTTAAATTAAAGAGCCTGTGTAGCAGGTTCAATGAGCGCAGGGAGGCCACAGTTCGTCTTCCCGCACTGGGAGCGTCTTTATTTGCAAAATCAAAAACAAAACAGCGACTTCAAACTAAAATTGGAAGTAATGTCCAGGAGAGTCCGTGCGTTCGGCGATCCACTGCATGCGATCTCTGGCCCGGAACGGGGTCACATCCGGCCGCCAACTCACTCCCCCCCCCCAGAGCGGGAGAGGAAGTCCGCCACGGCCATCTGCGCCCCAGGCCTGTGCACGACCCGAAAGTTAAAGGGTTGCAACGCGAGGTACCACCGTCTGGGGCCCTCTTACGGGTGAGGTCGGTCAAGGGACTGGCCAGGTCGGAGAAGTTCGGCACGAACTGCCGATAGTAGCCCGCCAGCCCCAGGAACCGCCTCACCTCCTTTTTGGTCCTGGGCCGAGGGGAGGCAGCGACCGCCGCGGTCTTACCGACCTGCGGCCGGACCTTCCCCCGCCCCAGGTGGAACCCCAGATACTGAATCTCCCTACGCACTTCTTCGGGTTGGCCGTGAGCCCGGCCCGTCTCAGCGACTGAAGGACGGCCGCCACCTGCTGCATATGCTGCTCCCACGTTCCACTATAGATGACGATGTCATCAATGTAGGCAGCAGCATACGCGGCGTGGGGCCGTAACACCCGGTCCATCAGCCGCTAAAGGTAAAGACCGAGCGGAGTGGAGAAGGCTGTTTTTTCACGGGCTGCTGGAGACAGCGGAATCTGCCAGTAGCCCTTTGTGCAGTCCAGAGTCGTATAATAGGTGGCCATGCCAAGCCGGTCCACGAGCTCGTCGATCCGAGGCATTGGGTAGGCGTCGAACTTCGACACCGCATTCACCCTACGGTAGTCTACACAGAACCGGACAGACCCGTCCGGCTTCCCCACCAGCACGACGGGACTGCACCAGTCACTGTGAGACTCCTCGACCACGCCCAACTCCAACATGGTTGCCAATTCGCGCCGCACCACATCTTGTTTGTGGACGGGCAGCCTGTAGGGGCGTGTCCGCACCGTTAAACCGGGCTGCGTCTCGATGTGAGTAATTAGCGGGGTGCGACCGGGCAGGGGCGAAAACACGTCGGCGAACCGGAGTTGCAGACCGGCAACGTCCCGTGCCTGACTCCCTGAGAGACCCTCACCCTGACCAACAGGGGGGTGGGGGCGTGGGCTAGGGACGTCCGGCCCGAGCTCTTCCTTCTCCGGTAACGTCGACGCAAACGCGACAGGGACCGCATCGTTCCACCTCTTTAGGAGGTTGATGTGGTAGACCTGCTTTTTTTCGCCCCTGTCCGTGCGCGCTACCTCGTAATCCACGTCCCCAACCCGCCATGTGACCACAAAGGGCCCTTGCCACTTCGCGAGTAATTTGGTGCTAGAGGTGGGCAATAGTACAAGGACCTTATCCCCTGGAGTGAGATCGCGTAATCTAGTCCCTCTGTCGGACAGGCGTCTCTGACTCTCCTGGGCTCGGTGCAAGTGCTCACGTGACAATACCCCTAGTGAGTGAAGCTTCGCACGCAAGTCCATGACGTACTGGATTTCGTTCTTGCTGTCACTGGACCCCTCCTCCCAGTTTTCTTTAATGAGGTCCAGGACGCCCCTGGGCTTGCGCCCATAAAGCAACTCAAATGGGGAAAACCCCGTGGAAGCCTGGGGCACTTCCCGCACTGCAAACAACAGAGGGCCTAGCCATTGATGCCAATTCCGAGCATCCTCGTGTACGAATTTACGGATCATTTAACGTCCGGTTAAACCTCTCACACAAGCCGTCCGTGGCTGGGTGATAGACGCTTGTGCGGATGGCCTTGACCTTTAACAACCCGTAAAGCTCCCTTATCGTGCGTGACATGAAATTGGTGCCCTGGTCAGTGAGAATCTCTTTCGGGATTCCCACCCGCGATATGACATGAAACAACGCCTGCGCAACACTCTTCGCAGAGATGTTGCGCAATGGAATTGCTTCCGGGTATCGGGTTGCGTAGTCGATCAGGACCAACACAAATCGATACCCTTGTGAGGAACGTTCTAATGGCCCGATAATGTCCATGCCAACGCGGTCGAAGGGGGCTTCCACCAGGGGAAGGGGCCGTAAGGGAGCCCTGGGGACGGCCGGGGGATTCACCAACTGGCACTCGGGGCAGGATGCGCACCACCTGCGCACCTCCGCCCGAATCCCCGGCCAATAGAAGCGGGCCATTATCCGGTTAAGTGTTTTATCGTACCCCAAATGGCCCGCCATTGGGTTATAATGCGCCGCCTGGAAAACCATTTCCCGGCGGCTCCTGGGTACCAGCAACTGGGTGACAACCTCCTCACTCTGGGCGTCACGACTCACCCGATAAAGCCTATCCCTAACCACTATAAAGTGTGGGTAAGTCAGCGCTGCGTCTGGCCGGACCTTACTCCCATCAATATCTATCACCTGGTCGTAGGCTGAGCTCAGTGTGGCGTCACGAGACTGCTCGAGGGGGAAATCCTCCACCGGCGGGAACCTCGGCGCTGGGACCTCGGGTTGGGGATCCCCCGCCTCCCCCGATTCCTGAGCAGTGTCGTCCGCCCCCGCCTCGGCGCAGAACACAGCACATGACCTACATGTCCCTACCGGTCGTGCACGCACCCCAATAGTCCCCCTAACAGCCTGTGGAAACCCAGCCCAATCCAACCCAAGAATCAAGGGATGCGTGAGGCTCGAACTAACCGCCGCCTTAACCCTATGCTTTTTCCCCCCACAACGAATTTCGATAGGGACCAAAGGATACTCGTGCACATCCCCGTGTATACATTTCACCAAAACGCTCGACGCCTCCACCAATGCCTCGGACCGCACCAGACGCTGGTGGATCATGGTCTGCATGCAGCCCGAGTCCAACAGCGCCTGGTGCGTACCCCGCTGTATCCTCACCGGGATACGGTACGCCTCGCCGGGACCGTGGGGAGGAGACGGGGCACTGGTGACGCGGACGACCTGGCCCACCTCCATTAGAGGGCAATCCCGCCGGAAGTGACCAGACCTCCCGCACCTCCAGCACCCCTCCCCTGCCATTTGAGCGCCCGTCTGTGGAGTGGGAGGTGATTCACATGCCCGCTCCGGAACGGGGACCCCCCCTCTTGCCCTCGGCGCCGGGCTTGGCCTGTCCCGTAGTAGGGCAGCTGCACCGGTGCGTGGGACCGGTGTTGGTGGTCGCTGGGCCGTTGGTGGGGGCTGCAGGTGGCTCTCCGCCAGGTCGACTGCAGCGGAGAGGCTCTCGGGCCGGTGGTACCGGACCCAGGCAGAGGGTCCGGGCGTTTGTAACATTCAGGCTGCATCTGAATACTCATACTTGCATACTATATAGTATGCATTTTGTAGTACGCAAAAAATATAGCGCGTCCGAATACTCAGTATGCATTCTGTAGTACGGAAGACGTTTCCGAATGCGTACTACCGCCAAAGTAAACCACGGACTTCACTACGCTATCCCACAATGCAACAGGAGTCTAGTAACGAACGAAGAAGAGATGGCTGACTCGTCACCACCAGAAAGACGTCGTAGAAAGCGGCGAAAAAAAGAGACATTAAAAAGAGTAAAATAGTAAAGTAAGTAATTAAGTAAAAAGAGACATTTTTAATTTAATAGCAACGATGACAAGACGGAAAACAGGTAACTTATCAAGGTAATTTTGCCGGCATCTGAGGGGAGATACGTCATCTCCAAACTTCCGGTGGAGTTTCGGCGATGTTCGGAAGCGTTCGGAGGCGTTCTACGCATAGCTGTAGACGTACTACACAGTCAAGTGTAGTATGGTCAAGTAGTAGACACTGGACAGAAATAGTATGTACTAAGTATTCGGATGCAGCCTCAGACTTTGGAACGACTTGGTAGTGTGGAAGCGCTTCCGCTTTTTAATACTGCGTGTCCGCTTGTAGACACATGTGGGCTTATGAATAAAACATGGCAGCAATCAAGCTGATCGATATTTATTTGACTTTTGTCTGTTATGAATGCGGTCATGTCTCCTTCGCATGGAGCCTCTTTGGGGAAGTCACAAAAGCTTTGTTGCGGTTGATCGAATCGTCTTTATTAAAAGGAAAATCCATTTAATTTTTATAAAACTAAGTGAAATTGTCTGAGAACTTAATTCATGCATCACATTTACAGTACGGTTGATTACTATTATGCAGGGGGGAAAAGACAAAGAAAGAGATGATAAACATGTATTTATTTGGATATATTATTTAACTGATCTGATTCATTCATTCATATATGCCTACAATCTACCAGTGCTTTGAACACATAAGTATATCATATAAAATACAATTATATACGTTCATTCAAAATTACAAACATTGCAAATGATAGGTTGTGCATTAATTTTACAACATTGGATAGTGGCACTATCCCTTCCACCGGTAAACAAATGTTTGTGCGCCACCCTAAGGCGCACAAAAGCCTCAGTTTGCTGGGCTGACCCTAAAAAAACCATTCAACACAAACAGGTATACCTAAATAATGTAATCTTGTGAGCGAGTAAATTGACATTGGTGACAGTGGTGTTTAACACCAGCTACGTCCATGCAAAATATAGCAACGTAACGTTTGAAAAGTGGCACAGGTCTTTAGGCTTGATTATTTGCATTAACATGATGAATCTATAAAAAGCAATACGGCACAAAATATTTCTGAAAGCTAATATAACTTCACTTCATTTGAACGTGTACTGCTCTGCCATTTTCAAGAACCCGCCCAGTGAACGCAGAGGATTGTGGGTAGTTTTGGCTCGTCTAGGATGCAGCGATGCATCCTTGAAAAATCTCGGAATTCTCAAAAACAAAGGACGCAAAAATGGCGCGGGTTTCGAGTGTCCTCAACATTGGAACAGTGCTTGTCGGCGTTCTATGACTTAGCGTCCTTAAAAGGGCGGCCGTTGAGCATGCTTCCTTGACATTGGGAAACAGCCTCGCGCTCACACATGTGCTCGCTGTTGCCTCGTTTAACCGGTGAACGGATACGAGTGGCTTGGCGCTTTGCGCAGAAATAGTTTCACAAACACCCGCGAAAGGAGATATACAATAATAAAAGCGTGTAATACAGCGATATGCATCGATGTTTGGGCGTTGCATCGATGCAGTTGGATCGTTCGCCAATTACGTTAAACCCCTAGTGTTTATGTATGTATAATAACTGGGTAGGTTATATTATGACTAAAAGCAGCACCAGAAAGTCGAAAAGGCCTTGAAATGTTTCAAATATGGATTGAATTGAACAGCTAATATTACTAATAGTACTTGGAAGGAAAAAAGTAAAGGAAGAGGGCTATGATAAGACACCCCAGACAAGATGCAACAGACAATATTTTCTATGACGTTCAAATCTAGGCTAAAACCTACTTATTTAGGATGGATTTTAGTACCCGGTAGTATGATAATACTTTTATTTTATCTTACATGCTACATTTATTTTGAAGAACTGTTGGAAGGTAAAGTTAAGTAAAGTTAATTCACACTGTGTGACTTACCTTTTATTGTGTATCTTATTGATGCCTTCCGAATCACTGCCTTTCTGCTCTCTGGTTTCGGGCTAGTGTTGGTTAAAGTGTGGTAAACACTCGTTTCTAGGAAATGCTTAATTTCTGCATAAAAGCTCTCCATAGCTGCTGCCATCTCCGGGGAAAAAAAAACTCTCCGACGTACAGCATCTAGTTACGTGGTTGCTATGACTACAGCCAGAGCTACAGCACAAAACAGCCAATCACAACTGTCCGACGTACAGCCAATCACAATGTACGCCCATTCAAGCGTACAGCCAATGATATTGTGTGACGTAATCAGCACACGACGGACCCCGAGCTGATCTGGAAGCCGAGCCGATATGGTACTTACACCCAACCCGGGCAGTGTTCCAATACCCGTACTGTCCGTACTGCGTACTCAAAATTTGAGTACGCAGTACGTTCCAATTCAGATCCGGCGAAAAGAAGTATACTTCAAGGACCCGGATGCCGTACTCAAAATGGGCTAATCGTGAAGTGTGGATCGAAGGACACTCTCCGTACTCAACGGCAGCCATCTTAGCTACGTAGCGGAAGAGGCGGAGCCAGGCTGAGCCAAAGTCGGCGCATTTTCCACATAGCCTGCATTAATAGTCATTTTGTAGTTTTTATAGCTTTTTATAGCTGCTAGGCGTAAAGAGTTCACCGTTCAAAGCGGGATGTTTATTGCGGGGGAGGAGCCGCGGCGGCAGTCGTGATCGTCATTTCCGGTAAGTGCACCACAGAGTACTCAATTTGGAACAGCACTCACATCTGAAAAATTAGCGTACTCAAGTGAGTACGGATAGTGCAGATGGTGTACTTCCTTTAAGTGTACTCATGGAAGTACGGGTATTGGAACACGGGTCTCACGAAAATACGTGACACTGTCACGTTATATAATCTATTGAAACGTGATCAGGGACACGTATTTTCAAAAATTTCGTGTCAAAAAGCACCAATTTCAAACCCATGTATTTCAATTGGAAGTATTTGTCGTGTCCCTAAGCACGACTTCCAAACTAAGGTTCTGTCCGGGAGCGTTCTCTCTAATGTCCCTTAAGGAGCTCCGTACAGAACATTTATTGTTAAAAATTGTCTGTGATTACTAACAATATGACAGCTTTTGATCACCCGTTTCTACTTAAACTTGTCTGTGAACAATATGACAGCTTTAGGCCACCCGTCTCTACTTTCACCTTTGATTCTGAGAAATTGTGACAATTCACGGATACATTAAATGCAGGTGCGCTTCTCTGTAGGCAAACCGCGAAGGAAAAAAGGGTAGCTGCTTCATCTGTTATTTTTAGAATTGTATGTCTTGATGTTTTGATGTAGCCATAGATCTATTGTCTTGTTTTTGGCTACATGAATGGAAGTCTGCGTCGATGCCTCGCAAGTCCAGTGTCGCGAGCGGACGTTGCCATGACATCTAGAAATCATACCGTATTTAATGGGTATCATTAATATTGATGTGTAGGGCTTGATTATAACTCGTGAATAATATTGCTTTTACCACAGTCTGGGGTAATACTCGTATTCTGATTGGCTGCAGGGTGTGTATTAACTCCTGATATAGGCCTACAGACACCTGCTAAGTAGTTCCAGTCAGTGTTTAGATTCTCTGCCCGAGCCCGACCCGATCCGACCCGCGGGCCGGGTCGGGCCGATATTTCCCACCACTATCCTCGGGCCTTTGATCGAGCGTTTTTATTTTTATTTTATCATTGGTTTATTGGCCTAATCTGAGGAGAATTAAAAAAAAAATTGGGTTGAAATCGGGCTCGGGCTCATAATTACAGTAAATCTGTCGGGGCGGGCCGGGCTCGGACAGAACGTGCACGGGCTCAGGCTTGATTTTCTTTATTAATCGAATGGGAAATGCAATGGGCCTATTTTAGGACCGAATCACCGTTAAACTTGTTTCTAATAACATTTCTAGCGAGAAATATACTTTTTACTTGCATAATCTTTAGTCAGTGATTGCGTCTGATCTTTAGTTTTATAGTTATTAGAAAGATTGTATCGGCTCGCTCGCATGTTTCAACGACGTCAGGTTGCTAGGGACGCTGCTTTCGCTAAACTAGCAGCTCTGTTTCGTTTGTGTTATTAAACCGTTACTGTTTCTAACAATGATATCATCTTGTTAGAAACACGTATATCTGGGAGCCAACCTAGTCGCCTGAAGCATACGTTGAGTACGTTTTTGTGAACACTGGATTACGTCGCATTTCAACATAAAATAGCGTGTTATACACACACACACACACACACACACACGCACACACACACACACACACACACACACACACACACACACACACACACACACACACACACAATGCATTTCGCTGCTAAAACAACAGCAACAGATATTCCCTCAATTATTATTACTTTCAAAACGTTGGCCAAAGTGGAATTACTTTTTTATTTGGGCTGCTTCTAGGACATTTTGGGTGGATTTTGAACGGTATGTGGGCAGGACGCTTTTTGCAGGACCTGGCAACCCTGTGCTGGTGCTGAAATGCTCTGGAACAGATCTGGATCCACTATGGCCAAAATACTTGTATGCCCCCCCCCCCCCCCTTAAATAAATACTATGGCAGAACAAAGAATAAATTCATGCATTATCATTCAACTTGAACATGTGTTTTTACAGTATTAGCGTGGTGGAGGGATGACGTATGTTGGCCAACCCGGAAGTGAGCGTCGCCCTGGTTTCCCTTGACAAAAAGCCAACGGGTTTTTCCATTGGATTTTGGATTATTGCAGAAAAATTTGCATCTTTGAAGCACCTCCTCAAAAACTGAAAATAAATAAATAAATAAAAATATCTGTGCTCCAAAGAACGACATGTAAACCAATGCATTTTGAATGGGAGTGTTTTTTCTGATTTTTCCATGCTACACAGAAAGAAATGTAAACCCATGCAAATAAAGACTTCATGTTCATAATAATTTAAATATCATTAATCTCCTGTGTATAGGGTGGTATTCGATTTTTTTCAACGGTGCTGCATCCAGTCACTCGACCGTCATGGTTGCTATGGTGGTTGCTATCGACCGCCCCCTCTAATCCTTACATGGTTCTAAAAACCACGCGGCAAAGGAGCTGCCTTCAATTGTGTTGTTTTTGTCGTAAACTAGGGTCCGATGGTTAAAAAATAGACAGATATTCCAAGGTATCCTTAAAAGGCAGCTTGGATGTTTTTATTTTCTGCAGTTTAGACTTCTTCTATAACCTATTTTTGAAAGCAAAACACCAAGCTCATTGATTTAACGAGGCAGGGTTATTTGAAACAATTTATTGAATAAATATTTATGAGAGGTCATTCCTTCTCCTGAGTTTGCTTCCTATTTATGTCTAGTGTACAACCCTACTGTCCACAAGCATCACCCCCCCCCCCCTCCCCATATGGATTTGGAGAATTGTTGCCACGTCCCAGTGGTGGAGGTATCATATATATGAAAGAGGGCATTCAATTATCCTACAATGATCAATTAGGAGGCCGAAGCCCTAAAGGAAGTGATGCAATAGGTGACTGCGTCAACAACATTAAAGTAAGCTGGGGTCTCTTATATACCAAAGGGGGTCTCAAAGGACGCATACGCTTCAACCTGTGGCTCCAGCCCTACAGGAAATGACTCAGCAAGTGATCCATCTCGTTGCACCTCACCCAGCGGCTCGCTTGCAAGATTTTGGCCTGAAGTTCTTCCCAGACCTACACCGTAGCCATCCAACCTGCATATCTGAGAATCAAGCCTCTCTTTAATAATGACAAAAAGTTATGAGAGAAATACACATTAACTTTTTTTGCCTCATAAGCGGCGTGGTGCCGGCTCCTTTTGACCCCAGACTTCTGGGGGAATAGCTGAATCAGTTCATTAGTCAATCAGAAGTATGTAAATATCTTCCCGGTGGCGTAAGAGGGCGAACAAGGTGTCATTCAACATCTACGCTTCCAGGCGATTGCAACGGTGCCATACATGAGCATATTCGAACATGTTTAATGGTAGTAATTAGCTGTCGAAATTGGAGGCCTTAATCAATAATGAGCAGCTATTGATTTGCTTCCCGATAGAAATTTGTGACAAATGACATGTTATTTAGCATCTAAACGTTGAGCTGAGTCCAATGACACCAAGCATGACACTCTAGCAAATGGTAACATGTATTTTACATGGTACACCTATGGTCTAGGACAGTGGTTTTCAAACTGTGGGGCGCCAGAGTTCTTCAGGGGGGGCGCGACGTGAGAAAAAAATAAACCCGAAAAAACCACTGAAAGTCGATGATTCAAATCATCAGTCGTACTTCAACTGTAGAAGTAAAATAACTAAATAAATTTTCAACCGTTTATCTTCGTGCAAACCATTTAACAAATCTACACACTTGTATCTTCAATAATATCTAAACAGAATTTCGATATCATTTAAAATTTCTTCAGAATCACAGTTTTAGTTTCATACCGCTTCGTTTACAGCTGTTTTCATTGAAGACGTCAGCCCATTCTGATACACCTACTTCTAGACATCGTAACTCATTCATTTGTCAACCGTTTACGATCGTTCAAACCATTAAACAAATCTACACACTTGTATCTTCAATACTATCTAAACTGAATTTTGATAGCATTTATACTTTTTTCAGAATCACAGTTTTAGTTTCAAACCGGCATCGTTTTCAGTTGCTTATCATAATTTAGGTCACCATAGCAACGCCGGTAAACAAACCCCGCCGAATAGTCGAATCTCTGGACTGAAAAGGCAGATCTGATTCGACTCAGAAAATTCAGAGTCGGGGACCCTGAATGAATCTGTGTAAACTGGCAGTTTACACAGATTAAGATGTTCAAATGTATTTAAAAAAGGTTAAGCTAAAACAGGCTTCGATAAAGTTGTCAAATTGTGTTAAGAAATGTGTTTAAAAACGCACAAAGATGTTGTAATGTTTCAAAAATATGTTTAAAAAATATGTTTCAAAGATATGTTACAAATGTTTTAAAATTATGATCAGAGATGGGGGGGGGGGGAGGGCTCAGCTGAATTTTTTTCTCTGAGGGGGGGCTCACTCTCTCACACTTTGAAAACCCCTGGTCTTGGACATGATCTCGGTGTGGCAAGAGGGCGAGCTTGATCTCATTGGGCAGCTTAACGTGTAGATGCTAAATAACATGTAATTTGTCAAAAATCTCCATTGGGAAGCAAATCTATAGCTGGTCATTATTGATAAAGGCCTCCAAAATCGACAGCTAATTACTACCCCGAAACATATTCAAATATGATCATGTGTGGCACTGTTGCAATCGCCTCGAAACGTAGATGTCAAAGGACACTTTGTTTGCCCCGTTACGCCACCGGGAAGATATTTTCATACTTCTAATGGATTGATTCATATTTTAAGGTTCTCGGAGTGAGACTTTAAGCGGCTGCAACAGAAGTGTTGTGACGAAAGATGATATCAAGACATTTATAGAATATTCCCATTCACATTATGATTCTTCATCACCCCAAAACTTGTCCCGGTCAGACCACGAGTGTAGGCCCCCCCTTCCTGCCCTCGGGGTCCGACCGGGCCATGTTTCGGTGCGGGCGTCCCAGTTAGGCCCAAGAATAAGGCATTCAAATTTCAGGGCGGTAGGACCTTCCTATCTCAAAAACAGTTTTTCCACCACATTCTGAACCATTAGGTCTTGAAGGCAACACTTCTGAGGGGCTTTGTCCAAATGACAGTCCATTTCTCTAAGGGCTAGAACTCCGAATATCGGATATGTTGTTCTCAGGGCCCTGGGAAATGTGTGTAAACATTTTAGCATCCCTAGCTATCTCGAAAAGGCCGGAAAAGAGACGTGACCTCCAACAGTAGAGTCAATGTACATAAGACAGAGGTTAGTTTTTAGTCCCCATTTTTTGTGGGATGGAGGTGTACATTTGTGGCTTAAGGTGTGTAGACAGTGACACAGCTGGCCTGTGGCCACGTTTTTGAAGTCTGGGGTCAAAAGGTCAAAAGGAGCCGGCACCACGCCCCTTATGAGATAACAAAAAGTTAATGTGTATTTCTCTCATAACTTTTTGTCATACTTAAAGAGAGGCCTGATTTTCAGATATGCATGTTGGATGGCTAGGGTGTAGGTCTGGGAAGAACTTCAGGCCAAAATCTTGCAAGCGAGCCGCTGGGTGAGGTGCAACGAGATGGAGCACTTGCTGAGACATTTCGTGTAGGGCTGGAGCCACAGGTTGAAATGTATGCCTCCTTTGAGACCCCCTTTGATATATAAGAGACCCCAAGGTACAACGTACTTCAAGGTTCTCGACTCAGTCACCTATTGCATCACTTCCTTTAGGGCTTCGGCCTCCTAATTGATCAATGTAGTATAATTGAATGGGCTCATATATATGATACCTCCACCACTGGGACGTTGCAACAATTCTCCAAATACATATGGGGAGGGGGGGGGGATGCTTGTGGACAGTAGGGGTGTACACTAGACATAAATAGGAAGCAAACTCAGGAGAAGGAATGACCTCTCACAAATATCAGTGACATATTAATAAAAAAACTGGAACGTTACGGCATCAAGGGTATAGTGGGCAACTGGGTGAGGAGTTATTTGAGTGACAGATATCAATTTGTGACACTTGGTGATTGTTCCTCTGCGTGTTTGGCCATTGCTTGCGGTGTCCCACAGGGGTCAGTGTTGGGCCCAAAATTGTTTATTCATTACATAAATGATATATGTAATGTATCGAATGTGTTGAAGCTTGTTCTGTTTGCTGACGATACAAATATATTTTTTTCAGGTGATTTATATCAATTAGTAGAGGCGATCAATTTTGAAATTAGTAAATTAAAATGATGGTTAGATAATAATAAATTATCGTTAAACTTGAGCAAAACAAAATTTATGTTATTTGGAAACTGCAGAACAAATGAACAAATAAAGATACAGATTAATGGCGTAGACATTGAACGAGTTAGTCAAATAAAATTCCTTGGTGTAACAATTGATGAGAAATTAAACTAGAAATCTCACATAAAACATATACACTCGAAGTTGTCAAGAAGTATTGCAGTATTATATAAAGCTAAACAGGTTCTGGATCATAAGTCATTACACATCCTCTATTGTTCACTGGTTTCACCTTATTTAAGTTACTGTGCAGAGGTTTGGGGCAATAATTACAAAAGTACATTACATTCACTTTTTATTCTGCAGAAAAGAGCTACACAGACCATTTTCAATGTTGGGTATAGGGATCATTCAAACTCATTATTCATGCAGTCAAAAATACTCAAATTACCAGATCTGGTTGAACTTCAAACAGCACAGTTAATGTTTAAAGCAAAAAATAACAAACTACCGGCAAATATTCAAAAGAAATACACACAAAGAGAAGGGAGTTATTTTTTACGGGGATTGTTTAATTTTAAAATGAAAAAGGTGCGTACAACCAGAAAAAGTTTTTGTATTTCTGTCTGTGGAGTAAAATTGTGGAATGGGTTAAAAGAAGAGCTCAAACAATGTCCTAACATAAAACTATTCAAAACAAGGTTAAAGGAAATGATTCCCACAGGGTACAAGGATGAAGGTGTTTGATTTTCTTTGGGTGTTAATTGTTTAGTTATTTAGTTTGTTATTTATTCTTCATTTTTTTGTATTTAATTTCTTCTTTTTTTTTTTTTTTTTCGCTCTCGGGTTACAACCGCCACCGTCTTACAACACCCGCGAGGGCCCGCGCCGGATGACCGATCTCTTCCAGGAGATCATGGGTGAGGCGGCGGCCCTCAAAGGGATTCCCATGCCGGCCCCGCCTCTCGCCCCCGTATCTGACGATATGCAGGGCGAGTGCTTTCGCACCCCATCATCTTCCCGGCGGGTTACCCAGTGCCCCTTGTTCCCGCCTGTGCAGCACTTGTTTACTGCTGCAGGTGGGGACCCTTCGACCCTGAAGGCTCCGGTAAGATCCTACACGGATTTCACCAACGAGGAGGGGTGGGCCGATACTCAGGCGAGGGGGATCCCTCGCCTGGAGCCTCCCCAGGCAGCGCTTCTCTGTTCGGGCGCCAGATGGCGCCCTAACGAAAAGCCGCTGCCCCCCGGCCGCCTCCAGAAGCAGATTGTCGGCCTAACGGACAGGGTGTTCGTTTGTGCCTCTCAATCCGCGGCGGCGGTCAACAACATCGCCCTGCTCTCCTCTGCCATGGTCTCCTTGCCGGCTGAAAGGGAGGCCTACGGCCCGGAGGAAGCCGCGAGATGGCTGGCGGTTTCCCGCTTTTCCAGCGCCATCCTCCAGCTATGCCAGCCGATAGCCGTTTCTGCCGGCATATGACGTGGGCTACCATGATTCAAAGGGTCATATGGCTCTCCCACACTGCGGTGCCGGAACGAGAGCGAGCCAGCCTCGTCCAGGGTCCGCTAGCGCCGGATGGCCTATTTGGTCCCCGGTTCTCCGAGGTGCTCGCGCACCAGCAGTCAGTCCGTGAGAATCGTTCCCGGTTCGGGGCGATTCTCACGGGCTCCTCCCGCCAGCAGGCCGGGAGGAAGCGGTGTCCAGGCCGGTCCCAGTGTTCCAGGGGGCCGCCTCCGACTCCAGCCCCGGTGCAGCAGCAGCAGCAGCCGCCGCAGACGGGGAGAGCAGCGCTACGGACTGGGAAGTTCCGGAAGCTTGCTCCTACTTTTTCTTTCCCTATTAAAGAAAAAAGTAATGACTGTTCGCCGGAACGGCAGTACATGGTACCTAAAGAGCGTTATTCCTCAGGCCACCTGCGGCCTACGCTTGTGGTGCGTTCCCCCATGTTGCCTCTTTCCCCCTCTCAGCCCGGTGGCTGTAGGGTGGCGGTCGGATGGCGTGTTCACATGGCCTCTGGTTCACCTGCTTCTAAGAAGCGGCGTCCCTTGGAGCCTCGTGGACGGATCAGAGACTCGTTGCACGAGCCCGTGGATACGGCCGCTTGTACCGGTCTCCTGGTTCCCCCCATTATCCCCTCTACACGGTGGCCGGGCGGCTCGCTCCCTGTTCAGCGGGCACGAGCGCGACGTCTAGACAGCTCGTTGTTTTTACTGCGGCTGGTTCTGGTACGTCTCCTACGCTCGCTGAGCCTCCTCCCCTTCATGGGAAGCCCCCCTTGGTTCACACGCAGTGTGGAGGCGGTAGGGGTAGAGGAATACGTGTTATTCCTGGACGGTCTTCCTCAGCTGTCGGCTCGGCCTCTCCGACCGCTATGTGTGTTTGCAAGAGCGGTGCGTTCTGCCATCGTGGTTGGACACCACGTTGAGATGGGGCCATCCCATACAGTTCAAGCGTCGTCCCCCACCCTTTATGGGGTTGGTGGAGACCACGCTACGGGAACCGGCTGCGAGCACGGCTCTGGCAGCAGAGGTGGCACGTCTCTTGGTAAAGGGGGCCATCATTGTCGTTCCCCCCCACAAGTCTCACCTAGGGTTGTATTTCCGCTACTTCCTGGTTTCCAAGAAGTCAGGGGAAAAGAGACCTATTCTGGATCTTCGCGTGTTCAACAGATTCGTTGCCACAAGGAAGTTCAGAATGCTCACTGTCGGAGCGTTGTTCCGGTGTGTGAGAGAGGGCGATTGGTTCACATCCCTGGATCTCAAGGATGCTTACTTCCACGTCCCTGTTCGGCAGGCGCACAGGAAGTTTCTCCGCTTTAACTTTATGGGGATGGCGTACGAGTACCAGTGTCTGCCGTTCGGCTATTCCCTGGCTCCGCGCACCTTGTGTGTGGAGACGGCGTTGGAACCGCTCAGGCGTTAGGGAAAGAGGATTCTCTTCTACCTAGACGACCTGCTTATTCTGAGCAACTCAGAAGAGACTGCGAGAAGGGACACCATGTTGGTGATAAACCATCTCTCCTTCCTGGGTTTTGCCATCAACTGGGAGAAGAGCTCCCCGCTCCCCAGCCGGCAGACAGTCTACTTGGGGCTTTGCCTAGACTCAGCCACCATGACTGCGATGCTTTCGCCTCCTCGGCGAGACGCTATCCTGTCGGCGCTCTCCCGTTTTCGTGTTCGCACAAACGTGACCGCGCTGTCCACCATGCGCCTGTTAGGGCTGATGGCAGCTGCCCACCCCGTGGTCCCCCTGGGTCTGCTTTTTATGCGCAGACTCCAGCGGTGGTTTGCTCGCCAACGGTTGGACCCCAGGCGACACAAGCTCAGGGTGCTCCTCGTCCCTCGTTCGGTGTCGCCAGACCTGGAATATTGGAAAAGACCCTCCGCCCTTCTCAGGGGTGTTCCCCTGGGCAGGGTGGCGTCCTACGTAGTGGTCTTCACGGACGCCTCGTTGACGGGTTGGGGAGGAACGTGCCTCTCTCACTCGGTCGGAGACGAGTGGCGCACGCCCCCTACAGCACACATAAATGTGTTGGAGCTCGACGCTGTGAGGAAAGTGCTGTTGCATTTCTTTCACCGGGTGCGCGGCCGCCACGTTCTGATCAGGACAGACAGCGTGTCGGCGGCGGCGTACATCAGCAGACAGGGGGGAGTCCGCTCCCCACCGCTCTCCACCGAAAGGCGGTCGAGCTCTGGCTTTGGGCTCATCAGTATCTCCTCAGTCTGAGAGCCCTGCATTTCGCGGGCGCCCAGAACTTTGGGGCGGACCTCATGTCTCGAGGCGGTCCCCGCCGAGACGAGTGGCGGTTACATCCCGACATTGTCAGACTGATCTGGCAGAGGTTCGGGACAGCGCAGGTGGACCTCTTCGCGTCCAGGGAGAACACGCACTGCAGGTGGTGGTTCTCCCTCAGCCCTCGGGATCTTCCCCCGATGGGGGTAGATGCGTTGGCACACACACCTTGGCCGCGGGCTCTCTTGTATGCGTTTCCCCCGCTCCAGTTGATCCTTCCTCTTCTGGAACGGGTCAGACAGGAGAGACTGTCCCTGATATTAGTGGCCCCGGAGAACCGTTCAGCTCTGTGGTTTCCAGAGCTGGCCGCGCTCTCGCGGTCGGTGCCGTGGCCAGTAGCGTTCAGGCCGGATGCGCTTTCACAGGCCCACGGGACGGTGCACCACCCGCCCGATGTCTCGGGACGGCTGTTGGTTTGGCTCCTGAGAGGTTGATCCTGCAGGGCAAAGGTTTGCCTGAGACGGTTATCAACACTATTCAGAGTGCTCGTGCGCCTTCTACTTCTTCCCTCTATGCGGCGAAGTGGTGCGCCTTCTCTAATTGGTGTGAGAGGAACCACGCTGTCCCATCTCAATGCGAGGTGGGAAGCGTGCTTTCGTTTCTGCAAAACCTATTGGAAAAAGGTTTGGCCTTCTCCACTATCACCCACCTTTTTTCAAATGAAAAACAGGCTAGGGGGGTTTTCTATTGGCTCGCCAATTGTCAGGTGGTTTTGTTTGCCAGTGTGGTACTCCCGCCGTTTTCTTCTAATAAGAAACGGCCGAGAGAGTCCCATTATTGGAGAGCCGGATTCCGTAGCTCCGCCCCCGGTAGTAGCGGACCTAATGGAAACCGTGTTGCTCTGGTTTTTCTTTTCCTTTTCATGGGTTCCATGAAGCACGGATTAGAGCCGGAGTCTTTACAGACTCACTTTTTTTTCCCTTGATCATTGCCTTGCTTGATCTAGGAGGAATTCGTTTTTTATTAAGCTGTTGTGTTTTACACTTCCTTGGCTTTTTTGAGTCTTAATGTGCTCTGGTGACTTAGGTCGTTTTTTGACTGGGGTCCAGCAGGAGTACATTGATCGGGCTCCGCTCGCAGCTTCACCTTAGCCCATAAGGCGAAGCCTAGACGGCGTAGCCTACATGAAATAGAACGATAGTTATGTTATTATAACTCTAGTTCTATGATTGTAGGCGTAGCCGTCTAGTTTCCCACCTGCTGTACCCTCCAAATGCTGAAAGAAAAGCGTGGAGGATGAGCGACGGTATACACCGCGTTATATAGACACGATACCGTGGGGAAATGTGGGCGGTGCCCACGCTGATAGGTGCATAATTAGAATTTTCAGGGCCCTAGCCCATAAGGCGAAGCCTAGACGGCTACGCCTAAAATCATAGAACTAGAGTTATAATAACATAACTATCGTTTCTAACAAGATGATTTCATTGTTAGAAACAGTAACGGTTTAATAACACAAACGCAGGAAACACGTGAGCTGCTAGTTTAGCGAAAGCAGCGTCCCTAGCAACATGACGTCGTTGAAACATGCGAGCGAGCCGATAAAATCTTCCTAATAACTATAAAACTAAAGATGAGACGTAATCACTGACTAAAGATTGTGCAAGTAAAAAGTATATTTCTCGCTAGAAATGTTATTAGAAACAAGTTTAACGGTGATTCGGTCCTAAAATAGGCCCATTGCATTTTCCATTCGATTAATAAAGAAAATCAAGCCCGAGCCCGTGCACGTTCTGTCCGAGCCCGGCCCGCCCCGACAGATTTACTGTAATTATGAGCCCGAGCCCGATTTCAACCCAACATTTTTTTTAATTCTCCTCAGATTAGGCCAATAAACCAATGATAAAATAAAAATAAAAACGCTCGATCAAAGGCCCGGCCCGAGGATAGTGGTGGGAAATATCGGCCCGACCCGGCCCGTGGGTCGGGTCGGGCTCGGGCTCGGGCAGAGAATCTAAACACTGACTGGAACTACTTAGCAGGTGTCTGTAGGCCTATATCAGGAGTCAATACACACCCTGCAGCCAATCAGAATACGAGTATTCCCCCAGACTGTGGTATAAACAATATTATTCACGAGTTATAATCAATACTGTCACGATCCTACTGTTGGGTAAGGTTAAGCTGGTTGGTAATTGGTGGTCATGGTAACGGTGGGAGTGGCTCCCTTGATTAGTTGATTGTGGTCACCTGGGGGATCCAAGATGGTGGATATACACAGCATGGTGGCCAGTGGTTACAGCCCCGGCAGGATAAGACTTTGTAAAGCCATTCATCCAGATGCCAGTACACACCAGAGCTAAGGAGTCCAACGGGGGAACGTGACCGCCCCTTCACCGTCTTTGTTTGTCAAGTGTTTGTCTAAACATGTAAACCATAACTGAACGAGACAGCTACCGTTCACCACAACGCTTGGGCTATCTCCATAGCAAGAGAGAGAAGGACCAGCGCTCACCAGGAACCCGGGTGAGTCACTACACACGTGCCCCGGAAGCTAGTTGCCTACCAGCTGTGGTTATACCACGTATGTGTCTCGACTCCTGCCTAGACAGAGAGCCGGTTTTCCCTAGATACCAGTGGGGTCGTGACATAATTGGGTTGCTCGTCCGAGGATTTTGACTAGCGAGTATTACAGGCAGGCAATCTGTTGGCGAGAGAAGCGATACGGGAGTTGTATTCAGCTCATTAAAAGTTATGTGCTGTTAGCATTTGAGGAGCACATGGCTAAGGGTGGATTAGCCACTCTGTATCAGGTTCTCATGTAAACAAATGCTTGAGTATGTAAAGAACGGTAGTTAGCCAGCTTGGATAGCCAGCTTGGAAAGCTTGGGCTGTGGTGATTTGTGATGATTTGTGGTGATTTGCAAACTAGCTTAAGGATTGTGGTTGTTGGCTACATGTAGCTAGGTTTAGCATTGAAGAGATCACGTGTGGGTATTGTTTGTAGTGGGTTGCTACAGAGGAAACTATTGTTTGGTTGTGTCAGGGTAGTCAGTATGGCGTCCGCACAGGTGGATCTCTCTGAAGGGTGCTTGGGTCTGACGCGTGACCAGTTCAGGAGGCTAACGAAAGAGCAGCTCATCTCCTTGGCTGGAGTTGAGGATATTGAGTTAGCTAAAGATATCAGGAAACCAGCAATAGTGGCATACTTGACTAGGGAGTTAAACCTGGAAGAGCTGTGGTTGGAACAACAAGGGCAAGCTACACTCCAGACTGAGAAAGAGGAGCGGTTAGCTACCCTTCAGAGTGAGAGAGTGGAAAGAGAAGCAGCTTATGCACACTCGGCCTTCACTTCCGGTAGGCATGCTGAAAACAGGGGCTCAGGTTTTGATTTAGGTAGGGCCCGTACATTCATGCCTGACTTTAAGGAAGACGCAGTGGATATCTTTTTCGAAATGTTTGAGAAAGTGAGTGGCCAGAGGAAAAGTGGCCTCTGCTTGTACAGAGTGTAATGACTGGTAAAGCACAGAGGGCGGTAGCTGCTCTAGACTGTCGGTTGGGTCTGGAGTATGATTCACTCAGGAAGGCTGTGTTAGAGGCCTATGGAAGTGTGCCTGAAGCCTATAGACTTAGGTTTAGGGAGCTAAGGCGGCAGCCTGGCGAAACCTATCTAGACTTCTGGCGGAACCAGGAAATAGCTATTGATCGCTGGCTTAACTCCTGGGAAGCCTTTGATTATTCAGAGCTAAGGGCCTTAGTCTTGTTGGAACAGTTTAAAGCTAGTGTTTCCAGGGAAATAGAAATTTATCTTAATGAACGGGCAGTGAAATCTCCACGAGATGCGGTTGAGCTTGCAGATAACTATGAAGTGATTCAGGTTCACAAGTGAAGTAGGCAGGAGAAGGCCAGTTGACTCATTTAGTGGTGAACAGCAGTCAAGGAGGGCCCAATCTTTTGGTCGAGGCTATACATCCCCTTTGGAAATGCTGTGTTTCCGGTGCAATAAGAAGGGTCATAAGAAGAATCAATGTCCTGGTCTGAGGTCCCGGTTTGAGAGCTCAGGTAGGCCGGTGGCACTGATATCTTCTGGCAGCGGTATTACCAGTGACCTGGAGGGTTATGAAGGGTTCACTTCGGAAGGGACAGTGGCAGTGTCTCAGGATGGTCTTCAGGTGCCAGTAACAATTCTGCGTGACACGGGGGCAGTTCAAACCCTGTTGTGTAAAGGGGTGGTGGATCTTCCACCTGCCTCATTCACAGGCAGATATGTATTGGTGCATGGTGTAGGTGGTGGCTACGTGCATGCACCTATCTACCATATATATCTCAAATCAGAGTTAGTTTCAGCATGTGTTGAGGTTGCTGAGGTGAACAGTCTCCCAGTGAGGGGTATTGATTTGCTGCTGGGAAACGACATAGCAGGGACTAGGGTCAACCCAGAGGTTGTAGACTGCCCAGTCTACCCGGTTGAAATGAAGGAGATGGAGGTAGAGTTTCCAGAGGTTTTTACCTCATGTGTGGTCACTCGAGCTCAGGCTAGGGAAAAGCTAGCTGTTGGTGCACCAGCTCCCGGTGCCCTGTCATCACCCTTGGTTGATGAGGAGCCAATGGTGGATCTGTGTGACACTGTCTTCCCTCAGTGGTTGACCTCTGGCGTTCTAAAGGGGGTCAGAGAGCCTATCAGTGATATAGCTGGCGAAATAGGGACGTCCCAGAGTTTACGGAGTGCTGAGGTGACAGAGGTGGTGTTGCCATCTGAGGTCGGTGGTGATGATGTTGCAGAGTCAGATGCCAGAGGGGTTGTTAGCCGTTCTGAGATGTCTAGGGCTCCAGAGGTAAGCCAACCCACGTTCGTTCAGGAGCAGAAGGAGGATCCTTCCCTTGAGTATGCAGTTAAAGTGGCAACGTCTGCTAGAGAGAGTGACGACGTGGCAACAGGTTACTTTGTGAGAAAGGGGATTCTGTTTAGGAAATGGAGGCCAGCCAGTAGACCTGCTAGTGAGGCCTGGGCCAGTTATGAACAGATTGTGCTACCACAGTCTTACCGTGGAGAAGTGCTCCACATGGCACATGGCCCTTTATTCGGGGGTCATTTGGGTTTTAAAAAGACCCTAGCCAAGGTAAGCAGGCAATTTTATTGGCCAGGGTTACGCAAGGACGTAAAGGAGTTTTGTCGTCGGTGCCACACCTGTCAGGTGGTAGGGAAACAGGGCAGTAAGCCACCAGTTTCTCCTTTACAACCTTTACCCGTGGTACGGGAGCCCTTTGCTGAGATAATGATTGACTGTGTTGGGCCCTTACCGAAAACCAAGAAGGGAAACGAATACCTGTTGACTATATTGGATACCACCACAAGGTATCCGGAAGCTATTCCACTACGTAACATTAAGACAAAAGTAATCGTGGAACATTTGCTTAAGTTCTTTGCATGGGTTGGTTTGCCCCGCTCTATTCAATCTGATAGGGGCTCCAACTTTACAGCCAAACTTTTTCATCAGGTTTTGTCCGAGTTGAATGTGGTGGTCAAGCATTCTTCACCTTATCACCCACAGTCTCAGGGGGCCATTGAACGGTTTCATGGAACCTTAAAGACCATGATACGGGCCTTCGTTGAGAGTCAACCTAAAGAGTGGGATGAGGCCATCCCGTTTCTGTTGTTCGCAGTTAGGGACGCCCCCACTGAATCCTTGGGTTTTAGCCCATTTGAATTAGTTTTTGGACATGAAGTTCGTGGGCCATTACAGCTCTTGCGGGAGAAAATTATTCGGCCAGCACCTGGCGTGTGAGGTTGCCTCCAAGAATTTAGCTGGGGCTAAAGCTCGCATGAAGGCCAGGTATGACCGCAAGGCGGTGTGCCGTGTTTTTGATCCAGGTGATTTGGTCTTAGTTTTAGGAGCAGGACCACGGGGACCGTTAGGTCCTATGTTTGCTGGTCCTTACAGGGTCTTGAGGAAGGTCGGGGACCTCAACTACGTTGTTAGTACCCCAGAGAGGCGGTCTAAGACCCGACTGTCACATTACTGCCATGACAGCTTATAAGGGAGAGGTGACTGAGGCAGTAGTGACTTGTGTTCAGAGAGACCTCCCAGAAAGTACAGAGGAGCTTAGTGATGTGGACTCGTCCCCTGACGTGGTTAATGCTAGGTTGTATAATACCCAGGCTGGTGCTGAGTTGGAAGGGAAGTTGGGGTACCTTACTGATTCCCAGCGGGGGGATGTAGTGCGTCTGATTGACCTTTTCCCTTCGCTTCTCAGAGATACTCCCGGTAGCACACATAGGGCGGTACATGATGTGGATACAGGGAAAGCTGACCCTGTGAAACACCATCCATACAGGCTCCCTCCATGTAAGAAGTTGGTGGGTTCTCTTGTTATTTACAAGATCCTCATGTTTTCAACATAATGGTTGAGTTCTATTTTAGGTTAGAAGTTATTTTTGGGGAAATGTAAAAATGAAATGTAAGATTAGGAAAAAAAAAACACACAAAAGGGTAGGAGAAAAAATAAATAAATAATTGTGGTGTTTTTGTTTTGTTTATGGGGGGAGGAATGTCACTACTGTTGGGTAAGGTTAAGCTGGTTGGCAACTGGTGGTCATGGTAAAGGTGGGAGTGGCTCCCTTGATTGGTTGATTGTGGTCACCTGGGGGATCCAAGATGGTGGATATACACAGCATGGTGGCCAGTGGTTACAGCCCCGGCAAGATAAGACTTGGTAAAGCCATTCACCCAGATGCCAGTACACACCAGAGCTAAGGAGTCCAACGGGGGAACGTGACCGCCCCTTCACCGTCTTTGTTTGTCAAGTGTTTGTCTAAACATGCAAACCATAACTGAACGACACAGCTACCGTTCACCACAACGCTTGGGCTATCTCCATAGCAAGTGACAGAAGGACCAGCGCTCACCAGGAACCCAGGTGAGTCACTACACACGTGCCCCGGAAGCTAGTTGCCTACCAGCTTTGGTTATACCACGTTTGTGTCTCGACTCCTGACAAAGAGACGGTTTTCCCTAGATACCAGTGGGGTCGTGACAATACCTACACATCAATCTTAATGATACCCATTAAATACGGTATGATTTCTAGATGTCATGGCAACGTCCGCTCGCGACACTGGACTTGCGAGGCATCGACGCGGACTCAAAGGTGAAAGTAGAAACGGGTGGCCTAAAGCTGTCATATTGTTCACAGACAAGTTTAAGTAGAAACGGGTGGCCAAAAGCTGTCATATTGTTAGTTGTCACAGACAATTTTTAACAATAAATGTTCTGTACGGAGCTCCTTAAGGGACATTAGGGAGAACGCTCCCGGACAGAACCTTAGTTTGGAAGTCGTGCTTAGTGACACGACAAATACTTCCAATTGAAATACTTGGGTTTGAAATTTGTGCTTTTTGACACAAATTTTTTGAAAATACGTGTCCCTGATCACGTTTCAATAGATTAAATAACGTGACAGTGTCACGTATTTTCGTGAGACCGGGTTGTTACACCAGCACCAGACCCCCGCCTGCCTAACTTCCCGCCTTGCTTTGTACCAATAAATCCCATTGCCCTTACCCTGTCTCCGCCTCCCTGTGTCCAGTACTTGGGTCCCCACGTTCTGTTCCTTGACAATATCAAGGATATTATTTTAAGTTATCTACTTTTCTGTACATATATTATAAACATATTTATTTATATTATCAATGTATTTATCTATTTCTCTAAACAGTAATAGCTAAATGTTATGGGATAACGTGAATAATTATAAAAAAAACTTTTACCAGTTAGGAAATGCCTGCTCACCTATCTACCCATCTATCCATCTATTGTCTATAATCTATCTATTATCTCTAAATTGAATTAAGGAAATTAAATTAACACAAGCTAGCTAGACTATGATACACTTTAAACACTCAGTTTACTAGCTAAATTCGATAAAAAAATTAAATAAAATACAAATATAAAGTAAAGAAAAGTGTTATCTAGCGATCCGTTATCTGTATTATGTTATTTTGTCTTTGGCAACATGAGCGCAAATGTTTTTTGAAACCTACCTGGCAACGGGCAACCCGAATTTGTACCGCCTACGTAATCAGTTGTCCGTTGCCAGGCAACGGACAACTGATTACGTAGGCGGTACAAATTCGGCCCCCGGTACAAATTTGGTGTGACAGTGCAAGTAGGATATGGTATTTACCATTTTACATACCATATCCTAGTGGCATGCCAGTGGAAAAACGGTAGGTGCCATTATGAAATGGCGATTACCGTTTTACATGAGTGGCATGCCTGTGGAAAAACAGTGGTTCCAGTAGGAAATGGAACTTCCCATTAACATAATTGGCATGCCAGTGAAAAAACATCCGGCCTCTATGCCATGATACCACTGGATCACATCGGTATAGACAGGTTTATGACACTGGATCAGTGTTAAATGATAGGAACCTGCTTTAATTTTTCGGTCAAACACCAATAAGAACAAATGCAAAACCATAAATTTGGCCTATTGAATAGTTTTGAGCTGAAGCAGGCATACAGTAGGCTATATTGGCTATGCTATAAGGACACCTTGATAAAACATGAGTGGAAATATTGATGAATGTCTAGCCATAGGCTACATGTGCCACCCCATGGTAGATATACACTAATCCGGCGAAACAGGAAGTAAAGCAGCGCCGACATTGCTGAGTTGCTGGAATCACGTGACTTGCCGTGTTTTGCTACGGAAGTAGCGTGTTGGTCCCCGTAGACGGTTGTTGCTAATGCGAAATGTTCTCAGTTTTCTTTTGTTTTTTTTAGTACATAAGCTGTTCAATTATGCTGTGAAGAACATGCTGTGTCTGTGCAGGCCAGGCCTGTGAACTCTCTTGCTGTTGCATCTTTAATTTTGTACATAGGCGGCTGCATATATGAAAAAAAAAAACACCTAACCTCAAAAAAATTCGAACAAAAGGTTTCTCAGCTATTTCTTGTAGTATTAGGTGTCCTTAGTAACATACTAAAAGTTTACCAAAGGTTGACCACTAGAAAGTTGTACATTTCAAGATGGCGTCCAAGATGGGCAGGAAGTCCTTGAAATATCCTAACTGCTTCATTTTTTTACCTAGCAAAGTAATCTTGGTGTCTAATCCCATGTTTTTTGGGTGTAGGAATTCATTGGACTTGTTTAAATTGCCCTGGCATAATTATATACCTATGGAATACATGATTTTATGAGATTACTAGGGCTGTAACGGTACACCAATCTCACAATTTGGTTTGTATCACAATGTTTGACCCACAGTTCGATACATAGGCTTACCGTAATGTTTTTTTTTTTTTTGGGGGGGGGGGGGCATGTGCAATACTTTTAAGTCTGGGAAAACGTTGATTGAGATGACCAGTCAACTTGAACGCAAGAGTTTTAAACAAATGCTAATGATGCTAACCGGATTTAATAGCAATTTAGCTAGCTGTCTTCTATAGCTATGTCCAGTGGCGGTTTTAGGCACGGGCGAACCAGGCAGCCGCCCGGGGCGCCATCTTTGTGGGGGGCGCCAAATCACATGGGGTGCGCCACGAGCAGTTAAAAAAAAAAAAGCGTTGCGTAGCGGTTTTCAATGAAGTACAAAATATTGTGTGGGGAATTGGTGTTTTGGCGCCCCCTCTGGCTGCAGGCGCACACCTGCTCGTTGAGAAGGTGCCGTGCACAGACGGAATGAAACCCCCACTGAAGTCTGTAGGGTCATGATACAACCCCCCCCCCCCCCCCCCCCCCCCCCCCCCCCCCTTGGAGGAAGTCTTGCCCGGGCCGTAACTGGACGTAGAACCGCCACTGGCTATGTCCTTGCTTTCACGATTGTGAATGTTTAAATGTGCATGCTGTTTAAGTTTCATGGTAATAGTTTTTCTTTCTTGGAAAACATTGGTATTGAGGTGATCAGTCAACTTGAATGGAAGAGTTTTTAACCGATGCTAATGATGCTAACCGGATTTAATAGCAATTGGCTAGCCGTCTTCTATATGTCCTTGCTTTCACGATTGTGAATGTTTAAATGTGCATGCTGTTTAGGTCACAAGGTAATACTATTTCTCCTTGGGACAGGCCCAGTCTTGGAAAACATGTTTGTTTGGGGTGAACCAGAGATGTAAACGATTTAGCCTATGTCATGTAACTCCTACTCAGTACGTGTTTTTAGACATTTACCTTTCTTTGCTAAAACACAGACTTGACATTCAATGTAAAAAACACTCAGTCCATCAAACAAGCATTCAGAAAAAAACAGGCAATAAAATAACAAAATACGGTAACACTTTATTTGAAGGTGACATAAGACTGTCATTACACTGTCATAACCATGACATGACACCTGTCATGAACATTATGAATAGTTATGACTGTTGTCATAAAGTGTCATTCGGTCAATTATGTCACGTTTAATGCAACATTGACATTGTATGAGATGTCTTTGTTATGACAACCTGACATAAGCTGAGACAAAATAACTTGTCGATGTCTTTGTTATGACAACCTGACATAAGCTGAGACAAAATAACTTGTCGATGTCTTGGTAATGACAACCTGACATTAATGAAGACAAAATATCTTGTCGATGTCTTGGTTATGTCAACTTGACATTAACCAATAACATGACCTGTCATAAACATGTCATAGTAGGCTTAATAATCAAATGTAAAGAAACTATTTCGATTTATGTAAGATTACATTAAACTGTCATATGCAGAAGGTTTTTACATTGACTGTCATGAGACCTTTATTATACTGTCATGAATGATTCAGTTTGCCTCAAGTAAAGTGAAACAATTAGGACATTTCAATAACATGTCATGAAGCGTTATTACACTGTCTAATGCCTTTACAACAGGCTCATGAATGATTCTGTTGGCCTCAAGTAAAGTGAAACAATTTGGACAGTTCATTAACATGTCATGAAGCGTTATTACACTGTCCACTCTAATGCCTTTACAACAGGCTCATGAATGATTCTGTTGGCCTCAAGTAAAATGAAACAATTTGGACATTTCAATAATATGTCATAAAAGATACTACACTGGCTAATATTGACATTGACTGTCATGAGACCTTTATTATACTGTCATGAATTATTCCCTTTACCTCAAAGTGAAACAATTTGGACTTTTCAGTAAATGTTATTACACTAAATTACACACACGACAGTGTGCAGTAGTCACAACTTCATAAATGTAACATGAAGCATGTGGGTATTACATGAGGAAATACCTAAACAAAAGCAATATAAGTCAAGACAGTCTCTTTTATTTACATTAAGACACAAAACAAAAAATGTATACAGTGGTGGAAAAAATTATCATCATGTGTTTACCGAATCCGAATATTAAATCAATGCTCTGCTGTCGTAGAAAACACTACCGCTTCAGTCAAAAGGTGCTGCTCGAATCAAAAGAAACTTCCATTGAGCTACTTCAACCTAACAACCCTTACACTTTGACCTAAGCTGTTTTTTCACATCATGAAAAAGTCTGCCCAAGACACCATCATAATGGCGGACACCTAACCAGTTGTGCCACTCAATCATTTTGAGGTGAATCTTCAGGGACTCAGGAGTCCGATTACCTCTATGACGCCATATTTCTAGTTTGTATTTCTGCCATGCACGCTCAATATGTTGAGTATGAGCACCACTGACTGGGTCGACAAAGTTCCTTTTATGGCAGACAGAATACTGTTCAAAACCATAGTTAGAAAGCTGCCCTTTGTAAGCACGCCATTCATCAGTCAGGATGGATGTTCTTGGTCTGACGTGTTTTTTGATTTGGTGGATAAGGGTTTTCCGTGTGCGGTCCCTGACGAGCCTCAGAATGGGTCTTCTGGAGGTCCCATCTATCTCCAGCATGCCGAAGACCCACTGGCGTTCCCTTCTCCAAGTGTTGCCACATCGGCCACGATGGTACTGCAAAGTAAACAAAAAAAGGAACAATGAAATATACTTTAATAAGGGTTGGGCTATTTCATTTTTAACACATTGGTATCCATTCCACTTACACTACGGTATAGAGTATTTTCATGCTATTTAAAAAATAAATAAACAACATTTCGGACCAAAGTGTAATCAGCACTGTGGAAAAACAACATACTTCTTATTTAACACATAAACTGCACACACAGTATGTTACATGGCCAAAAGTTCTGCACAGTCAAGAAGCAAAATCTAGTCACAATAACACAATATTTATAAAATAAATAAATAGAGGAATAAGAATATTCTAAAAACACAGGTAATGATACACACAGAAATAAACAATAGAAAAAAAAAAAACCTCATGCTGGGTTAAAGCCAATGAGCCAATCAAAAATTAGTCTTAAGATGTGATTAAAAAACAGGCAGTGTGGGGGCCATCCTCACATGGAGGGGCAGCTTGTTCCACAGTTTAGATGCTAAAACTACGAAAGCTCAGTCCCTCCTGGTCTCAAGTGTTGTCTTTGAGACTGAGACTGGTCAAACGACCTCAAAGACCTGGAGAGGACATACTTGTAAAAGGTCTGTAATGTAGTGTGGTGCTAGGCTATTTAAAGATTTAAAAGCATATAATAAAATATTAACATTTATTCTAAAATGCACAGGGAAACAATGGATGGAGGCCAGGATTGGAGAAATGTGTTCTCGCTTTTAAATGCCAGTTACAAGCCAAGCGTCAACTTCCTCACTTCATTAGAGCCTCAATTGATAACAATCTTGATTTGAAAACAGAGTTCACTTGTTTATCTATTATGTTTTTATTTATGTTAATTAAAGCCGGAATAAGTGTGCACACAAGGAAACGGTGGACATCTGAATTATTCTCCTCAAATTAGTAATAATTATAAATGTGAACTTTAGTAAAGATATGGTACAGCTGCATACATTGACAGCCTACCTTTCGTTTGTGGGCAAATTTGCTCTCATCAATGATGACAAATCGATGACGACCACCAATTTTCATTCCTCTCTTACGCATTCGAGTGAGGGCAGCAACACACACCTTCAAATGTAGAAATATTAAAGTTAACCTGTAACAATGCCTTAGTATGGAACTAAATATTCTGTATGCACAATGAATTAAGTTTGTTTTGCATTTTCGCACACAAGCCATCAATGTACTGTATTTTCATTGAATGAGTACCTAAGTTTGTATCAATGTTGAACCCATTTGTTAACAGTGGGTTGTGACGATAGACTGTATAAAACAGGTTGAGTATGGTAATATCTACCTTTCGGAATGTTTTTGTCATGTTTTTGTCAGCGTTTTGGAGCTTGCTGCTATCCCATCAGTGACCATGGCAAGCTGCTTTAATTGTAAACCTTGTGCAAACCTAAAAAAAAAAAATTAATGGACCTAATTGGAGCAACTCAAAATTGTACTGTTGTTACAATAAAAGCCTGGATAATTGGTTGTGTAAAAGCAAATAGTACTATGCTTAAAATTTGTTTAGCTAGTACCCAAGTTTAATTCCAATTTTATTTTAATCAATAGAAGAATAACATTTGAAACTTTTAACATTTTGAAAAATGAAACTATACCGGAGCATGAACTCAAGCCATTTCTTCAAAGGGGTGTGAGACCTGGTGAATATTGATCCTTTACGCACTGAGAGTGTGGAACCTTTGTGATGCTTGCAGACCCTGTGAAAAATAAGGCGTTATTGTGAATAATATCAATTATTATTAGATTTCAGGCGGCTAAATTGAAAAAATTAAAGTGAAGCGAATCCAATGATCCACTTAAAAGTATCTGCTATGTTCTATGACTTCATAAATACTTAAATTAAAAAACGAAAGCTAAAATAGCTAGCAAGTTAGAGCCGCTTACCACATTAACCCATCGCTGCGATTGAATTTGACCAAATGCATTCTGCGATGGCATTTTGCACAGTTAATCCTTCTCCTTAGGATACCCCACTTCTGCATCCATCGAACTATTTTTCTTTTGTTTTTCTTATCAGAACGCCGCATATTTTTTAGAAGTCCTTGTAATAATCGTGTCATTGCAACAACAACTTGTCTCTCTGATGGTCTTATTATAACAACTCTTATCTGGACAATGCGCAAATTCAAATTTGTGAGGCAAGTAATGGTGGATTCAATGATTCGTTTACGTGAACCAGTTCGCGTCAGTCAGTTCGCCAAGATGAGTCGTTCGCGAATCGTTCGTTCGTTCGTTCAGTCCAGTATCCGTTTCCGGTAGCGGTGAATCGCATCATGGAATGCACCCATTGCATGGTTCTCAGCTGAGTCAGTCAGACTCAGTGCTACCGGAAACTCGACTGAACAGGTTCAGTCGAGTTTCCGGTGAATCGAATGGTGAATCGAATCATGGTCATGGAATGTGTTTGTGCACGGTTCTGCTGACTCTGAGTCTGTTAGACTCAGACTCTCAAAGGATTGTGGAACTTAAGTCGGTCATCAGTTGCTGACTTTATCCTGAAAGGTGAGTCAATATCGTTAATTGTATATATTAAAAAAATACCCGAGATAAACGAACAATGTGTAACCCGAAAATGTAAACACCAGGCTACTCGACAAGAAAATGTAACGAACCACCTGAGGCTTTACTTTACCTCAGAGATAATGCGTTAGTTAAAGGTCCCATGACATGAAAATCTCACTTTATGAGGTTTTCTAACATAAATATGAGTTCCCCTAGCCTGCCTGGCCCGCCCAGAGACGTTGGCCCGCCAATAGACGTTGGCCCGCCAATGGTGTGTGTGTGTGTGTGTGTGTGTGTGTGTGTGTGTGTGTGTGTGTGTGTGTGTGTGTGTGTGTGTGTGTGTGTGTGTGTGTGTGTGTGTGTGTGTGTGTGTGTGTGTGTGTGTGTGTGTGTGTGTGTGTGTGTGTGTGTGTGTGTGTGTCGCAAGTGTTGTGGGGGTTATCTGAGCCATGGTTGAGAAGGAATTGGGGGAAAGGAACTTTGGCTTTGACTGGCTGAAATACATGAACTGCGACATGCCGCCGGTTGCCGCGAGGCACCATCGCCGGGCAGCCGGCAGCAGGCAGCGCCCGGTTCAGTCGACTTCAGGTTGATGTGAAAGTGGAAGAACCAGAGACGTCGCAGAACCCGACAAAGTCGTTTGTGATTCATAATATCGTCTGGAGGCGCACACAGCTTTTGGCCGTGATAATATGTATTAAATGATATAGATTTCTATGTATTGTATGATATTATTTAGATATAGAGCTCCAGGACTGTAACGCAAGTGTTGTACACTTCCTTATTATTTGGACAACCGTTCTGCTTTTGGCGTTATGGCGCATAACACGTCGGACTCTCGTCTCTGGTATTTCTACAACGAGACTCGTATTGGGGGTTATGTTATCTCAGCCATGGTTGATAAGGAATTGGGGGATAGGAACTTTGGCTTTGACTGGCTGAAGTACATGAACTGCATCATGCCGCCGGTTGCCGCGAGGCACCATCGCCCGGCAGCGGGCAGCCGGCAGCAGGCAGCGCGCGGTTCAGTCGACTTCAGGTTGATGTGAAAGTGGAAGAACCAGAGACGTCGCAGAACCCGACAAAGTCGTTTGTGATTCATTATATCGTCTGGAGGCGCACACAGCTTTTGGCCGTGATAATATGTATTTAATGATATAGATTTTCTATGCATTATTTGATATTATTTAGATATAGAGCTCCAGGACTGTAACGCGTGTGTTGTACCTTGTTATTTGGATAACTGTTCTGTCGGACTCTCGTCGGTATTTCTACAACGAGACTCGTATTGGGGGTTATCTCAGCCAAGGTTGAGAATGAATTTGGCTTTGACTCCCTCAAGAACATGAACCACGACATGGAGGAGAAAGGGATTGTTGGCGGCGAATGTCTCCAGCTTGAGACCCGCTGAGGGACCACCGCCGGAGGCGGAGGTGCCTAGACTTGATTAGCAATGATGGAGTTTAAAAGTAATTTGTGTACAGTTGTGTTTATTCTGGGCAGATTTAATTTTTCTGGGGTTAACAGTAACAACACTATTGTGAAGATGGCCACCCCCACTCAAGAATCGATCAAGATCCACCATGGTGGGGGTCCCAGGTCGCGTGCAGCAGAAAGAACCATGAAAGAACAAGACAGATTGACGAGACATTCAAATATTTTATTAATCTGGCATGACACAGAAAATACAAAGACAACATGCATTTACCATTTCAATGATATTTTATCGTACGCTCACTAAGCCCTTAGTTTTTTTCCCCAAGGAATCGGTTTATTTCTGGCTTGCATACGATTGTCTGGCTCTCGTGAGTCGCCTCGGTCTCTCGTCTTCACCACTCACACAGTGAGTGAGTGAACGAACTGTCAGCGAGTCGTGGGTCTGGGAGGAGTCAATTCTGAGTCACGAACGAGACGAACGAGAGAGAAGAACCAGTTCGGTTCGTTCGTTCGAACGATTCGTTCGTTCGAACGAATCAGTTCGCGACCGTACCACCACTAGAGGCAAGCATGGATTTACACAAGCATGTGTTCATAAACGGAAACGGAAGTATCTTATGGCGTGTTTCCACCAGAGGGTAGCTAGTGTTTTAACCACATAATCCTCAAATCCCGCCGGCGGGCACGTTTTAGTTACACACCACCCCTTCCCCCCATCATGCTGGGTCAATTTTCGGCATCATTCAGTTGAGTGATATAGTCATGTCATACACCGTTTGAAAGCTTAGAATCTCAGGAATGTCATCCAATGTCAACCATTCGGTGGAATAAATATGTTTAGCGAATATAGATCAAAAATAGGGAGGGAGGGAAATCATGTAAATAGTTATTTTTGTTTATTTTCACATTGTTATTGTAATTTTACTTATTTTTGTTTATTTAGTGTATCATAGTCTAGCTAGCTTGTGTTAATACACTCAGTTCACTAGCTAAATGCGATTAAACAATTAAATACAATACAAATATAAGGTTAGCAACGCTAATAAATGTCAATTGTAAAATAAGTGTTATCCCTTTAATGTTATTTCGTCTTGTGACGCTCAATGAATGAGGGCGAATGTTCATGAACCTTCCTACGTCATCGTTCGATGCGATCGTCCGTTGCCAGGCAACGTTCGACGCAATCATCCGTTGCCACTTGCCAGGCAAGTTTGGAATGTTGGAACCACAACTTTTTGCTTTTTACTTTGAATACAAATGCACATGACTAGCGTAGAAGTGGAAGTGGAAGGGTCATCAACGAGTAGTTACGAAAGTGTTGTAAAATATCTCTTTTGCCAGCAGGGTTTAACATTATTGGACAATAGTGAACTTGTGGTATATGTGGAGTATTACACACTTAATTAATTGTTGTCACACTTAATTAATTGATGGAAGTTAAAAATAAACTTCAATAGCTGAATAGATGTCAAAGTCAGCTTTATTGTCAATTGCAAAATATGTGCCAGACATGTAGAGTTATCGAAATAACGTTAGTATCTGACCCAGGGTGCAATAAGAACAAATGGATAAAAATTTTCACAAATAAGATAAGTAATATTTACAATAAATTAATTAATGTTTCAGTGGAATACAATATACTTATTTCAACTAACTGTACTGTGTAGGCCTAGTGAATTGGTCTCGGAGTTTGTTCAGACGAACACAATCTTAAACTGATATCAGTTATAACAATTTATAACAATTTAAATGTGATTCATAAAGACTGAATTCACAACCTATGCATGTAACAAAGTTACAGGTTCTGAAAAAAATCCTGCAACACAGTTTATTTATTTTTCATTTTTGAGTAATAGGAATTTACTTTGTTGTAATTTTCTGGATATTACCATCCTTTTGGGGGAGCTTAATTGAAATCTTTGTTTGCCCATAATGTACAGGGTCACCAACAGGGGCAATGGAGT
Organism: Gadus macrocephalus; assembly: GCF_031168955.1. Lineage (NCBI taxonomy): Eukaryota > Metazoa > Chordata > Actinopteri > Gadiformes > Gadidae > Gadus > Gadus macrocephalus. The sequence goes on from NC_082399.1 coordinate 18,462,194, forward strand.
TTAACAAACTTAAACAACAAACCAAGATGGACAAACAGAAGATTGAACACCTAGAGAGCAACATTAAAAACCTGGAGGAGGCAAACAGGGAATTGAAAAATGATAAGGACTTCCTAATTGCCCAAATTCAGGGAGCCCCCAATGTCCATGCCTCTACTAGCAAGTCAGTTACAAAGGCAATACAATTAACGTTATTCATGCAGTATTATAGTATTGCGTCGTATAAATATGTGCTAGATAGATGGCAATAAGAACACATTTTCATTATATTGTTTCAACACCTGAGATGTCCAATTGTTTGGTAATGTGTTCGGGGAATTGTGGGGAAGAAAATGTGATTAGCTGTCATACAGTTGTGTGCTTTCAAAAACTCAAGAGAGTACCCAGAGTGAGCCTACATTGAGTCAGCTTCTTTCTTTTATTGAGTATTGTTTACTTAGAGTTTTTCACCGTTTTTTTTTTTTTTTTAATCTATCGTATAGCCTACATGTAGCCTACGCTCCAAATCCCAAACACGCACTGTGACGTAGGGAATGAGCAAGGCCCAGGCCCGGAGTAGTGTGAGCACAGGCCAGTGGGGAGGGGGGCCAATCGTGCTTGAGTACGGAACAGGGCAACTTTGCCTAGTGTGAGTGCGCCCTTATACATCTCTCTGCTTGTCTACTCCTCAGCCCCTCTTCTCACAGGCTCTAAAAGGACTGCAAAGATCCTGTCTTCATCATCATCATCTCCCGCCTCCTCCTCAGACTTCAGCTCATCATCCTCTGAAGAAGTGGAGAGGAAGAAGAAAAAGACCAAAAAGTCAAAGAAAAAATCGGATTCATACAGCCGTTCAAGAAGTAAGCACAGGTCATCTTTATAATCACTTACACTAAAGTTGGAGTTTTACTGTTGATATTTTATATTTTGATTGCATCAAATGTTTTAAGAGATCTTCTATCACGGTCATTCAAGATTTTATCTGACCACATTTCTTCCTCAAAGATGACGGTTCACCACTATTTATTCCGGTTTAAATAATGCGTTGGACAGATCTTAACCCGATTTTAGTAGTTTAATCTTCTCCTGAATAGTTTTCCTTGTTTGATGCAGGCCAATAATTTAACAGTTCTGAAACAATGACATCTTTTCCACAACCACAGCATATGTCTTCTGACATGGTTGTTTAAGAAATAAGAAGCTATTCACTGCATCAGTTAGGGTTAAATAACTTGTTGCCAACTGAAACATAGCACTGCAGTTTTTGACTGATGGAAGGCTCTTTCCGATTTGCTTAGTAAAACCCAGGTGGTGACTTTCTTTTTGGCCGGGCAGTGTAACTAGCCTCCAAAGCAGATTAAGGATTCTACTTACCTTAGTGGTTCAATCTGCATCCTCCATCCTGGCTGGTTATGTTAGGTAAAGCCTCTGAGGCAGTTAAGAAAGGACACTACTTTTCTGTGCTGGTACTTCCAGGCTGGCAATGGCACCATTGCTAGTCACGGGCATATAGAAAAGGAGCTAAATCTAATATAACCAGCCTGAATGGGGGATGAACAATGTACCAGGAGAAAAGTAGAATCCTTTCTTATCTGCTTATATTACCTACATTATAGGGTGCAACTCAACAATGCATGTCTGAAAATGGATCCTGATAAAAAAAAATTGTTTTTTGTTTTTTTCTTGTTAAGTGACCACAACAGACGGAGTTATTCGGCGGTATGAAAGGGCAATGAAAAGATTCTCGCAATATGGCTCGATGAAGAAGGCTTTTGAAAAGCTGAAGGTTGACTGGAACACAATTGCCAGGACTGCTGTGATTGCAGAGCTGTTCCTCACCTTCCCGGATCGTTTCAAAGAGCTCAATAGAGAGCACGATGATAAGATAGCCGACTTCGCAGAGCGCTGCAGGAATGCTATTACAAAGGATATGGCAGAGGTCATAACTGAAAACAAAAAAAAGGGCAAGCTCCTCCCGATAATGTACAAATATACTTAATGGTTTGGGTTTTAGGTTCAAAGGGGCATGGGTTCTAGGTTCAAAGGGGCATGAGCAACACTGAAAGTTTGTTCAAATCAGTGAATATCTCCTCACAATCCCCTCAACAAAACATCTGGTGTTTATGGTTTTTAATCTATTTTGAGCAGCCGTTTAAAATATTATTTATTTTAATGTAACTGTTTTGTTCTCATACTTGTTCATTTAAGGACGGGAAAGTGCTTTTTTTTTGGTGGTTCTTATTTCATTTTGGCCACAACTGTATACATTTTTTGTTTTGTGTCTTAATGTAAATAAAAGAGACTGTCTTGACTTATATTGCTTTTGTTTAGGTATTTCCTCATGTAATACCCAAATGCTTCATGTTACATTTATGAAGCTGTGACTACTGCACACTGTTGTGTGTGTAATTAAGTGTAATAACATTTACTGAAAAGTCCAAATTGTTTCACTTTGAGGTAAAGGGAATAATTCATGACAGTATAATAAAGGTCTCATGACAATCAATGTCAAAATTAGCCAGTGTAGTAACTTTTAATGACATATTATTGAAATGTCCAAATTGTTTCACTTTACTTGAGGCCAACAGAATTATTCATGAGCCTGTTATAAAGGCATTAGACAGTGTAATAACGCTTCATGACTTGTTAATGAACTGTCCAAATTGTTTCACTTTACTTGAGGCCAACAGAATCATTCATGAGCCTGTTGTAAAGGCATTAGACAGTGTAATAACGCTTCATGACATGTTAATGAACTGTCCAAATTGTTTCACTTTACTTGAGGCCAACAGAATCATTCATGAGCCTGTTGTAAAGGCATTAGACAGTGTAATAACGCTTTATGACATATTATTGAAATGTCCAAATTGTTTCACTTTACTTGAGGCCAACAGAATCATTCATGAGCCTGTTGTAAAGGCATTAGACAGTGTAATAACGCTTCATGACGTGTTATTGAAATGTCCAAATTGTTTCACTACTTGAGGCAAACAGAATCATTCATGACAGTACAATGAAGGTCTCATGACAGTCAATGTCAAAACATTCCGCATATGACAGTTTAATGTAATCTTACATAAATTGAAATAGTTTCTTTACATTTGATTATTAAGCCTACTATGACATGTTTATGACAGGTCATGTTATTGGTTAATGTCAAGTCGACATAACCAAGACATCGACAAGATATTTTGTCTTCGTTAATGTCAGGTTGTCATAACAAAGACATCGACAAGTTATTTTGTCTCAGCTTATGTCAGGTTGTCATAACAAAGACATCGACAAGTTATTTTGTCTCAGCTTATGTCAGGTTGTCATAACAAAGACAATCGACAAGTTATTTTGTCTCAGCTTATGTCAGGTTGTCATAACAAAGACATCTCAATGAGATGTCTTTGTTATGACAACCTGACATAAGCTGAGATGATCTCATACAATGTCAATGTTGCATTAAACGTGACATAATTGACCGAATGACACTTTATGACAACAGTCATAACTATTCATAATGTTCATGACAGGTGTCATGTCATGGTTACGACAGTGTAATGACAGTCTTATGACAGTCTTATGTATACACCTTCAAATAAAGTGTTACCCAAAATACTAATTATACTGTATTACAGCACACATGTCTTATTGTCAGACAAATGCTTAGTGTCATTTTATGGGCGTGTCAAAAGAACATTGGACAGATTTCCAACACATGAAAAGGGCCAGTGTGTTAAGAGAGGATGGCATTGTTGAATTAGTTTCAAAGAGTTACACTCATTACATTGCATTACACTCCAAATGCAATTTTGACCATGAGTCACATAAATCAAGAAACTTGCCCCATTTGCAGTAAAAACTTAAGCGATGGCTCTGATGTGTTTGAGGTTCTCCAGAAGGGAGCTGATGGGATCAACAATGCAAGTGTACAAAGAGGCGACAATGTACACATTTCCGCTGGTGAAAAAGTCAGAGGTAGGGGTAAGTCATCCATGTGCAAGTCACAAGCAAGTCTCAAGTCATAACCTTCAAGTCTCAAGCAAGTCCAAGTCACTGTGGCGAGAATCAAGCAAGTCACAAGTCAAGTCATTGCTCAGGTCAAGCAAGTCACAAGTCAAGTCATACAAAAATCTGATGATCTAACCCAGTTTCCACATTTAAAAATAGGTAAAGAGAGTGGTTCATAAGTTGAGTTTTATTTCAACATTAACAATAACAATGTCTTAACAATAACAATAACTCAAACTATTCCAAAACCATTATGTGCATAGTTTGAAAATATTTTTTATGATCATTACCTCCAACCTATGAACAGAATCAAATAGAACCTCTAGGTAGCTGTATACGAGAACAGTTCAAGTCAATCACTCAATCTCCCTACATGTTGTAGAATATTATTTGCAACACATGGCATCAGACATGAAAAAAAAGAATATTTTAAAAGTAATATCACACATACTGTAGGAAGGGGAAATAGTAATACACAAGCCTGAAAGCTGGTAGCAATCTTGCTGCCTCGCAACACACATCGACTTACAATGCATTGCATTTGCAAAAAAAATAATTTGACAGTACTTTGTCACTGAGTTCTGAATGATGCGGTCACATTATCACCCCACCATGGCTGAACACACGTTCACCAGGTGCACTTGATGCAGGGACTGCCATAACTCTTACCTCCACCTTGAACAAAAAGACACTTACAACCACTGAGTTAGAAGTAGCCTACTGTCATGAAAATTAAACAAGTTAATCATCTGTGGAACGGGCAGGGCTCGAAAAACTCCAGCCAATGATTTTCAGAACCACCGAGTGGCATTGGACAGTACGTCAATCAAACGGTCGTACTGCACTCCCCTACCCCCGCGCGTGACCTCTTCGTGCACGTGCACGTACCCAAAGCTCGTGACCCAGAGCAAGCTTCTGTTTGTTGTTATCCTGCGGTAGCTACTGGAGCTAGTTTACTAGCTAATCCACATTTGGACCTAGCACTAGAATACAACCCTAAACTCCAACCTAGCTAGCCTGGCTCACTCTCGCGCATCTGTGTTCGCGATCGTGTGTGATTGCGCGTCCATGTACTTGGAATGGGTGGAGTCAGAGTCAGCGTTGAAGGAGAGGGGGTAGGACCATTTGAGTTGCGTATTTTCAAAATCTGCTGGCGTATCGCAAATCACATATCCAACCGTTAATCTAACTTTAAAAAAGTCATTTTGAGTAATCTGTCTCAAGTCTAAGTCAAGTCTCAAGTCATGAAGACCAAGTCAAAGTCAAGTCGAGTCTTTTATCAGTGTTAGTCAAGCAAGTCTCAAGTCCTCAAATTTGCGACTCGAGTCTGACTCGAGTCAAGTCATGTGACTCGAGTCCCCCATGTCTGGAAAAAGTACACTCAAAATGTCGACAAAAGTACATAAATAAGAAAGACATTAAAATCCAACAGGAGATTAAAGCTGAGCCACCAAAAAGAAGTTCCAGAGTAGCAACTGGTCCTTTCAGTAGTGTAAAGGCTCGCAGAGTCGATTCTTGAGTGTTGTGACAATCGTGCAGATCAATGGGCTTTCACGGTGAAAGGCAGGATTGAGTATTATGGCCGTGATCTACATGCTGCAGACTGTGTTTACCACCACTTATGCAGTAGTAGTTTCCGTAACGGATATAACATACCGATACAGTTCCATAAAGACCCAGAGGCAAAGCTCAGAAAGTCTGGCCGGCCCATAAATGAAGATCAGGAGCAGGCATTCATGAAAGTTTGCTCTTACCTTGAGAGTAATGATGAGGAACAGTTGGCAATTACACATCTTCGAGACATAATGAAGGAATCCTTGACAAACCCAGATTCTGAACCATATGGAAATCAATACCTCAAGAGAAAATTGAGAGAACAGTACCAGGACAATGTACATTTCACTGGAGGGAGCGGCCTACATGACATTGTGACAATGAGAGAGAAGACATCACAAATACTACGATCTTATTTCAGCAACCAAGAAAAGGATGAGGAATCCCAGAAACAAGCAATTATTCAAACAGCTGCACGATTGATCAAAAGTCATATCAAGTCCAATGTTCAGTCCATTACGGATCACTATCCGAGCACAAAGTCACTTGAGCTTGACTCTGCCCTTTCGTTTGTTCCTGAGACTCTCCGTACACTTTTGAATGGTCTTTTTGTGGGTGAGGAGACAAGCCGAAAGATTGCAGGAATAGGACAAGCAATTGTCCAGGCAGCACGACCACGTGCTGTGGTAGCTCCATTACAACTTGGCCTTGCAGTGCAGGCACATCATATGTATCGATCACAATTCCTGGTGGATACCCTTCATGGAATGGGATTAGCTTCATCATACAAGGAAGTTTTGCGTTTTGAAAAGAATGCAGCAGATTCAGTTGCCCCAGTTATGTTAGCGGATGACATAGATGTGCTGGACATGACACTTCTTTTTGCTGGTGACAATGTTGACCACAACATCCTTACTATTGATGGTAAGGGGACCTTCCACGGAATGGGAATCATAGCAGCAATCACTCCAGGGCGAAAAAAGGACCATATCATTCCAAGGAGACACATTACCAACATAGATTTTGCAGGGCAAAGTAAAATCCCAATCATCGAATATCGCTTTGCGAAACATGTGCGCCAAACCATCGCGTTCAACAACCTCCCAACACTGATCAACTGTGACAGAACAGTTGATGTCCTGTGGGAGCTCTCACTGAACTTCAAACAAGAAACCCCTGGGTGGCAGGGAATGATGCATATCATTCATCAAGGACTAGAACATCCAGGCCAATCATCAGTTGTGTTCCTGCCAATGATTGACCTGTACTCTGGAGACAAAACGTGTATTTTGTCCACCTTGGATTTTGTTTGTGACCTGGCTATCAAACACAAAGCTCCAACCATTATTACGTTTGATCAGCCATTGTACTGGAAAGCAGCAGAGATCATCATGGATGCACCACAGAGTAGTCCCCTGAAAAGCATAGTCTTAATGCTTGGAGGTTTTCATACTTTTATGAACCTGCTTGGTGCAATAGGCACACTGATGGAAGGAACAGGACTCAGGAATATTATGGAAGTTGTCTATGGATCAAATGCCGTCCAGCACATGATGACTGGAAAGTCAGTGCAAAGAGCTTTTCGTGGACATTTGCTGGTGGACAGATGTCTCAATCACATGGTTGTGTCAGAGCTGCAGGAGGATGACTCACAGTTTGAGTCCTTGGTGAACCAAGCTGAAGAGATGTTTTCATCCATGGTAGCGAAAGAAACAACTTTGGAGAGTGCTGCAGCATCAGATATGCTGAACAAAATCAAGGAAAAGGTGGACACGAAGAGGTCAGACCTTAGCACAAGGTCAAAAACCAGCCGGCTGTGGGTGAACTATCAGAAGATGCTGCAGACAGCCCGAGCTCTGATTAAAGCAGATCGTACAGGATCTTGGAAGATGCACTTGCGCACAATGTTGGACTGTCTGCCAATATTTGCCGCCGCTGGGCACTACAACTACCTGAAATCAGCATATTTCTACCTCCAAGAAATGTGCCAACTCGACACCAGACACCCTGATGTACTTCACAAGTTTTCCAGGGTTTTTTTTCCATGTGATCCGCCGCAGCAACCAGTTCTGGGCAGGCCTTAGCTCTGACCTTGTCATTGAGCAGACACTGATGAGATCCTTGAAAAGCAGTGGAGGCTTGACCCATGGAAGTGGAATGACTGACGAAATGCGAGCATTGTGGACCATGTCTACACCCATCACATCGGAATACAACCACGCCATGCAGGAATTTAATGACCTCACATACACGACCAGCGAGCAGCACAGAGAATCCTCTGAAGCAAGGATAAAAAGAGATCATTCTGATCTAGAAAAGATCAAGGAAAAGCTTAGCTCTTGCACACCATTCTCTCCAGACCCATCCCTGAGAAACATAGTAACTGGTGTTGTTGCCAAAGAGGAGGTGAATGTGCATGAGTTGGAGACTGTTGGCAATGAGATCATTGAAAAGATTATTGGAAAACCTGTTTTTGGAATATCCTTCAAACGGAAAGACCGGGCAAAAACCCTTGCAGATGACTCCAGTGTCAAAGTTGCCCAAGACCGAACCATTGATCCTGCTTTGCTGTTCCAACGGTTCCTGATCATGTCGAAAACTGGGCAGTTTTCACTGGAAGATGTAATGAGCTATGAGCTCTGCTCATTTCCTGCAGCCCTGTTTGAAGGCAGGGAAATCTTCCGTAAAGCCAACAAGCCCCAACTAGCGCAGGCTATCATTGAGTTCTCAAGCAAGAAATCAAACAAAACGGTCCTGGATTCCATCCCAGCAACTGAGCATTATGTCCTTGATGGTGGTTCCCTGGTTCACCGCTTGGCATGGAAAAAGGGTGACAGTTACGGTGCCATTGCACAGTAACTGTCATATGCAGACTTTACCATACGCCTTTACGGTAAAGCAAGTCGTTTTTGATGGTTATAGAGAAGGTCCATCCATCAAAGACAATACCCATGAGAGACGTGGTGAAAACACTCACCCCATTGTTAACTTCAATGCAGAGACTGAGTTTGTGGGAAGAAAGGATGATTTCCTTTCCAGATCTTGCAACAAACAAGGACTTATCCATCTTATGACCGTGGAGCTGGAGAAGAAGGGCTGCTCTGTTATCAATGCTCCAGGTGACGCAGACGTGGACATTGTCAAAGCTGCAGTCAAGGCCTCAGAACATCAGCCCACAACCTTGATAGGGGAGGATACAGATTTACAAATTCTTCTCCTCTTCTATGCTGGGACGAAAAATAGAGGCCTCTATTTTCGTTCAGACAAGTCCAAAGCTACTAAGGTGTACAACATCAGTGAGATGAAACAAGTCCTGGATAGTGACTTGTGTTCCCAGTTGCTGTTTGTTCACGCCTTCACAGGATGTGATACAACTTCACGCATTTTTAGTGTTGGCAAACAGACAGCATTCCAGAAACTCGTGAATGGCGAGTCAACCATCCAGTCCTGTGCAAATGTGTTTCTGCTCAAACATCAAGCAAGGAATGTCATAGAGGACCATGGGACCAAGGCAATGGCAGTGTTGTTTGGCGGAAAGAGTAGCGATTCACTTGCCTCTTTGCGTTACAATCTTTTTAGCAAGAAAATCGCCACTGCCAAATTATTTGTTGGCCCAGAACGTCTGCCTCCAACTGAGTCCGCAACCAAATACCACTGCCAAAGGGTTTACTTCCAGATCATGGTGTGGATTGGAAAGGAAGGTGACCTGAACCCAGTGGATTGGGGATGGAAACTGGTGGACAACCGATTCCTGCCAGTTATGACTAGTAAGACTGCTGCCCCAGAAAGCCTCCTGCAGATGATACACTGTAATTGCACAACTGCCTGCAAAACACAACGGTGCAGTTGCAGGGCATATGGACGACCATGCATGCCTGCTTGTTGACCATGTCAAATTGGGAATTGTGAGAATCACTATAATCAACCTCAATGGGAGGAAGAGTGTGACGACTAATGGTGAATTAAGGTCACACTGTAAGGTGTATAAATAAGAAAAGTATTTAAAAAATATATAAAAAACAAAAGACAAAAAAAAATGCATTATAAAAAAGCTAAAAAATATATATAAAAAAATAAAACACACAAAATGAAAAGGGGTTAGCGGTACTGAGCCTTCACGTGGCAGCCCTGTTTTGACTAATTTTACAGTACCACACAGTTCTTATTAGTTTAGTGTTTATTGGAATAAAAAAAATGGTTATGTACCACAGAAACCACCAACACAAGGCAAAACAATATGAAAAAAGAGAAATATGCAATTACTTAAGGGGAATTTTACTTATTTTTCGCATATATATGCTTGTAACCAATTACTTTAATATATAAATGGGGCCTTTCTTGGAGTCAAACTTTGGTAAGCTTTTAGTATGTTTTTAAGTACATCTGATACTACTGTAAACCACTGAGAAACCTTTTGTTAGAATTTTTTTTGAGGTCAAGTCATATTTGCAGCTGACTAACAGTAGTCCTGCTGTATGGCTACAAAACTTCCCTCGGCCGGCCACGCAGTCACACACACATTCAAGAATTTTGCCATCTTCTCTCTGTATGGTTACTGACACATTATGGTAAGAGTTCACTGCCTGTGAAAACCTCACGACACATTTTAACCTGATGAGCTGATCTGCGATGCTGGTAGTATCTGGCCAATCCATCCGGAGCTCATATAATTCTGACCTTCAATCAGTGCCCTGAAGTTTGCGTTCTGAAGCTCATCGCATGCCAGACGATTAATAAAATAATCCAGAATACCTGTAAGAACATGTACTTTATTGCTACTACTGGTCGTGGTTAGCTATTTGCAACTTGTGAACATATTAGCAAACAGAGCTAGTAATGGCAGCTAGGTTTTATTGTTGTCATCAATTAATACACATCTTAATATACGTTGTCAATAAATTACCTTCATCGGTACGTTTTGGACAGTGCCTGACATCATCTATCCAATTTTCCATGTTGTTGTTTATACCTGTTACTACGAAAAGTCTGCGAGCAGGATGCTTTTCACTGAAAAACCATTAAAGGGCAGCGGCAAGTAACGTTTCAGCAACGCAGCGATGTCGACAGGCAAAGATGGCGGCCCCCATAGATTTTGCGGCGGATTAATGTATAGGGACCTGCCTCTGTCGTCATAGACTGTATAGCTCTAAATCTCTGTTATCGATTAGTCAGACCTGCTTCGGTGGCTAGTATGGAGGTAGATTTGTGTCTTTATTATGCAAACAAAAATATGAGAGCAAAACTTTCCACACTGCAATCAAAAAATAGATTTGAGAGCAAAACTATCGACACTGCAATCAAAAAAAATTCTATTGCAAGATAAATTAATGTGATAAAAAAATTATTAATCGGAATCCAAAAGTTTTGTTTGCAAATCCAAAAGTTTTGTTTGGAAATCCAAAAGTTTTGTTTGCGAATCAAAAAGTTTTGTTTGCGAATCCTAAAGTTTTGCTTGCGAATCAAAAAGTTTTGCTTGCGAATCCAAAAGCTTTGCTTGCTGTTCAGCTGAATCTCGTGGGCGGGACCTACGCCAAAAGATGTAAGACCCGTCTCTATTGGCCAGTCTCGATCGGAGTGACAGCTTGGCAACATCCACAGTTAGTAACGAGAGAGGGAGTTTTGAAGTCCATGATGAGACAGAGCGGGAATCGGGAGCTGAGAGGACAGAAAATCAATGCGCAGGTATGTCTTCCGTCATGGTAATAGCAAGAATGTTATGTTTGAACTGGTGCATGTAGATTGCTTTTGTTTAACGATCTGTGGATGTTGTATTGGGTTAAAAAACAACAACATTATTTTGTCAGCCTGTAGCTGCTAGCTTAGCTCAATTACCTAGTTATAGGTACGTCACGTGCCCAGGCTGCCTATTAGCCTGCATGACGTTGTGCATGTAGCTACTAGTTAACAGGACTAGTTGTGTTCAACGATCTAACGTTAGTTTATGTTATATTTGTGATGTGCTGTATTATTTTATCAGCCTGTAGCCAGCTTAGTTAGCGTTAGTCACTTTCTCGTCTTAGGTGTGGTGCTAGCTGAGCTGTCTGGGTTTCCATCCACATGTTTTTACGTGCATTTTCAATGTTAATAATGGCGGCAGACGAAAACATCAGATCTGTGTGGAGCGACGAGGAGACTGTAACCTTCCTCAAATTAATACATGAAACAAACATCAATGTCATATTTTCATCGTTTTTCAACGTTTTGAGGTTTGATTGGCGCTGTGCCACCTACTGCTTATCTCGATGAACCAACCTTTGGGCCACCAACCGAAATTAACCTTTGGGAATATGGCTTTATGGTTACTTAGCATAAGTATGGGAATGTGTAGTGACATGGTATTATCTGTGTTACTGCCTGGTGGTGAAAATGGCTTAAAAACCTAGCTAATAATACTTTCCCTGTTTCCCAGAATGGAAAACCAACCTGGCAGATCACAGGCCCAGGTAGGATATTGGCTAATTTCTTCAAATTTATATTTGTTCATGGTGTTGTCATTGTGGGAAATAAGAGATCAAATATTACTTGTTTTCCAGTATTATCCTGTAGTATTGTACAGCTTGTGCTTTACCGGAATCAATTGTTAAAAACATTTATGCTATGATCACATTACAATGTTTTGCGCCTTAACTCCCATTCCAGTATGACTAGTGTTCAGCAACTGAAGCTGCTCAGCATTTCATGTCCTTGCTCACCAGAGCAATTCCTGAAGATCGTAGACAGGGTCAGAGTACGAGTGTGGAGAAACCTACTGTTGCGTTTGAGATGGCCAGGTAGAAAAGCATAAGGGCCAGTTCAGGTGTTACAATGTTGCTAAACATTTCCATATGCCATTGAGATTCAAGGCACCTGCAAACATGTTTCTTCCAAAAATAACCATACACAGTTTCTACGTATTCATATGATTTGCAAATTGAATTAATTCATTACATTGAATGACCTAATCATCGCTGTTAGCACTAGTGCTATCAGTATGTCACAAAGTGGTATTGTAAGGATATTACATCAGCAATTCAAATTCTGTTCTTAATCTGATTTCTGTTCTGACTGCGACTTAGTGACATTAAGATTGTTCTAAAAATCATATAGATCCTTCCCTGGATTTTTCAAACGCAATGGAAAAAACCGAAGTCATCCCTTTAGAAGACCAGCAAATGTTTTGAAGACGTCGAAGCCACTTGAAGTACCATTTTTCTTGCTTGGTTCAAAAACGGACACAACCCCATCCATATCTGCCGAGCTGGAGCTCATGCAAGCAGGGCTGGGAAAGAGGGCGTTGTCTGTCACATCTGACTTAACGCATGCAGAGGTGGGTTGTCTGATGAACTTAACCACACATATTTTGTTCCCAAAGTGTATCAACAGTATTGACTGTGTGGCAATAGAGATATACTGTCTAAATTCAAGCTGTTGACTTTTTTTCTTTCCTATTTTTATTAGTTATCCAGTTCACTAAGGACAACATATCCGAAGATGAATGATCTTCAAGACAGATGGCTTCTTTTCAAAGCAGCAGGTGCACTTTAAGTCACCACTAGTGACATTTCCCAACAGCAAGTTATTCATCGAATAGAGAAAAAATAAATGCACTATGCTTTAGGGTTATGCACCATTTTAATTGTTGTGTTACTTGCTTTAAAAGGCGGAAATGGAAGGAGAAAACTGACTGCAATCGCATTAGAGGCAGAGGGATACACTGGTTCTGTCATCAAAAGAGCTTCAGGTGGAGGAAAACAGCTGTTATATATAGTGCCCCTCCAAGATGAGCTAGATTTAACACCACTACCAGCAGATGCACCGGAATTTGCTCGTATGCCAACAGCAACATGCAAACAATGCAAGACAGTGATGCCATTGCAGATGTTGGCTCTGCACATTGACCACTGCAACAGCACATCAAACTCGGAAACTGAGGTAAAACTGTCACTTATGCATGTGGGATCAAAGCTGTAAAAGTCCAGCTTCCAGTTCTAACTTCAGGGTTAGAACTGTTGTGATGAACTCCACCCCCAACCTCAGCTTATCAGTAAAATGGCATCAATGTACATGTACAGGAGGCAGATGTGGTATTCCTGGAAGAAGCAACATCTCCTAACCCAGTCCTAGGACCTTGTACAGACGCACCATGGTCAAATGAGCAACATGGCTTTCAGCAGGTACAGCAACTGAGTCAAAAAACTGAGGATGGCATGGAGGGCAACAGCCAAAAAATGTGTCATAAACATAACGGATACATTCTATGTTCTTTACAAAGTTGTCAGTCTTAGTTGCACTTCAAAATTATCCCCCGATATTAATGCCTTAAAGCTGCCTAGTTTAACTTATTTTCATTAAAATACACTTACATTTTCTGTAAGAAGAAGAATGTAAATGAGTTAGGACTTAGTGGGCGGGGAAAGCTTTGTTTTGAATCCACCGCTTATTTTAAAAATTCGCTCCTGCTTATGACTCTGACGTAATCTTCCACACTGCAGGTTTAACAATTTTGTTCTCATTTTCCATGTGCCTGCATATAGGCAGGTGAGGTCCAATGTCCAATATGCACAAGAACATTTCCAGTGTCAGACATAGAACTACATGCAAGCTTCTGCGGTGAAAGGTGATTGTGGGTCAACTTGCATTATGTATCTTTGTTTATAGGGTTGCTCGAATTCATAGGCAGTTCCAAGATGGCTCTGTGTTCATCATGGTTATGATGGATTTTTACATAAACATACAATTATATTTATCTCACAGGTCAGATGTGAGGTAATAGACAATAATCTAGAACTGTATGTTTAAAGGACAAGTATAAATGTATTCCTTTTGTTTTTACAGACGGTATGGTTGAAAGTGAACCCTTTGAAAGTCTCCTTCCTGGGAGAACCAGGGGTTGACACTGGAGCACTAAAAAAAAGAGTTCCTGTCCAGTGAGTAGTATGCTTTCATCATTAATTTAGCAGATATGTAGAGGATGTTGTAGAATAGCTGACATTTTTATTTTTTACAATTGCTATACCATTGTCAAACAACTGGAACGAAAGCTCTGCTGTTGGGTGTATTTTTGCTGCATCCATCCATTTCCCAAAAATAGAACAATAACTGCCTGTGGGCTTCTGCAGGACACAGTATCAAAGTGGTCAGAGCTTGAGAAAAATTTGGCTAAATTCTTGTTTTTTAGATGTTTTCCCTAAGGTAGTCTAATGCTGTTTTATCATTTGTTTTTGGCTGTAGCGATGGTTGCTGGGATCGAGAAGCGACTATTTGAAGGCGATAGTGAGAAGGGCAAAGTACCAAAGTATTCCCTCAACGATTTGGACAATGAACTGTTCAAGTATGTTATTCTTATTTCTAAAACTTATAATTACTGATTATTGTTATTATCTGATGGACACCTTTGCAAGAATACTTTCATGTGTGAAAATATGTAATGATACTTGGGGTCCTTTACAGTTTGCCTAGAGGGGAAGTCAGTGCCTCAATCTGTTTTTCTTTCAAACTTTCATGTTCATGGCAAATTGTTAGAAAAACATTCAGAACAGGGCTTGAAATGTCCCAGCTATTTTAAACATTCTGTCATATTTTAAAGGTATAATCTCCTTCAGTGTATGTGTGACAATAGATGATAGAGGTAATGCATAAATTGAAGTAAGCACCTGAGATAAGTCTTCTAGCTGGGGTGTAATGTCGATATTGGTACTTATAATTGCCAATTTCTTTGTTGTCTTTCATCCAGAGTTGCGGGTGAAATATTTGTGAGCATTGCCCAAGGAGGACCAGCACCACGGTTTATGCAGGAGTGGTGTTACCACTACCTCGTCACTGGGAACCTTAAAACTGATGGTGTGCATGACACAGAGTTGTCACCATTAATCAAAACGGTACGTTGGGTAAATCGCTTCAAGCCATCTTAATGAGGCCAATATTTTTCCATAATGTTTGCGCTCTTTTGACGTTTATGGTACATAGAATAAGTTCAAAGTAAACTGATCCAAGTTTAAAACTTTGCCAACGTTGTTGCAGCTGTGTTAGGCAGTATCTCAATATATCCTAAGGTTTACTAAATTCCAATTCATCAATAAGTTAGTTTCTTGCAATAGCTTATTTCCTGTTGACATCAAGCGACTGACAGACTAGCCTCACTAAAATAAGTATCTGATATAGCTGTAAACCAATAATGGTAAATGTGTGAGATGTGTGAATATGTATGACAGTGTAGATGTATAAAATAACAGTTGTGAATACATAACAAATGAAAGCTTAATTATTTTTGCTTCTAAATCATTATTTTAGATTGAAGATGCATCTGACCTGTCCCTCTACATCGAAGAAATCCTGGATTGTGGCTACACTGGTCAAATCAACATTGACCATAAGGAAAGCATATTAAGGTTTGTTAACTTGTAAGGAGTAATATTACATTATGGATGAATTATGTACAGGTCAATAGTATTTTAAGCCATGCAGTAATGTTCATTCATTAAGCAGGAAATTTGAAGCCGATTAAGGTTTTGTGCTGCAAATACTTTGACGGCTTTGAAAGGGTTTTATCATTATATCATACAAACATCAGTGTTATGGCTAATTTTACAGTTGACATCATAATTTTAAATGGCTGTCATGAAATTAATTATATTCCTTTTGAAAGGGCTATCGTACTGTATGTGACAACAAAACGTACACCAATGCTGCAACAGATGCGTGAAGGCCTTGAGGTGTACAACCTGATCAAGGTCATGCAGATAAAGCCGAATGAGTGTCGCAATCTCTTTGTCGTAGGGGATGATGACAAGGTATGTTGTAATTCAGCTCTGGGTATTTTCTTGATTTTTTGCCATTTAATGGCATAACATCTCCTCAAGTGCTAAATTGTATTTCCATATCATCAATACCCAGTGGCGATTTTAGGGGTTTAAAACGGGTAAAAAAAATAGTTTTATTTCAATTGTTGACATTTATTTGAAAATAGTAATATTTACATCCCAACAGAAGGGGGTACAAATGCACCCCCTGCACCCTCAGTAAAATCGCTACTGTCAGTACCTATGTATGAGTGATGTTGGATCAGTCTTGATCTGTTGGGCTGTAATTCCCTTTTGTTCTCAGGTGGACTCGCATTATGTTCTTTCACACCTGGCCCCAGAAATGAGCCCACATGGTTCGACTAAACACGTGAAGGAGTCCAAAATCTTGGAATACTTCCAAGATTACCTTATTGAAATTGAGGGTATGTAAAACCTTCCATAAAAGTTCTGATCCCCTAAGAAAGTTTGATATAGCTTAGGAGATCCTACACTGATATCTACGTCATAGATGTATGAAATCTGGATTTTATGCCTGAATGTGAAATGATATATGATATCCAGATTTGAATACGTTTTCTTGGCTACTAAGTACACTGGTACAGGGAGTTTTGCGACTTTTTCAAGTGACCATTGAAAGAAAGTGTATCTCGGCAGTAGCGCAACACATTTTCATGATCTGGATATCAAACTGTCAGCAACAAAGAACTGGTTCCATATATATGACGTGCTCATCAGTGTAGGATTTTGTTGGTGTTTTTTGTCTTGAGAGATTTATATATAACAAAATATTGCTCTGCACTTACCTTGTTGGTATATTTAAAAGCTTTGAAAGTTTCCCCTTTTCTTTCAAAGACACACAACCAGAAAATGAGGTTGAAGGAGAGACACCCTCTGTGCCCATGGTGATGCAATGGATGACTGGGCAAGCACACAGGCATTTGCTTGTCTCAGAGAGACAGAAATTCAAAATAGCAATAGTATTTGACCACAACTGTCTAGAGCACATGCCAGGTCACACTGTATGTTATCCGATTGTTAGTGCTTGCACCAACACAGTTACACTTCCAACAGCTCATCTGGGGAATTATGAGTCCTTTAAAACCAACTTGCAAACTGCCATTAAATATGGTGCAAGCTTTGACAGACTCTAGCTTGTAAACTCTACTCTGCTGTAGTCTACTCTGTTCTACTTAGTTTGTTCATCTAGTCTTTTCCTAGCCATGTCTAATTCTCTTGTCAGTTCAGTTCCTGCCACTCCCCCTTGGCCCTTGTCACCTCGTGTTTGGGTTCAATCCTGTTCTAAGTAAGCGTTTGTAACAGACATTAACAATCCAAACATAATGTCTTAGCGTTTGAAATAATGTAAATGTTAAGTCCAATTGTCATTGCGAAATGTATATTAATGTGGTTCAAAACAATATGGCACACATTTTGAAAAATTTTGTTCTGATTTAATAAATAAGAAAACATTGCACTAAACTATTTGAGTTGTATGAATACATATGTGAATTTCTAAATCTCTTTATTTTGCCTTATAATGCTGTTTTTAATTACAGGCAAGTCAAATTTAGATAAACCAAAACACTTGAATTGGGCTTTATTTGTGTATAATTCACATAAATGCTGGTTGAGAAAGTGAAAAACTAGTTAGAATCAGAGGTAATTATGGCGGGTTGAAAATATGCATTCATGTATATCAGAATGTTAGAGTCCGAAAGCTGTTCTAAGAGCATGCAAGTAGATGTCCCGACCAAAGGATGAGGACTCGGTGGTGGGGTTCACTTGGTGCTGTAGTGCAGCAAGTCTTTCAGCTGACAGGGGGCATTGGATGTCTGGTACGATAACTCCATGCTCAGTGTTTTCACTTTGCTGTTCCTGAGAGGGTTGCTCCTCAGCTTGCTGGATCTGGAATGAACAATAAAAGCCATCAATACATCAGACATCAGATTACTGGAAAGTAGAATGATCATCTTCTACACCCATATATCAGATCAGAGATCACAAATGGTCTTCATGCCCTGTTTATATTAAGATGCCGTGTTTTCATTGAAGTATTGCTTCCCCCATCTGACCCTTTTTGCAGGTTAGTCTCATATGACCTTAAACATACCTCTCCCAGGTCTGGTTCTGACACAGGTGCTTGCAGCATCCCGATCATCCATAGCTGATTCGGTGTCAGATTTCCCTCTGTGCACAAGGGGTGACAATTCCAGCTCTCCGTAAAATGCTGCAAATCTGATCGTAGTCGTGGTATGAAGACATACCCCACACAGAAGAGGTGGAAAGCAATGGACAGGTCAATAAAGCCCTCTTCCTCCAAACTGTGGAGCACGTCGTAGTACTGACACGTTACACTCCAAACATCTCTCCATAGGCGTTCCACTCTAAAAACGAGCGAGGGGATACAGATGAGACAAGACCGTGTAAGGCTTTCACTACACTGAATTAAAACCTGAAAATGTCCACTATTAAAAAGCAGCAACACCTGAAAACAGTTATTACAATCAACTTAGAAGCATTTCCCATCTGTTATTTTTAGATCAATTTAGAACTGCAAAATGACTTCATGGCATAGAAGATTTTGAAACTGATGGGATTTAATATTAACATTCGTACTTTTTACCCGAGGTGTTGGTTTATTTGTATTCTAATATTTTCTGAAACAGTTGAGCTCTGGTATTCAATTACCTCTGGTTATGGATGCTTTTTCCAGCAATAAAGCTGCCACGGGCTGTTCCTCGCACAGTAAACATGCATCTAGCGATGTCTACATTTTCAACCCCTTGATCGGCTCGTACTCTGAAAGAGAAAGACAAGGTACAAAATAATATATTTTACTGTGTTCGAAACAAGCATAATTTCCCCTTATTGCTTTAATATTACAACAGGTCTCTTCTATGCCACTGAATTAACTGTAAATGAGTGCAGGTAAGCCCCAAAATATCATTGAATTGAAGCAGAGAAGTGATCAAAGATTCACTACCAGTGACCCCAGCTGTTGGGAACATGGATTGGTATTTTGTTTGTATTTTAAATAACTCATTGCATATTATTTAAAAAATTCTGTGTGTTGACATTTTATCGTCATCTTTCTTCTGAACACTAATTTAATGCGCTTGCCTTGAAAAAGAGCGTTGCTATGGCGGCGCGTCCAGACGCAGCGGCTTTGAGCTCTCCTTTTCGGTGCTTTTTCTTAGTGTTTTTGTACATACATTTGTTTTTCAATTGTAATGTCAGCTGGGGAAATCTTGTCTACAGTCGTCAGGATCTAATCCGCATTGGATTTCGGGCCGAACAGGCTGTAAATAAGGACTTTATTCACTCCAACGGCATACGAAGCAGTGTTCCAGTAATAGACTATTTTAAACAGACGCACAATATACCGCACAAAATATCAAGGACACCGGGGTCTCCATGGATTGTTGTCGGCTCTCAGAAGCTGCGACGACGGCGGAGGAACAGGAAGCAAAAGAGAGGTTGTCGAGCCGGTCTGCTTACGAGGCTAAAGAAGCACCCACACAAGCCCCCGCTACCAAGTGTCTTTCTTGCAAATGTAAGATCCATCGTTCCCAAAATGGATGACCTCGAGCTGCGGATAGCAATCGACAACTTTGTCAGGGATTGTTGTGTGATGATTCTGACTGAAACCTGGCTCCATCCTGCTATCCCCGATAACGCTGTGCAGTTAGCCGGCCGCACTATCCACCGACACGACAGGAACAGAGACTCCGGAAAGAGCAGAGGAGGCGGACTTTGTATGTATATAAATAATAACTGGTGTTCACAGAGCCAAGCAACCCACAGCTACTGTTCCCCACACATAGAGGCATTGACGGTCATCTGCCGCCCTTTCTATTTACCTAGAGAGATAACTGTAGTAATCATTATGGCAGTGTACATACCTCCAGACGCCAACGTTAGTATAGCTCTAAACTATCTTCATGGCGCTATTAGCAAACAGCAGCAGGCGCACCCAGATGGGGTACACATAGTCGCCGGAGATTTCAACCGGGCTTGTTTAAAGGCTGTCCTCCCTAAATTTATACAGTATGTGAAGTGTGCCACCAGGGAGGGCAGAATACTCGACCATGTCTACTGCAACATTAGGCATGCATACAGAGCAGTACCCCAGCCACACATTGGCCTGTCAGACCACCTCTCACTGCACCTCATACCAGCCTACACCCCTCACATTAGGAAAAATAAGCCCACTACTAGAACCATCAACACCTGGCCAGAGGACGCCCTCTCCCAGCTCCAAGACTGCTTCTCAACAACAGAGTGGGGTCTATTTGAGAGTTTGGACCTGGAGGAGTACACAGAGTCTGTTTTATCCTACATCACATTCTGTGCTGAAAATGTCACCATCAAAAAACAGACCAGGGTCTTTCCGAACCAGAAACCCTGGATGACGAGTAAAGTGCGGCCCCTTATCAAGGACCGCAACACTGCTTTCAGGTCAGGAGATAGGGCTCAGTACAGCACAGCCAGAGCGAACCTAAAAAGGGGCATAAGGGCTGCTAAGTTAGCATATAAAAGGAAAATAGAGGGCTACATCATGGACAAAAACCCTCGTCAGGTGTGGCAGGGAATACAGCACATCTCTAACTACAAGGGCCACAACATCACAACTACTAACTCTAATGCTACAAGGGCAGAGGAATTAAACAGTTTCTTTGCCCGGTTTGAGGCGGATAGACAACCAACGCCCCCCCCAGCCTTCACCAACACCCCACTGACCCTCCAAGAACATCAGGTTAGAAGGACACTGAGGAAAGTGAACCCGAGGAAGGCGACAGGACCCGACGGCGTACCGGGGAAAGTACTCAGAGCTTGTGCAGACCAACTCACAGGGATTCTCACCAAGCTCTTCAACATCTCTCTGTCCCTAGCCACCATCCCATCCTGCTGGAAATCAGCAATTATCATCCCAGTTCCAAAAACGTCAGCTGGTAAAAGCGGAAATTACCTCAGGCCCATTGCACTCACGTCAGTGGTGATGAAATGCCTGGAGAGGCTGGTTGCCCAGCACATCAAGGCCTGCCTCCCAGCATCATTTGATCCCCACCAGTTCGCTTATAGGGCTAACCGCTCTACTGAGGACGCCATTGCCATCACCCTCCACTCTACGCTGAGCCACCTCGAACAACCAGGCACCTATGCAAGACTGCTCTTCATAGATTACAGCTCAGCCTTCAATACAATAATCCCGGACATCCTGATGAATAAATTACTGGGCCGACACCTCCCTGCCTCCACCTGCGCTTGGATAAAGGACTTCCTTTCCAACAGACCACAACAAGTGAGACTCGGCCCCCATCTCTCCTCCCCCCTCACACTTAGCACTGGCTCCCCCCAAGGCTGCGTGTTGAGCCCACTTCTGTATACTCTATACACATCTGACTGCTCCCCCTCCCACCCCTCCAACCTCATTATAAAATTTGCTGACGACACCACTGTGGTCGGACTCATCTCTTGGGGCGACGAGACGGCATATAGAGATGAGGTCCAGCAGCTGTCAGCATGGGGTTCAGCAAATTACCTCCAACTAAACACATCCAAAACTAAGGAAATCATCATAGACTTCAGACGACACAGCCCAGCCCATGCCCCTCTGCACATCAACGGGGATTGCGTGGAGAGGGCTCCGTCCTGCAAGTTCCTGGGAACATACATCTCTCAGGAGCTTTCTTGGTCCACAAACACAACGGCAATAAAAAAGAAGGCCCAGCAGCGACTACACTTTCTGAGAATTCTCAGAAAAAACCATCTTGTACAAAAGCTGCTGGTGTCCTTCTACCGCTCAACCATTGAAAGTGTGCTCACTTACTGCATCACAGCATGGTATGCTGGGAGTTCGGCGGCAGACAGGGCGGCACTTCAGAGGGTCATAGGCACAGCTCAGAAGATCACAGGCTGCCCACTGCCCTCCCTGGAAGAGCTGGCCAGCTCCTGCTGCCGAAACAGGACCAGTGCCATTCTAAAAGACGCTGCGCACCCTGCTCACCACCTGTTCGATCTGCTTCCCTCTGGCAGGCGTTACAGTTCAATGAAATCACGCACCACCAGACTAACCAACAGCTTCTTCCCCTGGGCCATACGTACGCTAAACAAAAATAACCCCTATGCAATACATAGACAACCACATAAACGATCACCACTACCTCTGGACATTCCTCATCTTGCTTACCTTCCTGGACCTGCTGCTTTTTAGATACATGTGGGCAGAAGGCGTTGTTGTCTGGGAGGGAGGGGAGGGTGTAAGACACTTTAATGTGCCTTAAGTGGAAGGCAGGGGGAGGGGTTATATATATTATTGTTGTTACTGTTATATATTTATTAATATTTCCTACTGTATTCTATTTATTTATTTAAAGAAAAAGCACTGAACAAGATCTGCACCTTAATTTCGTTGTGTAAATACTTTGTATTTAACCCAATGACAAATAAAGATTCTATTCTATTCTATTCTATTGATGGCCATCCATTTTTCTGAACTCCATCCATGAAGAATCCAAAAGCCGTCTCTGCTTTGTTATTCCCAGCTGTGTCCAGGTAAAAGATCTGTAACGAAGTGGGACACTTGTGTAGGGCTGCAACTAACGATTATTTTAATAATCGATTAATCGGTCGATTATTTTTTCGATTAATCGATGAATCTGATAAAAAAAAAAACATTTTTAATTGCCGCATCTTTATTCAAAAACTGAACATAACTTCAAATTCACAGTGCAGACTGAAGTGTAAAAACACCAGGTTATTGCTCCAACGTCCCGGAACTATTAAAAGTAATATTAAATAATAAAACAATTAAAAAAACATAACTGGGATAACACAAAGAAAAAACATACAATGTATAATATACTTTTATATGTATATAAGGGATGTCCATGGTTAACCGGTCAAACCTATTGATACCATTTTTGAGACTCCTTGAAATAGAACTTGTAATATTGCTTTAATTGCTGATAAGATGATGATAGTTCAAGATAGGACATTAAACAGGTCATAATTCTATCTTTACTATCTATTTTATATTACTGGGAAAACAAGTTTTCACCAAAATCTCAATTATTATTATTTTTTTTCTGTTGCATTTGAACGCATCAACCATATTACTGAGCCGACGTGAACACATCACATTTAACACTGTTTGTGACCATTGGTCAGTTTTTTATTTTAAGCTAACTAGCTCTATATCCTGCCAATTTTAACATGGATTTAAAAACTGCATCACTATTTTTAACCGACGGGACTTTCTACACCGTCCAGTTGTGTGATTACTACCGCTGCTTTGAATGACTGTTGATGCACGCGGTGCCGACTCCGAGCCCGTATGCACAACGTCTGCAGCAGCAGCAGCTGACAGTTTTCGGTTGGACTACTAGACGGATACTGAGTTGAAGGAGTTTTTTTTAACCCAAAGACAGTGAAGGTACAACACTTTTATGTAGGCCTACAGTCCGGTGTTAAGATATGACCAAAATACAAGCTGTGGTCGCTCACACTAAAGCTCGATGTGGACGTGCATGAACCATGATCCAACATGTCGGCGGCTGGCTGTAAAGGGAGCGTGTCTATGTTCCCCGGGTTCCCCTCTTTGTATGAGACTGGGGCACATAGGACCCTTTTTTTTTTTTAAAAGGGTCCTATGTTCCCCGCTTTTCCCAAAAAGGGTCCTATGTTCCCCGATATGTATGTGAGGAACATAGGACCCTTTTTAAAAAAACAAACCCCGAGAAGCCCAAGCCCTAAGAGAGCTCCTGTGGTATTATTGGCCGTGGTATTATTATACAATTATATTATATTATATACTATTATATAAAGAGCTCCGGGAGTCGCAAACGGCAACAATCACTTTCTCCTCCATGCTGCAGTTCACCCCGGACTGCGCTGCACTGAGTTGGCCGGTTGAACGCTGATTGGCTGTTACGTTACACATGTCACTCAGTGGCCACGCTGTTGAACGCCGATTGGCTGTCATCACGCGAATGTCGCGTCAAAGTTTAAATATTTTTAAAGATTGATTGATTTTCCCAAAAAGGGTCCTATGCTCCCCGGTATGTATGGCTACAGGGGAACATAGGACCCTTTTTGGGAAAAACGGGGAACATAGAACCCGGGGAACATAGGACCCGGGGAACATAGGGATGACCCCGCTGCAAACAGTGCTGCGCCTACGAGTAACTTATTAATCGCGCGACACAACGAATTGACGACCAAATTCGTTGCCAACGCATTTAGTAATCGATTTTTATCGATTTTATCGATTCGTTGTTGCAGCCCTACACTTGTGTAGTAGTTCTCAAGATAAATAGTGAATGTGGGATTGAAAAAAGAAAGAAAAAAAACATTACCTTCCTTGAAAAGCCACCAATCGCTCCAAAAATCACAATGTTGTACCTAACAAAAAGGTAATTGTTATACAGCACTGATATTACGATTGGGTGACATAAAATCACCAATGATTAGAAATAGTTCAGTAGGAGAAATAACACCTTATCAACTTGTGGTTTGTGTCGATGTGGACAAGAGACAAGGGAGCGGGAACAGAGTACGTCCGTCTTGCAATGCAAGACGGCTGGACCATCCTGGCAATTATTCCTGCACCATCCACACGCTGCAATGACATCTATACTCTTCTCCACGAAATCCGATGCCCCATTGCTTGTAGCGATCCTTTCACTAGCCTGTAGCCAGCATGGGGCATTCTTGCCTTTATAGACCTAACTTTCTGATCTAGCACATCATCTGATATGTCAGAATAGCATTTTCTGACGGAGAGGTTATGCTCTTGCATCCGTCTATACAGAGTTGACCTTGAAATCCCATGGAGGTCACTCAAAGAAGTCAGTGGTAACCCAGTGCTGAGTAGATTCAGGAGGGTTTGACTTTCTATGTTTAGCCGGGGTCGCGCCACACTCCCACTCCATTCAACCACAGCTACGTCATCCAATAGTGGAGGGACAATACTCTGTGAGAGATAAGCGCTGATAACTTCAGACAGCTGTTGTAGACTGTCTACCACACATTCAGGAACGTCAATATAGGCTGCCCCAGCTCGAACAAACTGCAACTCCTGAGAGCAAACAAAGTGCAGGTATTCAAAGTCAATGGGTTGCCTGTTGATGACAGAAGTAAGTCTATCACTGACTCTCTGCAGGAGCTGCCATCGCATGGGTTCCTGCAACAAGGTAAAACAAACCTAAGATAACATGAAAGTAAAATAACAAAAAAAGAGTGGTTTCACGCATACAATTTTAAGCGTGCACTTTTGAGTATAAAACTTGATTGACTGCAAGAAATTTCATCTATCATTTTTTAATTCATAATGTGCTTATATTAAGGTGCATAACATTGTAATGTGATCATACAGAGCATAGCATAAATGTTTTTAACAATTGATTCCGTTAAAGGACAAGCTGTACAATACTACATGATAATACTGGAAAACAAGTAATATTTGATCTCTTATTTCCCACAATGACAACACCATGAACAAATATAAATTTGAAGAAATTAGCCAATATCCTACCTGGGCCTGTGATCTGCCAGGTTGGTTTTCCATTCTGGGAAACAGGGAAAGTATTATTAGCTAGGTTTTTAAGCCATTTTCACCACCAGGCACAGATAATACCATGTCACTACACATTCCCATACTTATGCTATGTAACCATAAAGCCATATTCCCAAAGGTTAATTTCGGTTGGTGGCCCAAAGGTTGGTTCATCGAGATAAGCAGTAGGTGGCGCAGCGCCAATCAAACCTCAAAACGTTGAAAAACGATGAAAATATGACATTGATGTTTGTTTCATGTATTAATTTGAGGAAGGTTACAGTCTCCTCGTCGCTCCACACAGATCTGATGTTTTCGTCTGCCGCCATTATTAACATTGAAAATGCACGTAAAAACATGTGGATTGAAACCCAGACAACTCAGCTAGCGCCACACCTAAGACGAGAAAGTGACTAACGCTAACTAAGCTGGCTACAGGCTGATAAAATAATACAGCACATCACAAATATAACATAAACTAACGTTAGATCGTTGAACACAAATAGTCCCGTTAACTAGTAGCTACATGCACAACGTCATGCAGGCTAATAGGCAGCCTGGGCACGTAACGTACCTATAACTAGGTAATTGAGCTAAGCTAGCAGCTACAAACTGACAAAATAATGTGTTTTTTTTTTAACCCAATACAACATCCACAGATCGTTAAACAAAAGCAATCTACATGCACCAGTTCAAACATAACATTCTTGCTATTACCATGACGGAAGACATACCTGCGCATTGATTTTCTGTCCTCTCAGCTCCCGATTCCCGCTCTGTCTCATCGTGGACTTCAAAACTCCCTCTCTCGTTACTAACTGTGGATGTTGCCAAGCTGTCACTCCGATCGAGACTGGCCAATAGAGACGGGTCTTACATCTTTTGGCGTAGGTCCCGCCCACGAGATTCAGCTCAACAGCAAGCAAAACCTTTTGATTCGCAAGCAAAACTTTAGGATTCGCAAACAAAACTTTTGGATTTGCAAACAAAACTTTTGGATTTGCAAACAAAACCTTTGGATTTGCAAACAAAACTTTTGGATTCCGATTAATAATTTTTTTATCACATTAATTTATCTTGCAATAAAACATTTTTTGATTGCAGTGTCGATAGTTTTGCTCTCAAATCTATTTTTTGATTGCAGTGTGGAAAGTTTTGCTCTCAAACCTATTTTTTGATTGCAGTGTGGAAAGTTTTGTTCTCAAACCTATTATTTTTGTTTGCATAATAAAGACACAAATCTACCTCCATAGGCTAGGCTAACTACCGTCACCGGAGCAAGTCTGGCTGTTTTCAAAAGTATGTCATTTCAAAAGCAACAACAAACAGATCGCACATATCCTAACAACAGAATGGACAAGAGAAACGCATAAATCCCTTTAATTACGGCGTTATGTTGTGATATAGTGTCAATAAAGACCAAATATATATAGCTTTACATTTACGGCAATATGGCAGTTACCGTTTCTGAACGGCATATGCCATGGTCATTTGCCTAGTAACGGGGACGCTGGCGAGTCTAACGCCGCTCTGTATGGCTTGTTTTTATTCAGTATTTTCAATATTTCTCACGATTGCATTGAACATTTTGTCGTTTTTTTTGGTCTTTAGTAGTTTAGCTAAGTTTACTAGTTATATATAGTCACTTTTCGCTATTGTAAGTGCGCCAGTTTTCTTTATTTTTACGTGTTTTATACATGGAGTCGTACAGTTGGTGGACGCTGTTGACTTTTGAACGCTGCTGCTGCTGCTGCTCACCGGAACGTCATTCTGAACATTATATTTTCGCGATTTTCTTTTTCTTTTACTTACTAGTCTTTTAACTTTTTATCAGTTTTCTTTTGCTTACTTTCAACACCTTCTGTCTGAAACCCTTCTGGACCTCGGATCGGACTACAAAGTTAAGTTAAGTAACTGCGTCAGTTTTCTTGATTTATTTATTTATTTCTGAACGTTAAACGTCTGCGTGTTTTGTTTTGTGTTTTGTGCGTGGAGTCGTGCAGCTGTTGGTGGATGACACCTGCTGGCCGGCAAGACTGCTGCTAACCCCCGGCGGCGGCGCCGTCCAACTGGCTTCCCCGTCTCCAGCATAGCTACAACCGGCTTGCTCCACTCCTCTGCCTCCGCTGTGCTGGCTCTGTGGCTTCACCATAATCGCCTGGATCTACCGCTGGCTTCTTCCGACTTGACAACCTGTGGATTTTTAACCTGTTCCTCTGGATTGCGCTATGTTTGACTCTCACGTAACGAGCGCATCTCTGCCGCTCCGTTACTCGGTAACGGAGATGTTACGTCTATGGATCTTCTCAAGGACCCCCCCACCTCAGTTTGCATCCCACCACGACATTCTCAAACGACCAAAATACATCCACGAGGCTCTGGACGGAATTTTCAGTACACTCACACCAGCAACAAAAACATCCGCTCCTTCTGGTCCACTGGGCCCCGCCCCCCTCCTCGCACAGCCCGTACGGTCAGTCCCGTCAATCACAGTGTACTGTCCCCTCTGCTCAAAGCAACCTGCTACACTCCACTCACCTATCTGAAACTCTGTCTGCTGAACACCAGATCCCTCAGTAATAGGGCTTTGACTTCGAACTTCGTAATTCGAATATAATTCGAATATCAAAAAATAAATCAAAATTCGAACGAATATTAGGCAGCCCTTAATATTCGAACCTGTTATGGGCAGGCCAAGAGGGAGAGACGTCGGAGAACCCGACGCAGTCTATTCATAATATTGTAATGACCACGGAAGAGGCAGTGAATGAAGTATTGATTAGACAGCGATTTATCAGAGAAACCCTATAAACCGTTGGAAGTGGAACACGCAAGACCGGTAACCATAGCAACGCTGGTAAACAAACCTCGCAAAACCCAATCCAGGGCTGAATCCGAATACTCATACTTATAGTATGCATTTTGTAGTACGCCACAAATATAGCGCGTCCGAATGCTCAGTACGCATTGTGTAGTACGGAAAACGTTAAAGAATGCGTACTACCCATTGGTACTACCGCCACAGTATACAACGGTAGGTCACTACGCTATCCCACAAAGCAACCGGAGTCTGGTAACGAACGAAGAAGTGATGGCTGACCCGACATTACCAACAGCGGCTTAGAAAGACGTTGTAGAAAGCGGCGAAAAAATAGTCATTAAAAA
Organism: Gadus macrocephalus; assembly: GCF_031168955.1. Classification (NCBI taxonomy): domain Eukaryota; kingdom Metazoa; phylum Chordata; class Actinopteri; order Gadiformes; family Gadidae; genus Gadus; species Gadus macrocephalus. The sequence goes on from NC_082399.1 coordinate 18,491,228, forward strand.
GAGTAAAAAAGTAAAGTAAGTCATTAAGTAAAAAGAGACATTTTTAATTTTATAGCAACGATGACAAGACGGAAAACAGAGGCCTGTTTCAGGTAGCTGGTTTAACATACTCTGAGTTTAATCCTGCGCTCTGAGTTGGTTGACTCAGAGTTCAGGGTTGAAAAGAAACTCTGTGTTTTCGGTTTCAGAACAGGTGATCAGCGTTGGGTTAATCAACTCTGAGTATGTTCACTCTGGGTTGAGGGCGTGCCTGTTGACTCTAAAGAGCCATCATCAATGGATCTCTGATAACATGATCAAACATGGACCAAAAGCGTAGATCCACTTACTTTCTCCCACGGAATTGGAAATTCTAATGAACGTGTATGCCGAGCAGTTACCCAGAGAGAGCTTGGCCTGAAATAGCTGAACAAGTCAATGCGTGAGTAAAATAAATTAGTAAAATAAAAAAAAATAAGGAAAGTTTAATATCTTCCACTTATTCAATATGTAAATGGTGTGTATGTGTGTGTGTGTGTGTGTGTGTGTGTGTGTCAATTTACGCAACCCCGAGTTGCCCCAAGAGGACTTGGCAGCAAATGAAGCTGAAGTACAAAAATATAGTTCAAACAGGTAAACTAATGTTGAATTGAAATCAAATCAATTGTGCGGTTTTGCCTGCTGTACCTAATTTAACAACTATATTCAACATGTGATGGGCCTATATTTAAGCAGTAAATGTAAGTAGTACATTTCCCAGCCACCCCCAACACTGCCTATATATATATATATATATATATATATATATATATATTGTCTTCAAAATAGCGCTTACTGAATATTAGGGTAACATTTTCCTCCATGTTAGCAAATCGAAAAAAAAGCAGAGGCCACCTCTGCAGGCCTCACAGAGGCTGAGGAGATGGCCCTCAGACAACAGAGTATGCGTCCTGTGGCTGAGGGCATCCCTGGGGAGAGCTCCTCTGATTCCCCCCCCACCCCCCAGGATAGAAGTGCCTTTATAAGAGGTTGGTTATTCAAAATAATTAAATATGTACACGCAACCCAGCATGTTGCAAATTGGATGGGGCAATATTCTGCGCTCAAGTAATAATTTCACTGTCTAATCATCTTCTTCCATGGCGTCATCGCCCTACTTGAACCAGATGCCCTCACCAACCTCCATGCAATTGTAACAATTCAAAATATGCAAAAGGATGCTTTGGAGATCCAAATTTTGGAACATAAGTTAAAGGTGAGTGAGGTGCAAACTGGGATACTGTTCCCTGCTCTAAAAACATACCCGATATGAATGACTTTTTTTGTGCTTTCAGGAAATAAAGAAATCCTCATAAAAAGTAGATTGTATTTATTAGAACACGGGCTGTGGTGGGAAAAGTTATTTTGTTGAACAGTTTACTCAAAGGGTTTTACTTCAGTGAACAATGCAGATGATTATGTGGAGCATGTGCATGTAGAGAAGATCTGGTTAAAAGCAGTACCAGGGTCTTTTCTGCCTTGCATTCTTAAAATTAGTTTCTTGACTTGCAGCAGTTATAGGTCCGTGGTTAGTCAGCTACTCTGATCATGGGAAAGCCACAACGTTAAAGTGAATGTAGTACAGAGCGGGCGGGAAGCACGGGGCGGATCATTCTGCATATGTGTTAATTGCGTAAAAAAAAACAACTTAAACTTAAAGCATGCCCCCGGTGCGTTTGACAGTTAACATGGGGACTGAGAAGGTGGACTAAATAAATGATAGATTGCGCTAAAAAACGATAGCGCTCGTGAAGAAAATTATCAGGAAAAGAAAGTATATCCAACCGGGTTCTTAATAATCGTTCCTCACGGAGATTCCTTCTGAGGATCGCAGCCTCTACATCCACAGGCTCTCGTAGAAAAGGACATGCCATTTCTAACACTTCCTTCTGTCGGAGAGCTGCCTTCAGCCTTATAGACAACAAACTCAGAGTAGGTCTAACCACCTCCCGAGCAGGTTAGGTCCACGGCGTATGTTGCCGCAGCAACTAACTCTCGGTTGCGCTGAACCTGCTACCTGAAACGGAAAACCCAGAGTTTCCACTAACTCGGAGCGAACAAACTCGGGGTTGCCTCAAAACCAGCTACCTGAAACAGGCCTCAGGTAACTTATCAAGGTAGTTTTGCCGGCATCTGAGGGGAGATACGTCATCTCCAAACATCCGGTGGAGTTTCGGCGGTGTTCGGAAGCGTTCTACGCATAGCTGTAGACCGTACTACACTTGTGTAGTACGGTCTTCAGCTATGCGTAGCTAACGCTTCTGTTCAGTAGACACTGAACAGAAATAGTATGTACTAAGTATTGGGATTCAGCCCAGGTCTTACTGAAGGCATTTAATGGTCAAAATATTATTAATAAATATTCGAATATTAATATTAATAAACAAACAAACTTCGAATATGATTTTTGGGCAAAAGTCAATGCCCTACTCAGTAATAAGGCCCTTTTGACAAATGACTTTATTGTTGACCAGAGCCTAGACATTCTCTGCCTCACTGAGACCTGGCAACAACCAAATGACTTCTCCCATCTAAATGAGGCTGTCCCACCAGGTTTTTCTTTTATTAGTAAACCCCGGGTTAATGGGAGGGGGGGTGGCCTCGCTCTCCTCCATCGTGATAACATCAAAGTCACCACTGTCACAGTCCCCCTTCACTCCTCCTTTGAATGTCTAACTGTAAAACTCTCAGGCCCCAAACCCACTATCATTGTCACCATTTACAGACCACCAAAACCCTCCGCCGTTTTCCTCAATGAATTCTCATCACTACTTACATCTGTATGTGCAATGTCCCCCACTGTTATCCTCCTTGGTGATTTCAACATCCACATTGACAACCCATCCTGTACTTTTGCCAACGACTTCACATTAAGGCATTGACTTTTGCCCAAAAATCATATTCGAAGTTTGTTTGTTTATTAATATTCGAATATATTCGAATATTTATTAATAATATTTTGACCATTAAATGCCTTCAGTAAGACCTGGGCTGAATCCCAATACTTAGTACATACTATTTCTGTTCAGTGTCTACTGAACAGAAGCGTTCTACGCATAGCTGAAGACCGTACTACACAAGTGTAGTACGGTCTACAGCTATGCGTAGAACGCTACTGAACGCTTCCTCATCCAACTTCACTGGCTCCCAGTACACTACCGCATCCAATACAAAACCCTACTCCTCACCTACAAAGCTCTCCACAACCTAGCCCCCAGTTAACTCTGCGACCTCCTCCAAGAATACACTCCCTCCCGCTCCCTCCGCTCAACCTCTGCTGGACTACTATGTATCCCCACATCAAGACTCACTACAATGGGTGCCCGGTCATTCAGCTGTTCAGCACCCAGGCTCTGGAACTCCCTCCCCCCACACATAAAACAGTAAGACACCATTACAACCTTCAAGTCACAACTCAAAACTCACCTGTTCAAACTCGCACACAACGTCTAACTGATCACTGTTTTGATTGTTTGTTTGTTTTTGTTTTGTCTTGTTTTTGTTTTATTTATTTCTTATTAATTATGTTTATTTATTTATTTTTTCCACAATGTCGTTTTTTTTAAACGATTTATGATGACTGTATGCTCTGTAAGGTGACCTTGGGTGTCTTGAAAGGCGCCTATAAATTAAAGGTTGGGTATGCGATTTGCGAAACGCCAGCAGATTTTGAAAATACACAACTCAAATGGTCCTACCCCCTCTCCTTCAACGCTGACTCTGACTCCACCCATTCCAAGGAACTGGACGCGCAATCATGCACGAGCGCGAACAGAGATGCGCGAGAGCGAGCCAGGCTAGCGTAGGTTTTCGTTGAACAACATGGCACTACATTCAGCTGTAAGTTGCACCCAGTACCGCGGGAAGTAGGGGTGCTGGGGGTGCTGGGGGTGCTGCAACACCCCCTGTCCGAGGCCCTGTCTCATCACAGAAAACGATCATTTCTAAAAACTCCGGCCAAAGTGGAGATTTCTGAAAACGCCGGTTATGTGTTGTCGTGTCAACGGGGAGAAACGGGATTTTAGGTTCTGAAGCGTCACATTATGCACCAGGAAATGCTTAACGTCATGTGAGCGCCCGCTGTACCGTATTGGTCCGAATATAAACACAAACCCCATTGTAAGACGACCTATATTTGGAAAAAAGATTTGAAGACCAGATCTTGTTTTTATGAATAAATAAATTGTATTCATTGAAATAATATACGAAAATAAAAAGGCATAGAATAAAACACTGCATTGCCACTAAACAGTAGCCTAGTGCAAATAGGCCGTACTGATGTGTACACCAAAGACTATTCCTGACACTCCTCTGCCCCGCTGTGTTCGCTCTGGCCGTGGTCGCTCCGAACTGTTTCGGCCCGTGGCAAAGCGAGTCATCCTCGCTGCTGTCCAAGGCATTTTGAGACGCAGCATTTATTTAATGCTCATATGACCTAGTGCTGAAAAAAGGTTACATGAAAAAGTGTGAGGGTAGCGGTGGTGCGCTAAACTTGTTCTGTGAGCAGCTGGATGTGAACCATGGTGTGAAGAAAGTGAACACAACGATCGATTTTCAACTGTGCGCGCATGCACTGGTGTAATTGAGCTGCGCTGCTATATATCTTTTTTATCAATGTACACTGTAAACCCGAACTTGTTGGTTCAACTTAAAAAAACTTGTTTGCATGCTGCCTTGAAATTGTATGTCAAGACAACTAAGACAATAAGTTAACATAAATAGATATTGCTATTTGACTCAACTCCATCTTCAGTCCATATAACTTGAAACCGTTAGGTGACATAACTTAACCTTGAGTCCATACTACATAAATGTAATAGTTGATTAAACTTAAATAGCATTATAAGTAACATACATTTTTTTGTTGATGTAACTACAAAACTAGTGAGTAGTACTTACATTTATGAACTGATTGAATATAAACCGCAATCAAGATTACTTAAATGTATAAGTTGATTTAACTGATATACTAGTGAGTTGTACTTACATTTATGAACTGATTGAATATAAACCGCAATCAAGATTACTTAAATGTATAAGTTGATTTAACTGATATACTAGTGAGTTGTACTTACATTTATTAACTGATTGAAAATAAAGCCCAATCAAGATTACTTAAATGTATAAGTTGATTTAAATGATGAATCCTTGCTCAGGATTTTTCTCAAAAGAATGACCATCCTTTACACCAGAGATTTTGGCAGTCACTGACCAACAGTTTTATTGTATTATTTTTTTGCAACAAAACGCAACAAAGAGGGATATTGATGAGCGATTATCCCACACACTGACACTTTCAGGAACACTCAGTAATTAGCTCAACTTCACCTCAAAAATAAGTGAAAATGTGACGTATGAACTTCACATCAGAATCAGTTGAAAATCGAACAGAGTTTCAACATCACACTTGAAGTGGATACTTCACCTCTCAAAATAAATGTCATGCACCGTTTTCAAAATGTACCGTAAACAAAGATAAGGTTGATGGACGCCCACTGAATACAAATAGTTTAGAAATCTCTTTCGCTCTATCTCCATCTCCTGCTACCTCTATCCTTCTCTCTCCTGCTACCTCTCTCTTTAGCTACCTACCTACCTACCTCTCTCTAGCTACCTACCTCTCTACCTACCACTCTCTCTCTACCTACCTCTCTCCAGCTACCTACCTCTCACTCCAGCTACCTCTCTCCCTCTCTCTCTACCTCCCTACCTCTCTCTCCAGCTACCTCTCTCTACCTCCCTACCTCTCTCTCCCTCCCTACCTCTCTCTCCAGCTACCTCTCTCTACCTGCCTACCTCTCTCTCCAGCTACCCCTCTACCTACCTCTCTCCAGCTACCTACCTACCTACCTCTCTCCAGCTACCTACCTCTCTCCAGCTACCTACCTACCTACCTCTCTCCAGCTACCTCTCTCTCTCCCTCTCTCCAGCTACCTACCTACTTACCTCTCTCCAGCTACCTACCTCTCTCTCTCTCTCTCCAGCTACCTACCTACCTACCTCTCTCCAGCTACCTACCTCCCTCCAGCTACCTACCTCCCTCTACCTACCTCTCTCCAGCTACCTACCTATCTCTCTCTCTCCAGCAACCTACATCTCTCGCAACTGCTCTCCCTCTATGAAATCTTCTCAAAAAGCAGTAAAATGTTAAAAAAAAATTAACTTTTTTAAAATGTTAAAAAATTACAAATAGTGTAAAACGTAAACGGAACAATGTGCATTTAGAAAAAATGCATCAAAACTAACAACAATGTAAAAAGCAGCTTTTAAGCTTACTTTTTCTTTCTCAAAAGTCGGTTTTTTTAACCCATGAACTAATGCAGAGCATTGCCCTCCACCAATGTCCATTAGCACCTTCTGAATCACCTCAAAAGTGTACTTGAGGTCTCTGGGGTAGTCTATGTTGAGGGCAAAGAGCAGACCCATTAGCAGTGCCACAGCAGTTGGAAAATCACTGATGCTTGGAAAGATGATTTCTTCCTCGAGGACCACTGCGAAACCGACCCGATCATTCTGTTCCACCATAAGGATACCGACTGCCATCCCCTTTGTCCAGTCCTCCTCTGCATCTGTGACCTACACAAAGTGGACAAATATATCAAAAAATATTAACCTTTATTTATACCCATGGGGAAATTCAGGTGTCATAGCAGTAAGCATGAAACACAGGTTAAGTTCAATTTTATTTTATTTTTTGGTTTTACTTTACTTTTCTTTCATTGAAATATGAGCTGGGTGAAGTATTACAAATTAAATCACGAGGGACATTTTGAAACAGATTAACGGCAGACTATGCAACATTTAGGATAAAACAAAGTAGAGTCACACATAAATCTTCTGCCCCACTAGAATGTGTGGTGCTGGTTTATCTGGGGTGGTCCGTTTAGCTTACTTTGTTTTATCGTAAAAACATTTTATAGTCAGCCTTTAAGCATTGTTCTTACCGCAATGCATGTTCACATGAATATAGTTTAAATGTACATATTAATTTAATATTATTTTTACAACAGAAAGCATTCAGAAAATATTGAAAAACATACCTGTACTTTCTTGTAAAGTTTGGCCACATCTTTTAGATAGTAGGGGAGCCCCATCAAAACAACTGCCCTTTGCCTTTGATTGGAACTCTGTAAAAAAATAAGACAATAACCAACAAATGGGATATATTAGGCCAGAAATCAGAAAACAATTCCAAGTGATGTTATATTCTAATAATGTCTGCATACTTGTTTGAGTTAAAAAATAATCAATATGTTCTGAAAAAATGGATATTGGACTAGAATGAAATAAATAACTTCATTATAGAAGTATGCAAAAAGCATTCTAGCTCAAAATGAGAGTCTACAAGGGGTTTTGGAACTATTGCTCTATGATCTGTAACACATGGGCAGGTATGGATTGTGTAAAACAGACTTATATCAACACACGTACGTCATTATCCAGAGTACTCAAAAGGCTGTTCAGCTCCACCAGCCCACTCCTGGCTCTGTACACCTCAAGAAACCTCAGCAGATACTTGTCCAGGCCAGCGAAGAGGGAGCCTTTCAGGTCAACAGACGTAAGGCGAGCAAACTCTGCTTCAATCTGGTAGGCAGAAAACAAGCAAAGGAACACAAGGGATTGGCTGTTAATTCAATTATATTGTTGCATGAAACATTTTTTTTTTTAATCAATGTATGCTTTAGTCAGTGTACCAAATTATTCATGACTCATATATTATTCTGAAATAAATTATCTAGCAAATCAGTTTAAAATCTGATCCTCCTAACCTCATCTGAAATAGAAAAAATACTTTTACCTGACGTTCAGAGAACAGTGCTGGCCATCTTGCTCTCACGTCGGCCACAGGTGGCTCATCCTCCACAATTTGTTTTCTCCGTAAAGAAAAGGTGCTGGTCATCATTTCTTTTCTTTTCTGCCCATCAATTTTCTTCTTCTTCATTTCGGTGACCATCTCCGTTCTTTCGTCTTCGAGGGAACGTTGTGTTTTTCCCTCAGGGAGGTCTGGCAGGAAATTTACTTCTGATTTTCTGGCCCTCTTAAGTTTTCCTTTCCCAGGTGTACCTGGAGAGCGCAAGTTTATCTTGAGCTCTGGGCATCCAGCCAATCGTAACTTCTGTCTGAAATTACCCATTTTAAACTTCAAACTAAATTTCCAACAGTACCGACCATTGAAAGACCCTGGTTCCCTCAGACATGGATGTTTTTCGACGAGAGCTTGTGACACCAAATCATATTCCTCACGTGTTGGGTATGGGTTGTGGACATAGATGGCTTCTGCTATTTTATCCAAAATGTCAGATTTTGTGTCTTTGGAGATGTCAAGAAGGGTTCCATCTTTGTGGAAGGCTTCATTTCCGTGCCTCAACTTAAGTTCCACATCAAATGAAAAAGTAGGAATAGGAAATGGCTGTGGCAGCTGACGAGGACGACTGGCAGGGGGGATGTGGCTTTCCTCAGAGGATGTGGTTAGGCTTGCCGTGTCCAAGGTTGAGTCCGTTTGATGGGATTCTAGATTCTTGCTGTAGACCTTCAAAGTGACTTTGTCCTTAGGCAGCTCTGACATGCAACTCAAGTTGCAAAGCTCATTATCGAACTCTGGATCTTGGAACTGCACCACCAAGTCACCCTCCAGTCCAAGCATGTTTTTTAGCATCAAGTGAAGGCCAATAACAGTCTCTGGCATGCTGCCAATGGTGATCCTCCGGATGTCATCTTGGCTAAGGATGACGCGCAGCAACATGGTGAATCCCAGCTAAAAAAAAAAATTGTTACAAAAATGGTTGCGTCATGATCAAATATTTTAGGTACGCCTTATGCATATCATATGAGTAACTTCAAATTGAAATCAAATTTTCAATTGCACCTTTGCAGTAGAAGAGTGCACTGTAAGGTGTTGGATTTTTGTCCTGCCAGATTATAAATGAAATGTCTTATTTAAACCCTATGTAATACTGAAAATAGGTTTTAAATTTCGTCTATTTTGGTAGCTATGGTGGCCCCTTTGATAACATTCAAGTTTACAGAGCCTAGGCAGGGTTTCGGCCGCCTTATCAACACACGGCTGCTTAATTCTAATTTTTTTTAATGGTGAATATTCTAGTTTAGTATAAAACAATCTAAACTATATTCACTCTTCGTGTAAAGATCAGGCTTCAGGGCAACAGTCCGACAGCTTGCATGAAAATAAGCATGGTCTATACCGTAATACCACCTTTATAAAATAGTTGCACCCCCCCACCTAAACTAACACATTTTCTGCAGGAAACCCTGGATTACCTTTAAGAGGAAAGTACCGCACACATCTCGTTTTTCGCATATTTATTAAATGAAGGCAACGTTTTGGCAATCAGACCATCATATGGCATGCCTGATGTGATTATGATGACCAAAATGTTACCAATCATGGAATGAATAAGCTAGAAAACAAGACCAGAGATCATTTTGAATGTTTATTTTGGCGGTGAAAGATGAGCTTTAGAAAAGTATAAAACATAAGGTAATCTTATAATCAAAACAGGCTTCAGGGTTAGTTCAGGGTTAATGCACAATTATAATTATCCACAAGACAATCAGCAAAATTATTACCTCAGTGCAGTAGGGATGCCTTGGGAGAAACCAGGTGTCTTCCTTGCAAGAGGTAGGCTGACAGGGGGGCGTAGTGGTTCAGCTCTGCAGGTTCGACTACAACAAGTTGGAGATCATCAGTGCTGCAAACTTCAAAACATCTGAAGTGGTCCAGGTACCAGGTGGAGAAAGGTTGAAGAATAAAGAATGCCTTGCTGTCCACTACCACAATGTACAGGATTTGACAGAAGTCAGGGAGTCCACTCGTGCTTCCAAATGATACAAACATGCCCTTTACATATTTGGTCCCATGTATAAAGGCTGTTGTGGCAAGTGATACAGTGGTCAGATGACAGAATTTGTGCTGAATAGCTTGTTTGACTAAGGTCGACAGATTTTCTAGGGAACTGTATGTTGCTCTTTCTACTTCCACTGCTGGCTTGTACAGGCATGGCATGTCCAAAAAGTATGCCAACATAAGTTGGTGTTTGTTGGCCAAGGACAAAACAATGTTCTTAATGTTATTTAGATCCCGGGCTGCTTTCTTGAAGAAGCTATGTTTAGCTTCAAAGCGAAATGTCCAGAAGTCCACCACGGGTCCAAAGCAACGAATTAGACCGGGATAATGTTCAAGGAAATTATGTTTGGGTTTGAGTTTCACATCAGGAAACACTTCTATTAAAAGTTTCCTATGTTCAAAGATCTTTGCTTCCAAGTAAGAGAGGCTTTCTTCTGTGAAACTGGACGATACCAAGATTTCAACAATGTCTTTTAGTTCGAGAATCACAGACCAAGCGTTATCATTTTCAGGAACAACCTCACCAATTAATGGCAACAACCTTAACAGAGTCAAATTCTCATGGCCATTCCCTCCTATTGTTCCGACCAAATGAAAATTTACTGGAATTTTCTGAGGACAATTGGTTTTGTCTGAAAACTTATAAGGGAAGTGCTGTATGGCAGTATTTAAATGATCTACAGTGAAATATTTTTTTTCAATAATTTTTTTCAAACACAAGCACAGCTCAAAAGGTACAATGCCTTCCAAAAGATCGTGCAAAAAGTCAGGTGGAAACCCTGTGATGCAATGAAAGTACTGTAGTTCATTTAGAACACAGTCCCTTTTTACCCCATTGAAACTTTTCAAAGTCACATTGTCCTTAAGCTCAGAGAGGTCTAGGTTATGTGACTCTCTTGTTCTCAATACAAATGCACCACTTCTTACAGAACAAGTTTGAATATCTTTTCGACCGGCAAGGCAAAATCTGCAAAACTTGTCCACATTAAATGATTCTTGAAAGCCAGCAAAAGAATGTGCCCTCAAATTATCTGATGAAATGTATATTACTGTGCCTCTCACACTAGTTCCTAATCTGTTGATGTAAATTCCTTGATTTTCAAGCAATTTTAGGTCTCTCAGCAATGGTTCAAGAATTGGACTGTAACCAAATGTTTTAACATCTTGACTTTTGCATAGGGCAGCCAGATATATAGTACATAAGGATGATCGGTCTCTTACAGGTAAATTAGCAATTACCCAATAGATGGCACACAATTTATGTTTTTTCCTTGAAGTCCCTAACGGATTACAGACTTCAAAATCATCAATGTACAAGCCCAGAGAAATACTTAGATCTTCACCAGAAATAAGTGGATTTTCCTTGCAGTATGATGCATCAGAAAAAGATGCATAATGCCCAGATTGAATTTTTTGTCTTTCTTCTAAAACTCTGTCAAGTACATCACCCCTATTCAACAATACTTGAAGAACACCCAAGATTGACACATAAACAAATGTTCGTTTTGATGACAAATCTAAAACATATTCAACTGGGTTAATAACACTGAAGTTCTCCTTGAAAAATGATAACCTTCTTTTGTCAGTTCCCAAAGACCCACCTTCTGAAAGACAGCTAAAATGATTAGTCTGGCACAAAGTATCTTTAACAATATTTAAAGTGCTTTCATCAATGGAACAACCATGCTGCCTCAATACTTTATCAAGAGTATTTTTGTTTAGTTCACCAACTAAAACACCAATATCCCTAAATTCTGTAACTATTTGCTGAACTGCTGTCTTTGAGACATGCAAAACTGTTTGCAATCGCAGAAGTAAAGATGCAAGTCTAGCCTGAACTGTATCAGTGTTTACTTCATGCTCGGTTATATTCTCAACCCCAGAAAATTCAGCATCACTGATTTCTGACTGCACTTGATCAACCAGGTGCACCTCATTGACATTTGTTTGAAGAACAAGGTCAGATTTCAAGTCTTGCAGTGTGACATTGTTATGAAATCGACTTTTGTGTGAAGTAAAGGTAGAGTAAACCCTTGATTTGAAAGAACAATGATTAAAGGGGCAAGTAACAGTCTCTTTACTTTTAAGATGTTTCCCAAGATGAGAGAAATACTGTTTTATATTCACTGATTCATTGAAATCGCATAACTGAAGTTTTAAAGTTTAAATGTCCAGTAGGTTCATGCTGTGAAACTCCATGTTGTGTTAAGTGGTTTTTCAGGGATTGCTGTGATCGGAAAACTCGATGACAGTCACTGTAGATACAGGGCAATGGACAGTTTCTTCCAAAATGTCCATGGACAGCTCTATAATGTTCAATTATTCTTCTACGATTTTCTGAGAAGTAGGTACAGTACTTACAAAGCCAACTCATTTATGTTTGCATTCTACCATTTTAAGCATGTAGACCTGGAAAAAGAAAGAAAAGAGAATTAAGACAGATATGCAACTTCAATAAGCATTTTATATTTTCCACATAGCAATTTACAAAATAAAAATTGGTAGTTAAATAACCATTTCATATTTTCCTATTTACACAAAACAGTATGAATATTTGTACATTTTAATATTTTTACTTAAAAATGAAACACAGTAGCACCCAGAAGCCCTGAACAGCAGCCAATTAATATAAAAAAACAACCTGTAAAAGACTACAGGTGAGCACAATAAACACCTGGGGCCGTATTCACAAAGGATCTTAGGGCTAAAAGTAGGTCCTAACTGGCGAATTTAGGAGTAACTCCTAAAAATAATGGGCGTGTCTCTCTTAAATTTAGGACTCCTAACTTTTTTCACTAAGAGCAATTCACAAAGTATTTTAGGACTAAAAGTAGCACCTAAGTCTAGGAGAGCTTAAAAGTCCTCAAGAGGACCCCTAACTCAGTAAGACCTATTCACAAAGAATCTTAAAATGCCTGCGAGACGAAATGTTAGGGTATTCAACTTATTGTGGAGTTAATGCGCGATGCAATAACATCCCCGACTAACAGGAATAATCCGATTAGTCCCGAAATAAAATGTTATAAAGTTATAAAGTTATAAAAATATATATATAACTTATAAAAAATAAAAATAATTGCGCCATCAAAAGACGAGGACGTGTTCGTCAATAGGAAGAAAGTGCATTCCATCAACACGCAGGTTGTTTTTGATGCAAATTTTAACATAGCCTACTGGATGTTGTTGCAAAGTGGCCTGGATCTTCAGCTACCCATGATTCGCGCATTTTAATGGTGAGCGGTCTGAGGCAGCTTTTTGAGATGTACCAGTTGGGTGTCACTTGCTGGGTGACAGTGACTATCCATGCAAGACGTGGCTCTAGACACCCTACCTCAATCCACAACCGGGAGCACAGTTAAATATAAGTGATTACGCAGATTACGCTTAGTCCTATGCGTAAAACACATCGTATTGGCTCTTTGCGAGCACACAAACATACACGAAATGTTGTGGAGAGAGGAATTGGGCAGATGAAACGTCGGTTTCATGTCCTCCACGGCGAAATACGCCTCACCCCAGAGAGGGCAAGCACAGTAATCACTGTATGTGCCATTCTACACAACCTCTGCAAGCGGAGGAACATTCCACAGCCAGACGACGATGATGATGATGATGATGATGATGATGATGATGATGGCGATCAACATTACAAGGAATTTGGCCGTGTGGAACCGAGTGGACAGGCATTTAGGGATCACTTTGAAAACACATTTTAGGTAAACACCTTGGCACAAATCAGTCAACACTTGGGTAGTTCGTAACATTTATTTTCTTTTACGTATTTTTATTGTTTGCTTTCTCTCTCTCTTGAACGTGCAGGCTACAACGTCATTATCGTGGTCTGCACAAAATTGTCATCATGCGTGTATTCTGCTAACTGCACTATAACTACTTAATAGGAATTCATTTCTAGCCTGGGCTATTTCCTTGTTTTTCGGTGATTCAGTGGGCTCGTCTGAACAACCAATCACCGAACTGACAGCTTCTAAACTCGTGCACGAGAATTGACGTAATCCATAGCAACGGCGCGTCACTCTTAGTTCACTCTTTGTGATTTATCCTTAGGTCTCAGCGGCTTTGTGAATAACTTTTAAGAAAAAACTCCTACGTAAAATGTTTTAGCGCGAGTTAGGAGCACTCCTAGCGGTAAGATAAAATGCTTTGTGAATACGGCCCCTGAACAAGACCTAATTGAATTAATAACTTTTAACACACACACTGCGCGCGCTCATCAAGCCTGCGCGCGCATCAACTCTTATCCGTTTTCACCCAAAAAATGGATGGGGCCTACATGACAGGTCTGAAGGCCCTCCCTCGCCCCTTACTATTGCATTTCGCTTCTACCAAGTACACCCGGATGTAGCAAGCACCTAGCCTCTCTAAGCCATATAAACGGGGGTCCCCACAGAGAAACGCCTGGTATATATAACAATCATATTTCCACTCGATTAATTATTTTGGCGCAAGTGCAACAAGAAATAAACGTTTAGAGACCATAGCTATACACTGACTAGATATCACCTGAGCTGCGCTGTTCAGTGGCACGTATGCAGCAATGCCGCTGCCATCTTGCCGCGTGGTAAACACCCGGGGCAGAGGTCCATTCACGCCTAAAAATCCCCTTATTTTAAGGCAATCTTCAAGCGGGTCAAACGTGTGTTCTTGGTAATGATAGTAAAAAATTAAAAACACTTATTGTTTTACCATCAACACAGGTCTGACGTATGTCAGAAACCAACCCGCTTGAAGATTGCGTTGAAGATTAGTTAAACGTTTGAACGAAGGTTAACGGTTAAATATTGAATGGGCGGACAACTCTGCCGTCCGAGAAGTGTCTGGCGTGTGAACAACCAGGTGACGAGACATACGAGGCTTCGACGGTGCTCTGTATAGGCCGCTACGTTATGTATGGCAGCCATTTTATAGGTGCCTCGTGTAAAAAGCTACTAGTTTAATTTATTTTAATTTGTTTTTCGCCGCCAGTGACTATGAAAAGTAGTAGGCTACGACGGAGTATTAGGGCCACACGTGAAGCAAAAAAATATTTTTGCCGTGACGAGATTAAAATCGAAATGTCGAGAATAAAGTTGAAATGTCATGTCGACTTTAATCTCGACGTGTCCATTTTCCGTTCCTGTCAGCACGCAGACACTCCGGGCATCCTCCCAAGCGTGCAACGGATGACACGAAGTAGTCATCCGCTGTAGAAGTGCGGCATTGCCATCATGGGTTGCATTGACGGTCTTAGTCGCTATATTGTTTGGATGGAGGCCTACACCACAAACAATGACCCCAGAGTTATTGCCGACTACTTCGTGTCATCCGCCGCACGCCTGGGAGGATGCCCGGAGCGTCAGCGTGCTGACAGAGGAACGGAAAATGCACACGTCGAGATTAAAGTCGACATGACTTTTCAACTTTATCCTCGATATTTCGAGTTTAATGTCGAAGTATTGACTTTAAAGTCGACGCGTCGATTTTAATCTCGTCACGGCTAAAATATATTTTTCTTCACGTGGCCCTAATACTCCGTCGTAAAAGTAGGCCTACCACTTTCGATGATTTGTACTGTGTTCGACTATATAATAATGTTTAAGTAGTAAGACGTTAAGAATAACTCAATGATATTCACTCAACATTTTTTCAGTTAATTTTACAATAAACGAGTATCACACACGACCAAACACATTAAATGTTTCTTAAGAATTTACACTCACCTTTTTTCAAATAAACGACTCCTCTTCGTTTCTCCTTTCGACTGTGCGCAGAAATATGGCCGCTTCAATGTGGATTCAAAGTCACGCAGGCACGCAAAACGTACCACGTGACGCAAAACGTACCACGTGATGAAGCACAATTAGCCTTGTTTTTTAACTCAGCTTGGACTATCTAGCTAACATACCATTGATTTTCAATTTGGTTAACTTCCATGTAGTTGTGGCGTTGTCAATTAATTATTTTAAGTTAAATAAACTTTCTACACACACCCATGTCATATTGACAAGAAAACCATTGTTAAGATAACAAACCAGCAAAATTCGGGTTTACAGTGTAACGAGTTGCGAGTCTAGTGCAGGCTGAGTTTTTTTTTTCCAGCACCCCCTGCTGAGAATACGTTCTCGCGGCTATGGTTGCACCAGATGTTATAAACATTAAACGGTCACATAAATCATTACTATTTTTAGAAAATGTATGTTTGTTTCATATAATTGTATTGGAAGTCCTGGTTTTCACTAGGGTTGCTGCGGTGTGGAGATTTTCACAACGAGTAATACACTCGTCTCAACACCGGTATTACCGAGTATAAACGGTATAAACTTTGAAACTATGTCAACCGCCACACAAGCATCGGTTTTTAGACCCTTCTCGTCCTTCAGTTGCCGCCAACGTTCGAAAGCAGCGCCTACGATTATTCTTGATTTCAGTTTTTCTCTTTCAGCGTTTTTTATTATCAATTACTCTCTGAAAAAGAGTTTTCCTTCTCTTTGCTGGTGGTGGTGGTGGTGGTGGGGATGGTGGCGTCTGGTCTGCCATGGAAATTGTCTTCTACTGCTAGGTCCAAATGTGGATTAACTAGTTCCAGTAGCTACCGCAGGAAAACAACAAACAGGAGCTTGCTCTGGGTCACTAGCTCTGGGTCACGAGTACTGCACGAAGGGGTCGCGCGCGGGGCGCGGGGGAGGGGGAGTGCAGTACGACCGTTTGATTGACGTACTTACTGTCCAATGCAACGAGGTGGCAATCCAAATGATTGGTTGGAGTTTTTCGAGCCCTGCCCGTTCCACAGATGATTGACTTGTTTAATTTTCATGTCAGTACTTCTAACTCAGTGGCTGTAAGCGGGTTATGATAAGGATTTCAAGTAATTTTGCAAAAATGGCCAAAAAAGCTAATTCCGTACCCAACCTTTAAATTTATTATTATTATTATTATTATTATGGTATGTCAGTAGTCGCGGTGGCACATGCCACAGGCCAATAAACGGTCTCGGCGTCTCTCCATATATTCCGTTGCATCCATAACATCCGGAGCATCGATCAATGAAAGATTGGAGCATGAGTTAGAGACAAATAGAAGAAACGATAGTTACGTATTGTAACTCTAGATTCTAGAGTATAGGATTGGATTGGATTGGATTCACTTTATTGTCATTGTGCAGAGTACAACGAAATGAGGTTTTGTGACCAACCGGAAGTGCAAAGGAGCAGTAAAGTGCAGTTTGTACATGAATTATCAGAGAATTATCAGAGCAGCATAGAGTTACAATTAGTGCAGTAAATATAAATAAATATAAATATAGTAATAAATATTCAAGTAGAGGGATAATTGTTCAGTCAACTAGCATGGATATAAATATAAATAAACATAAATATAGTATAATAAAATAGAGTACTATGGGTGTTGATACAGGGGATATTTAAATTCAAGTAGAGGGATAATTGTTCAGTCAACTAGCATGGATTGGTGCAATGAATGGCCGCGGGGGGGGGGGGGGGGTTAGGAGGGTGACAGCCGCAGGGAAAAAGCTTCCCCTAAACCTGCTAGTCCGGGTCCGGAGAGACCTGTAGCGCCGCCCAGAGGGGAGGAGGGTGAACAGTCTGTGGTTGGGTTGAGAACAGTCCTTGCAGATGCCGCGCGCCTTTCGCAGGCATCGCTTGCTCTGGACAGCCTCGATGGAGGGGAGTGAGGAACCGATGATGCGTTGCGCAGGTTTCACCACCCTCTGCAGGGCTTTCCGGTCAGAGACAGAGCAGTTGCCATACCATACTGTGACACAGTTGGTAAGGATGCTCTCAATGATGCAGCGGTAGAAGTTCACCAGGATCTGAGGAGACAGATGGGCCTTTTTTAATTTCCTCAAGAAGAAGAGACGCTGGCGAGCCTTCTTGATCAGCTTAGAGGTGTTGAGGGTCCAAGAGAGGTCCTCTGAGATGCGGACACCTAGGAACCTATAGCTGGTGACACGCTCAACCTCCGTCCCGTTGATACGGATGGGGGTGTGTGTGCCACCTCTAGACTTCCTGAAGTCCACGATGAGCTCTTTCGTCTTCTTAGTGTTGAGAGCCAGGTTGTTGTTGGCGCACCATGCAGTTAGGTGTTGGACCTCCTCCCTATAGGCCGTCTCATCGTTGTTGCTGATGAGACCAATCACCGTAGTGTCGTCTGCAAACTTGACAATCGTATTGGAACCATGTATAGTTGTGCAGTCGTAGGTGAAGAGGGAGTAGAGGAGGGGGCTCAGCACACAGCCCTGTGGAACGCCAGTGTTCAGGGTGAGGGTTGAGGAAGTGTGTTCATCCAACCTGACAGACTGTGGTCTGTTGGTTAGGAAGTCCTGTATCCAGGTGCAGAGGGAGGTGTTGATGCCCAGCTCAGTAAGCTTGGTGATCAGTTTGGAGGGGATGATGGTGTTGAACGCTGAGCTGAAGTCAATAAACAGCATTCTGACATAGGTGTTGTTGAGGTCAAGGTGGGAGAGGGCGGAGTGGAGTGCCGTGGAGATGGCATCCTCTGTGCTCCTGTTCTGGCGGTAGGCGAATTGGAAAGGGTCCAGTGTGGGTGGCAGGCAGGTTTTGAGGTGAGCCAGGACCAGCCTCTCGAAGCACTTTGAGATGATGGGGGTAAGTGCAACTGGGCGGAAGTCATTTAGGCTCGCTGCAGTGGAGTGTTTTGGCACCGGCACGATGGAGGAGGTTTTGAGGCACACAGGGACAACTGCTTGGGCTAGTGACAGGTTGAAAATGTCAGTCCAGACCTCAGTCAGCTGCACAGCACAGGCCCTGAGAACCCGTCCGGGGATACCATCAGGTCCAGCAGCCTTCCGTGCATTAGTCCTGCTCAGTGCTGCACACACGTCGATGGGGGAGAGAGTGAGGGGCTGGTGGTCTGCAGGGAGCACAGCATATATAGCATATAGGCACAGCCTTTTGAGGCTATCGCTATTGGGTTTTCCCTAGGTGCGAGCCGTAGCACTGAAAAATTTGTAATCCCCTCAATCCTCAATCACGTCCGCGGGGCCTCAGTCACGTCCGCAGTTCGCTGATACAAGCGGGCGCCGGCGGACGTTCTGCACCCAATAAACAGCTTTTCATCAGCTATTTAAAGGACAATGAGGCCGACACTTAAAGGCTGCTCCTATACTCATAGAGCCTAGAGTTACAATACGTAACTATTGTTCTATGTCGTATAGGCTTCGCCTTTTAAGGCTATCGCTATTGGGTTAAAAGGGCGAAGCACGATATAGTCTATACCTCATTGGTCCCGATCAGTACCAGAAACACAGCTACATACGCGCTAGTATCATGCGTCAGACGTAGCATAACATACGTCATGCGTCTAACGGCACATCATTAACGAGCAGCTCTAATGTGTCTGATAAGACACAAGGGGCCCTATTTTAACAGTCTGAAACGCAAGTGAGAAGCGCCAAGCGCAAGTAGCTTTGTGGGCGGTTCTACGGCGATGTCGCTAGTTTACCGGCGCGAAAAATGACTCTTGCGCCCGGTGCATATCTAAAAAGGGTTGGTCTGAAGTAGCCTCATTACCAGTGTTGGGAATAACGCCGTTTAAAAGAACGGCGTTACGTCACGCCGTTATTTTTTCAGTAACGGGGTAATCTAACTAATTACTATTTCCGTCGTTACAACGCCGTTACCGTTACTGTACGAAAAATGCAGTGCGTTACTATGAATTGATTGAATAAACTGCGTAATCCGAACGCACCCCTGGCTCCAAACACAAACTGCTAGTGAGGTGACCGGGTGGTTTAACAACCAGATAAGCGATTATGATTGGCTAAGGCAGAGTCATGTTTCATGGTAGCCAATCGGAGCCAGTGTTTTTACACGCAAACGCACACACCAAACCAAATCGATGAAGCAGCAGAAATGGCGAGTCCGGAGCAATCCGATGAAAAGTTGGAATTTTCTGTAGTATCTGGCAGATGTTCCAGTTGTTGTCATGGTTACGTTACTCCGCCACGCCTCTCTGTTAAGATTACAGGCGCACGATCAGTTGATCAGCTGGTTAATAATTTTCGACCCGGTCTTGTCCAGAAACGCCGCTCCAAGTAGGCTACGGTTTGAACTGTCGTTTTACCATCACTTAAGACAAGTACAGCGCTCGCCTCCGGCGTTGGAGCAACGAATATGTTTGACTCAATATGTCGAGTTGTTTCTGGAGATAAATTAGTACAATGTACAGAGAGATCCTTATTTGCATTTCCAGTGTTGGGAATAGCGCCGTTTAAAAGAACGGCGTTATGTAACGGCGTTATTATTTCAGTAACGGGGTATTCTAACTAATTACTATTTCCGTCGTTACAACGCCGTTACCGTTACTGTACGAAAAATGCAGTGCGTTACTATGAATTGATTGAATAAACTGCGTAATCCGAACGCATCCCTGGCTCCAAACACAAGGAGCTAGTGAGGAGACCGGGTGGTTTAACAACGAGATAAGCGATTATGATTGGCTAAGGCAGAGTCATGTTTCATGGTGGCCAATCGGAGCCAGTGTTTTTACACACAAGCCAGGACACGCGCGCCACACACACGCAAACGCACACACCAAACCGAATCGATGAAGCAGCAGAAATGGCGAGTACGGAGCAATCAGATGAAAAGTTGGAATTTTCTGTAGTATCTGGCAGATGTTCCACAGCCTTTGCAACCAAGCAAATTGAAATCCAGGCCCCATCCACACTAACCCGGGTAAATGTAAAAACGCCCATCCACAATGAAAAAGATCACCGTCCACACTATCGTTTTCACGATGTTTTGCATCCACGTTCCACGTTCGGCGTTGGAGCAACGATTATGTTTGACTCAATATGTCGAGTTGTTTCTGGAGATAAATTAGTACAATGTACAGAGAGATCCTCATTTGCATTTCACCTGCCATTCTTTTGATGAGCTTCTCGGTCTATAGCGCAAGCTTGTGGCAGTGTCATGGCAGTGTCATGGCAATCGAACGTCATCGTTTCTGAAAGCCTCCGTCTGTCCACACTACAACGCGAACCCATCGGTTTCACATTTATCCACCTCAGCGATCGTTTTCGAAAAGCATCATTTTCAGCGTCGGAATTTTCTGTTTTAGTTTGGACGGAAGGACTAAACGGATGAATATTGATGCATTTGTAGATTTACCCGGGTTAGTGTGGACGGGGCCTCAGTTGGAAGCATATCAGGGCCTTGAATGGGCAGTTCAACCATTTAACACATTCAGGCCAAGTGAAAACTGCTCAGAAAAATCCAAATCTTTCACATATAGGAACTTTCTTTTTTTTAAAGTAACGCAA
This sequence comes from Gadus macrocephalus, assembly GCF_031168955.1. NCBI lineage: Eukaryota > Metazoa > Chordata > Actinopteri > Gadiformes > Gadidae > Gadus > Gadus macrocephalus. Next base: position 18,512,410 of record NC_082399.1, read on the forward strand.
ATAGTTACTTTCCCTGGTAACTAGTTACTTTTATTATAGAGTAATTCAGTTACTAACTCAGTTACTTTTTGGAACAAGTAGTGAGTAACTATAACTAATTACTTTTTTAAAGTAACGTTCCCAACACTGTGCATTTCACCTGCCATTCTTTTGATGAGCTTCTCGTTCTATAGTGCAAGCTTGTGGCAGTGTCATGGCAGTGTCATGGCAATCGAACGTCATCGTTTCTGAAAGCCTCCATCTGTCCACACAACGCGAACCCATTGTTTTCACATTTATCCACCTCAGCGATCGTTTTCGAAAAGCATCGTTTTCAGCGTCGGAATTCTCTATTTTAGTTTGGACGGAAGGACTAAACGGATGAATATTGATGCATTTGTAGATTTACCCGGGTTAGTGTGGACGGGGCCTCAGTTGGAAGCATATCAGGGCCTTGAATGGGCAGTTCAACCATTTAACACATTAAGGCCAAGTGAAAACTGCTCAGAAAAATTAAAATCTTTCACATATAGCAACTTTCTTTTTTTTAAAGTAACGCAAATAGTTACTTTCCCTGGTAACTAGTAGGGTTGCCGTGGTATACGGTATTACCGGTGTTACCGGTGTTGAGGCAAACACCGTTTACTCGGTGTTGCACACCGGCAACACCGTTTTTTTTTTGTTTTTTTTTCAGTAATAAAAAACAAATTCTGTAAAAATGAATATTATAATTATAATTAAGAAAATTAAAATGTGTAGAATAGGCCACAGTTCTGCTCTGTGCGGGAGAATTGTCGCGCCGAGAATTTACGTGCTTCCTTACAAGACCGGTAACCATAGCAACGCCGGTAAACAAACCCCGCGAAGCCCAATCCCTACGTGAGCTCCCCGCGCGACGGCCATCCGGAGGCGCACAGAGCATTTGGCCGTGATATTATGATATATAAAATTATATTATACATTATATATACTATTATATATAGAACGTTATGAGACGCCGAGAATTGGCGCGCTGCCAGCCGCTGTCACAGAGTGTGAGAGGAGAGTTGACGGAGAAGAAGGCGGTTGACCTATAGTTTCAAAGTTAATACCGTTTATACCAGTAATACCGGTGTTGACACGAGCGTATTACTCTGTGTGAAAATGTCCACACCGCGGCAACCCTAGTAACTAGTTACTTTTATTATAGAGTAATTCAGTTACTAACTCAGTTACTTTTTGGAACAAGTAGTGAGTAACTATATGTAGCGGACGGGACCTACGTCCGCTTGGTAGGGGTAAATCACTCTTCCCTGAATGGCTGGAAGTTAGAGGATCTAGGTCCCTAACCCCCAGACCTATTAGTCTCGTGTCTGCTCTACCTGCTCAGTTGAAATACAATAGCTTAGGCTTTAGGATTTTAACCTGTCACGGTGAAGACCTAAAAGACGGAATATCAGAAGGTATCGGTGTGTCTTACCCTGTATTCCCCCTAACCACTATACTTTATGGACAGAGGATGAGACGCCGCTACTTCAGAGAAGATGGAAAAATAAAAGCAATAGTGTTTGTAACAGTTGAAAAACGAGTGGTTATTTATTATACTAAGTACTAGTCTTCTGATATTAGATAAAATAGGAAAGTAATAAAATAAAATGAAATAAAATAATAAATGTATAAATCAAATGTATGTAACCACCATATAACGTCCAAAATCTTATATCAACAACATCCACTTCACCAGAGTGGCTCAATACCACTTTCAATCAACACTATCAGCAGGTACCTCTAATACCATACACTGCAGATGAACCACACATGTAAATAGCAACAGCATAAATACAATTCACACAATAGTAACATATAATAATAACTTCAGAAACGTTTTTGTACAATACACATAACCACACTCAATGTCCACTCTTAGCTCAATGTTCCTTTTGGTTCGGATTGTCCACGTCACGTATGTGCCGACCGTTCACCAATTGAACATGTCCATCGAGAGCGCGTTGCTGTCCGTGGAGAATTGTAGAGTCCTGAGGCCTGTTTCAGGTAGCTGGTTTAACATACTCTGAGTTTAATCCTGCGCTCTGAGTTGGTTGACTCAGAGTTCAGGGTTGAAAAGCAACTCTGGGTTTTCGGTTTCAGAACAGGTGATCAGCGTTGGGTTAATCAACTCTGAGTATGTTCACTCTGGGTTGAGGGCGTGCCTGTTGACTATAAAGAGCCATCATCAATGGATCTCTGATAACATGATCAAACATGGAACAAAAGCGTAGATCCACTTACTTTTCCCCCACGGAATTGGAAATTCTAATGAACGCGTATGCCGAACAGTTACCCATTTTAACAAAAAAAAAGCAATTCCGCCGTGGCAGCGAGAACGCGAGAGAGAGCTTGGCAGTAAATAGCTGAACAATTCAATGCGTCAGTAAAATAAATTAGTTAAATTAAATTAAATTAAGAGGAAAGTTTAATATCTTCCACTTATTCAATATGTAAAGTGTGTGTGTGTGTGTGTGTGTGTGTGTGTGTGTGTGTGTGTGTGTGTGTGTGTGTGTGTGTGTCAATTTACGCAACCCCGAGTTGCCCCACGAGGACTTGGCAGCAAATGAAGATGAAGTACAAAAATATAGTTTAAACAGGTAAACTAATGTTTAATTGAAATCAAATCAATTGTGCTGTTTTGCCTGCTCTACCTAATTTAACAGATATTCAACATGTGATGGGCCTATATTTAAGCAGTAAATGTAAGTAGTACATTTCCCAGCCACCCCAACACTGCCAATATTGAATAGGATTTAGATATATTAGAAGGCTACACCTAGGCAAAATGCATTATATATATATATATATATATATATATATATATATATATATATATATATATATATATATATATATATGTCTTCAAAATAGCGCTTACTGAATATTAGGGTAACATTTTCCTCCATGTTAGCAAATCGAAAAAAAGCAGAGGCCCGGCAGACTGGAGGGGGTCCACCTCTACAGCCCTCAGAGGCTGAGGAGATGGCCCTCAGCCAACAGAGTATGCGTCCTGTGGATGAGGGCATCACTGGGGGGAGCTCCTCTGATCCCCCCACCCCCCAGGATAGAAGTGCCTTTATAAGAGGTTGGTTATTCAAAATAATTAAATATGTACACGCAACCCAGCGCGTTGCAAATTAGATGGGGCAATATTCTGGCTCAAGTAATAATTGCACTGTCTAATCATCTGATGGCGTCATCGCCCTACTTGAACCAGATGCCCTCACCAACTTCCATGCAATTGTAACAATTCAAAAGATGCAAAAGGATGCTTTGGAGATCCAAATTTTGGAACATAAGTTAAAGGTGGGGGAGGTGCAAACTGGGATACTGTTCCCTGCTCTTAAAACATACCCAATATAAATTACTTAATTTTTTTTGTGCTTTCAGGAAATAAAGGAATCCTCATAATAAGTAGATTGTCTTTATTAGAACACGGGCTGTGGTGGGACAAGTTATTTTGTTGAACAGTTTACTCAAAGGGTTTTATTTCAGTGAACAATGCAGACGATTATGCTGAGCATGTGCATGTAGAGAAGAACAGCATCTGGTTAAAAGCAGTACTAGGGTCATTTCTGCCTTGCATTCTTAAAATGAGTTTCTTGACTTGCAGCAGTTATAGGTCCGTGGTTAGTCAGCTACTCTGATCATGGGAAAGCCACAACGTTAAAGTGACTGTACAGAGCGGGTGGGATGCACGGGGCGGATCATTCTGCACATGCGTTAAAATGATAAAAAAACAAAACTTAAACTTAAAGCATGCCCCCGGTGCGTTTGACAGTTAACATGGGGGCTGAGAAGGTGGTCTAAATAAATGGTAGATTGCGCTGAAAAACGATAGCGCTCAGGAAAATAAATTATATCCAACCGGGGTCTTAATAATCGTTCCTCACAGAGATTCCTTCTGAGGATCGCAGCCTCTACGTCCACAGGCTCTCGTAGAAAAGGACATGCCATTTCAAACACTTCCTTCTGTGGGAGAGCTGCCTTCAGCCTTATAGACAACAAACTCAGAGTAGGTCTAACCACCTCCCGAGCAGGTTAGACCCACGGCGTATGTTGCCGCAGCAACTAACTCTCGGTTGCGCTGAACCTGCTACCTGAAACGGAAAACCCAGAGTTTCCACTAACTCAGAGCGAACAAACTCGGGGTTGCCTCAAAACCAGCTACCTGAAACAGGGCTCTGGGTGGCAGGGTGGCCTATTTACTCACCCAACGCACCGTGTATCAATGGCTTTGGAGAGGGAGGTGGAGGGAGAGAGCAGGTGAGATGAGCCACAGATACGTCCCGGGCTGCAGTGAACTGGTTGGCTCTTCGTTCTCTGGCGTCAAGGCTTCCAACGTTGGCGACGGGCTAGTAATATAGCTGAATAAACAAACTGCACTACCGAGCAAGGACGGTCGCCTCGCACTATGCGAACTATACTGGTTAACACCGGATGAATCTTCAGCACTGATGGCGTGGAGTCTTCCACTCGCCACTCAAGCCGTAAAGGTTCCGTAACTCAGATTAAAACATGTCGCACACGCAGTAACTAAGAGCTAAGCTAAACTTCTTTAACTGATCTATTATCTCGAAATCTCCGTCCGCCATGGCACCGCGCCTAACCGCCGTCTTCCTCTCCGTGTTTCCCGCCGACCTCCTCTTGTCCCGCCCTCTCCTCTCCTCCCATTCGCCAGGGCACCTGCATGCAAGTCATTGATTGGCCGAGCCTATGGCCAAGTTCAGTGGTGCGATTGGGTGAGGCTATTTTGAGGGAAAGGTTATCGTAGGGGCTACATATCAAGAAATATATGCACACTCTAGGTGTACACCTACATTCCCCCCCTTCCAAACCCTGCCACATCATAGACTTCTCCACTTGTTAAATCACAGTGAATGTTTTATTTTTTCATACAATATAACATCACTAGAACAAGAACAGATGTACACATGCATTCATTTATTTTACATTTTCGTTAGTTTTAAACAAAATCACATAACAAAGCAAAAGATAAAAAAGGAAAAGGAGCTCACTTCAGAACATACCCCTCCCGATACCTCACAGGTAACTGACCCCTAGTGTTCCTCTGTGGTCGTCTCACTATTACAGACTCATTAGCTGTGTTCGAAATCGTTCCCTATACACTCGTTCCCTATTCCCTATATAGTGTACATGATTTAGTGCACTATATAGGGAATAGGGAACGAGAATTCTGACACTACGCTGAACATTTCTAAACGTCATTTGCGTCAGTAAATGCGCCGGGTATTTGTGTGACGCAGACAGATGCGCCCACATCATGTAAACAAACCGGGCACTCACGAGGAAAGCTGGAGGTTGTATTGATGTTGAATGTTACATTTCCTTGTTCAAGTATTTTTTTTATTAATTTTGAATGTTAAATATTCTATATTAAATCCCAAATAAATTGTTGACATTTCTAAACGAAAGCCGGAGACATCATTAAATGTATTCGTTTTCGCGGTTATTCAGCTTCTTCTTCTCCTCCGGAAAAACACGACCGCATTGCATTGTGGTATACGGGAGTAACATGTAGGGAACATCGTATGTACCCTATTTTAAGTCCACTATATAGTGCCCTATATAGTGGACCACTGAGAATTCGAACACCCTACAAAATGGCGTGCACCCTATTTAGTGCACTACATCCATGATAGGGAACGATTTCGAACACAGCTAGTATCTGACTGAGTTATCTGCATCTTCATATAAACCCCCCCCTTCATGTTTAGTTACCTCCCCCAGGCTACCACCCAAGACTGCCTCTGGCTCAACATCCCGCAACTCCCCTTGACCAGCCCCCCTACCCTTGCCTGATGGTGGTGTGTTGTGAAGGGTGTGAGGAATGCAAACTAACCCTACAGAGTCAGTGTCTGAACCAGATGCAGCTCTTGTGCCTTGGAGCAACTGCTTCTCTAATAGGTGTCTGAAAGGTGCAATGTTTCATCTGATTTCGATGCACTACCTTTGACGGCCCCCCTGTTTCGGGCCTGACTGTGAAGACAGGGAAGTCGGGGTGATTCTGCTTGACCACTAAATATGGCTCTGGCTCCCACTTGTCCTGGATCTTGTTCCTTCCCCTTGGTCGATGATTCCTTAGCAGTACTCGATCACCCGATCTGACAAGTGCAGCGCGTGACTTCCGGTCATAGAGACGTTTGCGTCGCCGTGACGCATCCTGAGCGGCGTCCCCAGCTGCCTCCGCTGCTACTTTCAGCCTCTCATGGTGGTCGAGGACCCAATCATCAAGGTTGTCAATGTCACTGGGCTCCAAGTCTCTTCCCCCCAGAATGTCCTGAGGCAGTCGTGCATCTCGACCGAAGAGGAGATAAAACGGGGAGCATCCCGTCGAGGAGTGAACATGACTGTTATAAGCCATCACAAGCTCAGGAAGATACTCCTTCCAATTGCGCTTCCTCTCTGGCGTCAAAGTTCTAAGCATATCATGCATCGTTCTATTGAATCGCTCGCATTGAGCGTTGCCCTGGGGGTGATATGGGCTCGTACGACTCTTGGAGATGCCATAGATACGACAGAGTTCTTTGATAACACTAGCTTCAAAGCTGCGCCCCTGGTCTGAGTGAAGCCTAGAGGGGCAGCCATAATACACAAACCAGTGCTTGACAATGGCCCTGGCTGTAGTTTTAGCAGACTGGTCTTTCGTGGGTACAGCCATTGTAAACCGTGTGAACATGTCAGTCATGACTAAAACATTCTCATAGCCACCCACAGACATCTCTAATTTGGTGTAATCCATGGCCAGCACCTCCAGAGGTGTGGTCACATTAGTGCATGTCAATGGGGCTCGGATAGTTGGAAATACATCTTTCGCGAGTGCACAACGCTTACACTACTTCACCCACTCCTGTACATCTCGGCTCATTGAGGGCCAGTAAAAACTGCGCGTCATCCGTGCAAGAGTACCCTTCTGACTAAAACGACCCCCGTGCTCATGCTCCATACTGAACACATGTTTCCACATGGACTCCGGTAATATCAACTGGTGCTCCTCTTCACCGTCTCTGGGATCACAAATGCTACGAAATAGAACATCATGACGGATGCTCAGTCGATCCCATTGCGAGGCCAGCTTTTTTAGTTCCGGGGTCATTTCCTGTAACTGGTTCTTATTGGGCCGAGCGTTACATTTCGTCGCCCTTGCTATAGGGCCCACGACAGGATCGTCTGCCTGAAGTTGCTGAAGCTCCTCCCAGCTATACCCAGCAACCTTTGCTGTAACAGCAGCTTGGGAAGTCACCTGCACATAAGGCTTTCTTTCATTTGCTTTCGGGCTAGGCCATAGACAGGCACGCACTTCCTCAGCCTGAATGACAAGAAAGTCTTTATCAGTGTCGCTGACCTCAGGCTCCGGTGCTCGAGGGAGCCGAGACAGCACATCCGCATGTGTTCTCCCTCCCCGGCTTATAATGCACTTCAAAATCATACTCGGCTAACTGGGCGACCCACCTCTGCTCCACCGCCCTGAGGTTAGCTGTCTCAAGATAGCGCAGAGGATTATGATCAGTCACTACAACAAATCGAGAGTACATTAAGAAGTCGCAGAATTTTTCTGTCATTCCCCATTTAAGGGGCTAGTAACTCAAGCTTAAATGCACTATAGTTCTTGTCATTTCGCTCTGGAGGCCTCGACTAGCAAAGGCGACAACGCGCTCCACCCCCGCTTGCCACTGGCTGAGCACTGCCCCCAACCCAATAAGGCTCCCATCAGTGGTAAGGGTGAAAGGGAGTGAAAAGTCAGGGTACGCAAGCACCGGAGATGACATAAGGTGCTCCCTTAGCTTATCAAAAGCCACTTGACACTCTACTCCACACAAAGGGAACAGACTGGCCTCCACCCTCCTTCTTGCTCTTTCCCATCAGAGAATGTAACGGCTTTGCTAGCTGGGCAAAGTTCGGGACGAAACGCCTGTAGTAAGACATGAACCCGACCACTTGCCGCACATCTTTTGTACTCCTGGGCACCGGCCAATCACGGAGTGCTTTGACCTTTTCCATGTCTACTTGAACACCCTCCGCAGAAACAATATGGCCCAAGAATTTGACCTCTGACTTTAACAGGGAGCACTTGCTCGGTTTTAGCTTAAGCCCATGTTCCTTCAGACGACTGAATACTAGATCCAGTTTCTCACAGTGGCTATCGAAATCGCGGGAAAAGACCAGGATATCGTCCAGGCATATCAGTAACACGTCAAATGCCAGATCGTCTAGGACTACCTCCATTAGCCTCTGAAACGTGGCAGGGGCGTTGCACAGACCAAATGGCATTATTTTCCACTGGTATAAACCAAATGGGTGGTAACAGCCGTTTTCTCCTGATCGTCTTCATGAACAGCCACCTGAAAATAGCCTGCTGTCCAATCTAGCGACGAGAAGAGCTTCGCCTTTCCAAGGGCATCCAATGACTCCTCAACCCTTGCGGGTAGGCGTCCTTCAACATGACACCGTTTAGCTTACGGTAATCACAACAGAACCGTATGGATTTGTCTGGCTTAATGACGATTACAGCAGGGGAGGCCCACGGGCTGCAGCTTTCTTCGAGTACCCCCTGTGCAACCAGGTCCTGCACATGTCTCTTAAACTCTTGAAATATGTGAGGAGGTATACGCCGGTGCCTTTGCTTAATTGGCCTTGCATCTCCAGTCTCAATACGGTGGGTCACCGTGGTGGTGTTCCCAAAATCACTTTTATGCTCTGAAAACACATTCCGGTGTTTCTTTAGAAGGTTGTCCAACTTCTGCACCTGAGGTGGCGTCAGACCCTCGAGATTGGCGTGTACCGGAACAGACAGTAGTCCGTCCCCCTCTACTGACTTGACCTCTCCACGGCTGACCTTCCTCACGTACACTTCTCCATTCACCTCCTCTACGGACACTACTTCCCTTGGTACGATCACAGTGGGTTTACTCAACTCTGCCACTCTGAATCTTGGGAACAATGTGATGGCCTTGTCACTTGAGTTGAGTATGCGCACTGGGACCTTCCCCTTCGTAGCCTGGGCCAGAACATTGGCCGCCAGTAGACCGGAAGCGAGACTGGCACTGGCAGATGCCTCAACCAGCACTTTGCTTGTTACTCTGGGTGGTATCCTACAGCGACCTTCGATCACCTTTTCACTGAACGGGGGGATGGTGACAGCCCGCTTCCCTGCAACTTTTACGAACCCCATCCATCCGTTTGGACCCACACACCGTTCCTCTTCTTCCATGGTGGCCAGTATACGGCGTAGACTGGCGTGGCCGGGCTGTGGAGTAACTCGGTCCAGCTTCTTAATACCCTTGAAACCAGTCAGGAAGCCCTTGAGCTCTCCGATTACGTTCATCCCTAAAATACCAGGTGCTTTTCCCCTTTCCTCTTTGCCACTACAACTGTCCTTCAGCACAAAAACACACAGACCCTTCAACAGCTTGCCCATACACTCAATATCTGCCTCCAAACACCCAACAACTGGTATTTCAAGGCCATTAGCCGCTGTTAGACGAACCCATTTAGCTGGTGACAGACAGCATTCGGTCCCCAGGAAATGTTCCCTGAAATAGCTCTCTGGAATGGTAGTGACCTCGGAACCAGTGTCTAAAAGGCAGCTGGTCTTTACACCATCTATCAAAACATCAATTGTGAAGCACTCCCCAAATGCACCACTAGAAGTTGCAGAGTCCCTCTCGTTGGCCTGGGTAACAGCTCTAATGCCAGCTGAGGCCAAACCACTAATCAAAACACTAGGGCCTTGTGTGTCGCCTTCGGCTTGGCCCTCTGTCGTAGCAACGGCTGCCATCTTTACCCTATGCTCTGCTGGTTTACCCTGCCGACACATGCGGCTCGTGTGACCAGGTTGATTGCAAGAATAGCAAATGAGTCGCCCTTCGTCGTCTCTTCGAGGTGGTCTAGCAGGTCTAGTAGGCATTGCAGCCTGCTCCCTGCCATGAACTGTTTTGAAGAGCTCCTCCTGGCGGGCAGCAAGACTTTGGATAGCTTCGTGGAGTGATGTCAAGGTCAGTGGAGAAGATACTTCTTCAGCAGCTGTTGCATGAACCGCTCCTCGCACTGGGCCTCTGGCTGCAGCTTCGGGGGTTTCTTCTTCTTCAGACCACGTGATGGCCGCATTCATCAGGTCAAGGAAGGCCAGAGCTGGTTGCGCTTTCTCCTGTCTCTTGGTTTCACGCCGTAAGAAGTCATCTCTTAGCCCAAGTACAAATTGTTCTTTCAGCATTTTGTCAGGATCTTGAATACGCTCCGGGTCTCGCCGTTTTAGCTTATGCAGTTTTTCCTGAAGATCATAAGCATATGCACGTATCTTTTCACCGGGCCCTTGCTTCCTGTCATAAAACTCTCTAAGGCGAGCACCAACGGGGACCCTGTCGCCATATGTTTTCTCCAGAACATCAAAGACTTGTAACATCAGTATTTCCTTCCCTTAACAGAAATCGAACCGTCAGTTTTGCTTCCCCCTTGAGGTGTTGTTTGAGCAACTCGATTTTATCTTCTTCCGGGACTCTGGCTATCTTGAAACTAGACTTCATGGATGCTATCCACTCCTCAACGCATGGTTCACCTTGGGCTGGGCTACCAGTGAAATCTGAACATTTTCTCTCTCTTATGGGATTATACAAGGATGCGGGGATCTTGGCCTGCTGTTCGATAACAGTCTTTGCCATTGACAGAGCCTCCCTCTGATCTTGTCTGGCCTGATCAAGAAGTGCCGCTTGTTCCCCCAGCCTAGCCGTCTGAGCTGTAACTGTTTTCTGGAGATCCGCAAATTGCTTCCTTATCTCTTCTATCTCTGCCATGATGAGGCATAAACTAAAAAAAATACAAAGCTACAAGAAATTGATCCTGTTCGTGACGCCAAATGTAACGGACGGGACCTACGTCCGCTTGGTAGGGGTAAATCACTCTTCCCTGAATGGCTGGAAGTTAGAGGATCTAGGTCCCTAACCCCCAGACCTATTAGTCTCGTGTCTGCTCTACCTGCTCAGTTGAAATACAATAGCTTAGGCTTTAGGATTTTAACCTGTCACGGTGAAGACCTAAAGGACGGAATATCAGAAGGTATCGGTGTGTCTTACCCTGTATTCCCCCTAACCACTATACTTTATGGACAGAGGATGAGGCGCCCCTACTTCAGAGAAGATGGAAAAATAAAAGCAATAGTGTAACAGTTGAAAAACGAGTGGTTATTTATTATACTAAGTACTAGTCTTCTGATATTAGATAAAATAGGAAAGTAATAAAATAAAATGAAATAAAATGATAAATGTATAAATCAATTGTATGTAACCACCATATAACGTCCAAAATCTTATATCAACAACATCCACTTCACCAGAGTGGCTCAATACCACTTTCAATCAACACTATCAGCAGGTACCTCTAATACCATACACTGCAGATGAACCTCACATGTAAATAGCAACAGCATTAATACAATTCACACAATAGTAACATATAATAATAACTTCAGAATAGGGTTGGGCAATCGCCTACAAGGGGGGGGTGCGAGCGCACGCAACTTTTTTTTTGTAAAAAAATCAGCGTGAGCCTCCGCTGATTTAAGTTTCGATACGGCGGCTCCACAAAAATGGAGGCTATCTTAGTTAGTAAGACGACAGCAATTTCGCCCATATGGAAGTTTTTTGGATTCAAGCCAAATGAGAAAGGTGAACCTAAATACGTCAACCAGCCGATATGTCGGCTTTGTAGAAGGATGATTCCGGTGAAGGATCCCCAGACAACAAATTAACACGGTCATTTGAGAGTGCATCACCCGGCAGATCTTGCTTCTTTAGCGCCACGTGCCGCGGCCTCCGCTGTTGCTACAACCTCGCAGCAGCCCTCCATCCTGGGCGCCTTCTCAAGGGGAACCAAATACAAGCGAGACAGCCTTCGATGGAAGCAGTGTACCACAGCTGTGACCCGGTATTTGTGTAAAGAAATGGTGTCCTTCAAGACGGTGGAGAAGACCACCTTCAAAGAAATGCTGGCAACGCTGGACAAGCAGTATGAGTTGCCTACGCGCAAATACTTTTCCCAAACTGCCATCCCCAATGTATACAATGAAACCAGAGCGTCGGTTGTCACCGAATTAAAATCGGCATCCTTCATTGCCCTGACCTCAGACATGTGGTCATCCGTGAACATGTCTCTCACAGCCCATTATATAAGCAAAGACTGGCAACTGGAGGCGAAGTGTTTGGCCACATCCTTCGTCCCAGAAAATCAAACGAAAGATGTGCTGGCAGACGCCCTCAAAGTCGGCGCTCAAGAGTGGGGCATAGAGGAAGAGAAAATATCCTGCATCACAACCGACAATGGTGCAAACATTATTGCAGCCGTCCGGGAGCTCAAATGGCCCTGGTTGAACTGCTTTGGACATAATTTGAATGTGGCCATAAACAATGCACTTGACGGAGAAAAGGATTGCACTAGTCGTGCGTTTGGGGTCTGCCGGGCAATCAACGGCGCCTTTTCGCATAGTTGGCAACGGAAACGGGAGCTGAGCAAAGCCCAGGATGAGCTACAACTCCCCAACCATGCTTTGATTACGGTAGGATTATTAGATTTTATTAGTAGGCTAGTGGTGTTATTATGAATAGGCAAATATTATTATGCAGGCTATTGGGCTAATCAGTCTTATTTTAAAAACAGGACTGTGCAACACGTTGGGGTTCGAAGCAGAAGATGGCAGAGAGGATACTGGAACAGGCCGCAGCAATCAAGAGGGTTTTCGCAAACGACAGAAGCCGCCGTCCCCTGCCAAACCTGACGTGGCAAGATGAAGCTGTGCTGGAGGCAGTGAACAAAGCTTTAAAACCTCTTTCTGACTTTACGGACATACTGTCTGGCGAAAACCATGTGACAGTCTCTTCCTTGCTGCCCACGCTACAATTATTGAAAGACAACGTCTTGAAGGAAGACGACGATGACGTCCGGATGACATCCGTCATTAAAAGCGGGGTGCTGCTGGAACTAGATAACAAATACGACAATGAAGCGTCATTAAAATTAATGCGCTTATCTGCTCTCCTCGACCCCCGCTACAAGGGCGACCATATCGATGCCGTTTCCCTCGACAGCACGAGAGTTCGATTGGAGTCAGAGATGGTGTCATTCTGCAGGAGGCAGACCACCGGACAGGTAAGGGTCAGAGTGGAGGATGTTGAGACGGAGCAGCCAGTGGCACCTATTCCACCACCACCACCACCTAAGAAAATAAAACCTTCCCTGGGTAGCCTTTTGAGAAAGGCGAAGCAACCTGTGACACTCACTGAGGAGCAACGGGCAAACGCAGAAGTAACAGCCTACCTGCAAGAAGATGCACTGGATGGGGACAGTGACCCACTCGCATGGTGGAAGGCAAACAAGAACCGCTTTCTGTTAATGGCCAAGATTGCGAGTAAATATCTTTGTATATGCGCTACTAGTTCACCTTCGGAGCGTGTATTTAGCACTGCAGGCAATGTTGTCACGCCACTGAGGAGCTTGTTGAAGCCAGAAAAGGTGAATATGCTGGTGTTCTTGTCCAGAAACCTGTAGGCTATGCACACACTTTAAAATGTGTATTTATTATTAGGCTTTTAGGCATTCCTCTGAATCCAAATTAGGTTTTCTTTCGATTGGTTCTACAGTCTGCAATAGTCCTGGCAAATGTTGTGCCCATTTTTATTTTATTTGCTTTGAAATAATTTATTTTCATTTTTTAATTTGCGAAATGGACACTTAGACTTAATTTTCAATTGTATTTATTATTATGCTTTTAGGCCTACTTGCATTGCACAATACAATTGGACTATTATTGTTTGTCAGCTAAAGCTTGTAAACATTGGATTATTTCGTTCCTTTGAATCCAAATTTCGTTTTCTTTCGACTGCGTTCTGCAGTCTGCAATAGGCCCATAGCCAATTTTGTGCCCATTTCTATTTTATTTGCTCTGCCAGCATTTCGTTTTAAAAGAGTTTTGTGAAGACTTCGCCATCTGTTATACTTGTGTTATGTTCAATACTCTGTCATAATTGTTCTTTAAAAGCGTTTTGTAAGTGGGCCTACATATATAGCCTACTTTGAAACGAATGTCTTATTATTCTGTTCCAAATAAACCCGGCAACCTTTTGACTTGGATGTTTTTATGTGAACGCCAATGGGACTGTCTTATGCACACCGACATAATTATATGAAATTGTCTCTTCTAATATTTCATTAGTTTGATCATATAGCCTGATATCATAAACACATTTCAAAAATATATAGGCCTACATCGCCCCGTAAGCTGTGCGCGCAGCCTTTGCCATTGCGCTGCAGGGTAGGCTAATATGGTGAAAGAAAACACAGGCTTTGAGTATAGTTACACATATCAGTGTTTCCCTTATAAATGAGAATGAATTGTGAAACATTTCCCCCTGCTCAAGCAGATTTCTTTCTATTTAATTCTTCTTTTCAAAGTTTTTCAAAGTGACATGTGCAGCGGGGTGTGATGTCATTTCGCCGTGCGAGCAGAGCGGTAGGTTTCGAGCCCCTCCCCTCTCCTCGTAGCAGTGAGTGAATACGGCAGGTCAGCGCTACATAGTGTGTTTCCACCTGTGCCAGATAACTTCAATTACAATTTGCAGGGGCTTTTTAAGTTGTAAAAAAAAGCCACCACAGCGCCGTTTTTTCAATTTTTTATTTTTTTATTATTAAAAATATTATCGCCTTTTTATCGGCAACTTGAGACGATCGACGATGGAATCCATCTATCGGCGATAGTCGATAGAATCGACTATCGGCCCATCCCTGCTTCAGAAACGTTTTTGTACAATACACATAACCACACTCAATGTCCACTCTTAGTTCAATGTTCCTTTTGGTTCGGATTGTCCACGTCACGTATGTGCCGACCGTTCACCAATTGAACATGTCCATCGAGAGCGTTGCTGTCCGTGGAGAATGGTAGAGTCCTGGGTGGCAGGGTGGCCTATTTACTCACCCAACGCACCGTGTATCAATGGCTTTGGAGAGGGAGGTGGAGGGAGAGAGCAGGTGAGATGAGCCACAGATACGTCCCGGGCTGCAGTGAACTGGTTGGCTCTTCGTTCTCTGGCGTCAAGGCTTCCAACGTTGGCGACGGGCTAGTAATATAACTGAATAAACAAACTGCACTACCTAGCAAGGACGGTCGCCTCGCACTATGCGAACTATACTGGTTAACACCGGATGAATCTTCAGCACTGATGGCGTGGAGTCCACTCGCCACTCAAGCCGTAAAGGTTCCGTAGCTCAGATTAAAACATGTCGCACACGCAATAACTAAGAGCTAAACTGTTCTTTAACTGATCTATTATCTCGAAATCTCCGTCTGCCATGGCACCGCGCCCAACCGCCGTCTTCCTCTCCGTGTTTCCCGCCGACCTCCTCTTGTCCCGCCCTGTCCTCTCCTCCCATTCGCCAGGGCACCTGCATGCAAGTCATTGATTGGCCGAGCCTATGGCCAAGTTCAGTGGTGCGATTGGGTGAGGCTATTTTGAGGGAAAGGTTATCGTAGGGGCTACATATCAAGAAATATATGCACACTCTAGGTGTACACCTACATATAACTAATTACTTTTTTAAAGCAATGTTCCCAACACTGCTCATTACCCATAGGTGTGGTTTGGGTGTAACGTGCAATAAACCAATGAGAGTGCCAGCTCCCATCCCCTTTAAGAGCCATGAGCGCATTTGAATCTGACGAGTTGATATTTTGACAGCGCGTCTGCAGTCTCCGATGAGACAGATGCACATGAATCACACAGGGAATTCACACAGGGAATAAGTTTTTCTTCCACAACTTCAGAAATACTGAGTCCTCAAATAAATTTCGGCAAAGAAAACGTATATGATATAACATATGATATGCGGTAACTGCGGTTATATTTAATGATATACGGAATCAATTATAAACATTGTTTCTTATCAGTATTGTATTATCGTTATCGACTTGTGTTTCTAATATGCATGTGTCCCCCCGTTAATGTACATTGCCATGGGCTATTATGAGTTAAGTGTTTAGTTTGCATGTGTTTAAACAGATGGACAATGTTACGACCCGGCTCGTTTGAAGAGCCGCAACACGTGATTGGGATGTTAAATGAAATGGATAGGTGACAATGGACAGATTCGGGTCAAAATCGGGAGTTTAATCAACTGAAAAGAGTGCACATGCACACAGAATTATAACAAAAGAAAGCTACACAAGGTTAACAAAGACACTGGCTGAAACCACTCAATCGCAGTCAGGCAATACAACGATATCAAAAAGTCTAATTCCCTAAGCAACCACAAAAGGTAGACACCAACAAAGAGGCGGACTGCTCACTGGTTCACAGCCGCCCCGAACTGTGGACACACGCTATTTATGTGCAGCTGGCTTGATTGGAGACTCCCGATTGGTAGTTTCGATGGGATCCAGGAAGTAGGGAGGGGACCAATCATCGAAAGGGAATCACCCAGCTGGATTTGCATACAGAAACATTCAACATCAAATGCACATTAGACGGCAGCCGTAACAAAGCACACGGGCACCCGCATTCATTCTTTCTTTTTAACACTCACTCGCGGTAAAACAATGTTTTCTCATGATCAAATACTCATCAATCCTAAAAGGTATGGGCGTGTACACGATGTCTGTGTCAAGAAAATATGTGTTTGCTGTACGGTGGGGCGCGGTGGGGCGCAAGATCATTCCCTAATTTACCGACGCGTGGCACAGGAGGGAAAAGAACGCTCTGCGCCAGTTGCAATCTAGCAAAGACACATGCGCCAGTGATTAAGTAAATTGTGCCGGATGTAAGATAGGGCCCAAGAGCTCTCAGCATGAATATTTGACTCCACCTCACATTGGGTTAATATGCGAGGGGAATAGTCACACAATCACACTCACTCTCAAAGCACCTAAAACTGAGTGTGTCATAGAGAGGTGCGACATGACTCTTAGGTAAAACCTAATAAAAGAGCATGGGGAAGCCCAGGAGGCTGCTGCGCAGATATCCTCCATAGGCATCACTCTTTGCAGAGCGACAGAGAACGATATTCCTCTGGTCGAGTGAGCTCTGATAGTCTCAGGCGGCTCTGCCCCCACTGACAGCCTGTGTGATAGCATCACACAGCCAATGTGACAGCCGTTGTTTCGTCAGGGGGAGGCCCTGGGAATGTTCTCTGTAATGCACAAACAACTGTTGAGATTTGGGCAGAGCCTCCGTGCGCTTCACATAACAGGCAAGCGCGCGTACGAGGCACAAGAGATGGGCCTCCTCCTCAGATTGATGAGGAGGGAGGGAGAAACCATTGAGTGTTATTACTCTCGATCTGAACGAGCTAGTAATACTCTGGTGTAAAAGCCGGGTTTGGGCGTAATATGGCCGAACTGCCGCCTCTTTGTATTCTAAGACAAAAAGGGGTTACAGAGAGTGCAGACAGGTCGCTCACTCTCTTAGCTGACGTCAGGGCCAGCAGCAAAGATGTCTTGGCTGACAAAAACTTGAGGGGCCCCCGGTCAAGAGGCTCAAATGGGGCTTTAACCAGTGCGCGCAGCACCAGTGTTAAATCCCATTGTGGAGTGAGAGAGCGCGTCACAGGTCTCTCTCTCCTCACACTTTTTAGGAACAACAACCCCTCTCCGTGCACCATTTATGGAAAGCCGCCCATTTAGCCGAGTAACACGCTCTGGTGGATTAAGCTCTGGCACCCTGGATGATCCGTACGACCTCCTGGGAGAGGCCAAGACCCTCTAGGCGCTCGCGATCAGCGGCCAGGCCAACAAGCGCTGGCCGATCTCTGGGTAATCGATGATTGCTCCCCCTGCCTGTGAGAGAGAGTCTCGCCGCAAAGGGAGTCCCTTCGGTGGCCCCGAGAGCAGACACTGAAGGCAGGGAAACCACGGTGCACTCATGCGTTGCGGTGCTATGAGAATTATATACAGCCGTTCCTCTTGGTCTCGGTCCAAGAATTGGGGAATCAGAGGGACGGGTGGGAAAGCGTACGTGTGTTCGGCCACGGTCTGTTAGCGAACGCATCCACCCCGAGTGGGGGATTGTCCGTCGCGCTGAGAGAGAACAGATTGCACTGCGAGTTCTCCCGCGTGGCGAATAGGTCGACCTCCCCCTTCCCAAACTCGCTCCATATCTGATTGATCAGATCATGGTGCAGAGTCTCCTGGTTGGGGACCCCCCCTCGACATTATGTCGGCCCCTCTGTTCAGGACACCGGGGATGTACGCTGCTCTGATGGAGAGCAAGTGTGTGTGCGCCCAGCATAACAGCTGTCTCGCTATGCTCAGCAGCTGTGCCGAGCGCACGCCCCCTTGGCGATTTATGTTTGCTGCTGTCACCTTGTTGTCCGTGCGAATCATTACGTGTTGATTCGTCAACATTGGGGCAAAGTGTTGGATAACTTTCAACACAGTGAGGAGCTCCAGTGCGTTTACATGCATGGTCACGGGGGGGGCGGCCAAACACCGCCCACTACGTGAAACTCGCATGATCCTCCCCAGCCCGACAGAGAAGAATCCGTGAACACTGAGATGTGTGACGTTGCTCTGCCCAACGGTAGTTGATTTCTGTGTTTCACCGAGAAAACAGGGAGTGGAAGGACGGGACCCTACAATGTTCAGCTGATTGTTGTCAGTAAAGATACAAAAAAAAATGTCTATACACGTTCAGCTGTGAACTGAAATGCTCATTTATTTATCGTGTGATGTGTACTTTTAGGGTTATGATAAGACCTATCTCTTAGCTTTCACCACAAATGACTCTTAAAAGCAGTGCCAACATTATAATATTTTTTGAACCATTCAGCCAACAAAAGGCAACATGCTGATTATCATTTGATGATTGGTTCCCTCACCTGCATTTAATTTAAGGTAGACCTGCCTTTTTTTATTGCATTTTATCAACACATAATGGTGTTCTGTTTTTAGCTTGAGGTTTTTGTTCTTTGGTAAACAATAATTTCTGATTGCCTGTGACGGAAATAATAAAAGGACCAAATAAAAAAATCAGCCTGATAATGTATGAATACAGTGTTTAACATTTAGCTTTAATTGTAACAATACTACATTTTAAGGTTGCCATGGCTACCAGACAGGACGCTGGCGTTGTTTGTTCGCCGCTTCTCTGCCCACGATCTTTTTCTATTTTGTGACTGTTAAAATAGTCTTTCCTGTGATTTTGCACTTTTAGTATTTACATTTTTAACAAGCTATTGTTATGAGCCCTAACCATTTTACGGGACATTGATCCTAAGAGCCCTATTTTGCATCCGGCGCAATTGACTTAGTCACTGGCGCATGTGTCGTTGCTAGTTTACAACTGGCGCAGAGCGTTCTTTTCCCACTACTGCCACTCGCCGGTAAATTAGGGATTGATCATGCGCCCCAAGGGGCGGTTCGGCGGAAGGAGGAGGCGTGTTCTGGCGTAAACGGTATTTTGCCGTTTCTGAATACCATTGCGCTACTGACCAGGAAATACCTGGTTTAAAGTCAGTGGCGCGTTGTTCAGATGCTATTTTAAGGGCGCATGCATACATGCGCATGCGATGCATACGGATTGCTTGTGCACCTCGCGCATACACTTTGCTTCTCCCATCTACCTAGCCGCACATTCTTGGTAAAATATTTGGGAAAGAACAGCTGATGCAGCGGTAATAAGTTGTACTTTTAACCAGTGCTTAATTTGTAAAGTGGGAGGTCCCGGAACGCAGAGGGGGGGTGGATCCGGCGACTTAGTACGGGAGTTAGAGGTCATGGAACAAAGAAAAATACACTGCCTACTAGGGTTGTGCCGATGAACGATGTCATCGTCCGTCGTGATGGCTGACTGACATCAGGATGGAGGGCCACCATCGTGATGGCATGCCCCCCCCCCCCCCTTTCAGACGCACACTAATCCTAGTCTCTTATAGAGTTAACCTAAATACTTTGCTGGGATTGCTCTGTAAATTAAATTGAAAATATAACTGATGCATATGCATGCTATTTTAAATACGGCAGTCTTTTCCAGAGATGTGACGTGTTAGTCTTCCGCGATCTGATCGCATTTCTCGAGTCAGATTACGCAGTGCCATGTCGCCAAACTAGGACTGTGCGGCTGGAGAAAATGTACAGCGAAGCATCAGCCTCCCTCCGTGAGATCCTGTCCTTAGCGGAGAATGTTGCCATCACCACGATGCTTGGAAAGCGTCGGTTACGGAGTCGTGCTTGACCGTGACTTTTTCAACGACTGGGTTGTGCAGAGTGCGATCCTGAAGACCCGCTCAATGCCAGAGAGGCACACTGTGGGAAACATGAATTT
This sequence comes from Gadus macrocephalus, assembly GCF_031168955.1. Lineage (NCBI taxonomy): Eukaryota > Metazoa > Chordata > Actinopteri > Gadiformes > Gadidae > Gadus > Gadus macrocephalus. Next base: position 18,532,737 of record NC_082399.1, read on the forward strand.
TAGTTTCCAACTAATATTTAAAAACTAAAATATCTGTTTTAATGTGTGTATGTTCAATCAAATGTTTTTATATCTTAAACAAATTCCGTTGCAAAGAGGAGGCACGGAGGTTCAATATCCTAATGAAAAAGAGTTAGTCGGCCAACGCTGGCACATTTTACCGATTGTAAATTGACAAGAGAAATTGTAAACGTTCACAATCCTGCTCTGTGATATTTAATTTATCGTAATTTCTATTAACTTGTGCGTGGCGCACATGCATGTGTTCATGCATCGTTTTTTCCTCGCTGCTTGCTCCTCAGATGCGGCGAATTTCAAAACTGTCGGGCGTGGTAAATGTTGGCCCGCTCCTTTCAGTGCGTCAACAGATCTCCGACATTTTCAAATGATGTTAAATCTTAATAAACAACATGAAATTCTCAGGATTTGTTCTGTAAATTTATGTATGCATATTATTATTTTAACAAATTTTTATTTTTTATTTTTTATATGAGTACCGGAACACAGGGAGGCCAAAATTAAGAGGTGCCGGATCTTTTTCCGGCAGGATCCGGCTCAAATTAACCACTGCTTTTAACTCAATGCATCTGCAAACACCGTACAGCAAACACATATTTTCTTGACACAGACATCGTGTAGGCCTACATGCCTACACGATCGTGTATGCCTACATAACTTTTAGGATTGATGAGTATTTGATCGTGAAAAACATTGTTTTACCGCAAGTGAGCGTGTGTGCTCTGTTTAACACACGCAAACTAAACACGTAACGCATAATACAATCAATGGCAATGTCTATTACCGCGGGGACACATGCATATTAGGATAGCATACAATACTGATAAGAAACAATGTTTATAATGTATTGCGCATATCATTAAATAGAACCACAGTTACCGCATATCATATGTTATATCATATACGTTTTCTTTGCCGAAATTTATTTGAGGACTCAGTATTTCTGAAGTTGTGGAAGAAAACCCCTTATTCCATGTGTGAATTAGGCCATATTATTTGGCAATAAACTGAGCCATTTGCAGTTTGAAATGCATCTGTCTCATCGGAGACTGCAGACGCGCTGTCAAAATATCAACTCGTCCGATTCAAATGCGCTCATGGCTCTTAAAGGGGATGGGAGCTGGCACTCTCATTGGTTTGTTGGACGTTACGCCCAAACCACACCTACGGGTAACTAGGCTGCTTCAGACCAACCCTTTTGACACTTGCGCCGCGACGCAAGTGTCATTTATCCGCCTGTAAAATAGCGATAGCGCCGTAGAACCGCCCACAAAGCTACTTGCGCTTTGCGCTTCCCACTTGCATTTCAGACCGTTAAAATAGGGCCCTAACGCCCCGTGCCCACTACCTCCGTCAGTTGTCCGTTGCCCATTGACTTTGAATGGGGACGGACGCGCAATGCATTGTGGATCCGTCCGTTCGTTTGGAGCGTTCGCCACCGTCAGAAAGTTGAACAATTTTCAACTTTTTCGGCAGCGACGGTTCCGTCATCCAATCAGATCGCGTATGCAAATTTAAGCACTGTGACGCGACTCGGGCTCTGACGATACTGGAAAGCGGGAAAGCGGGTCATCTTGCCTCGCAACAAGCAGGAAGAAGCGGGAAGAACCCGGCGAAGCGATTTGATTGGCTGACGGATGCCTCTGCAAAGACTACTCCCCCATCCTTCAGCCACGCCTTCCCACGTCCGTTGACTGACGGTGCAGTGGGCACGAGGCGTCAGACTCACCGGCGTTGTTAGCGGGGTAGCTAGGCACCTAGCTGCTTCCAACTGTCAATCTTTGCCCCACCGGGAAAGAGCCCTCTGCTTCCAACCATCTACATCGCCATGCCGGACAACTTTCCTCCCTTCCACCACCTTCCAGTTCCTGGAGTTAACGTTTGTCTGGCCATCCCTCCTTGGCAAGAATGATGTTTCGTTATTCCAGCTCGCAACTCCGCCAACTTAACCCTGCAACCTCTCTTGGATTTAACAACCCCATCATCAACGAGCTTGGACTTCTCCACCGCCCTCGTTACATTAATAGAGGCTCCGGCCGAAAACTCATAGTCAATGAACTTCATCACAGCTCCTCTGATACAAACATCCTGTCTCACTGGTCATCCGTCGCACGTCTGACACGTCATCGGAGCGCCATCTCTCCAGCTAACATCAGAGAATGTCTAATATGAGGAGAATGGGCACTCGCTGGTTAGTTCCGGTTTTCTGGACTGGTTGCAGTAATAATCTCTGACCACGCGGGGCGCTCGTAGGCGAGTCCAGAATGAATGGGAGCCAACAGGGTTTTATCCTCAGAATCCACTTTTCTCACGATGTAATTTTTTGTCAAGTAATTTGAAATTTGCTATCAAAAGGTGGGGCTAAGATAATAAACTCAGCTGAATATTGCATTTTTTAAGGTCACGTATCTGTTCTAAAAAGGCGTTAAAAACATGCGATGATGTCACACATTGTCATACTGTCAGAGGTACTGCTTTACGGCAGTTTCTAAAGCACTTCCCTTTTCCCGCAACGATAACGCCAGCTGTTGGAGGTAAGGCTTTTTTTTGCTTGATACCCTAGTTACAGAGCGCAAAATGATTTGCATATGTATGTTACTTACGGAGAGTGTTTTTTCTAATCCTCACTAGTGCCGATGATAAAGCTTTTTTTTTAGTAACGATTATGAGCCATTTCTTTCTCCTAAAATAGAAACCTGGATTAGAATCATAATTTTTAGACTGCATCAATTTAGTTTACATCAGTAAACAATCTGCTAGAGAGCAGTGTTCTGTTGTACTCCTCCTCATGCCTCTTTTCTTGATCTCTACAGTTGGACCTTGATGCTGTAACAACGGACAAGTCTTCTTCCTCTGTCCTTTTCCCCTGCCTCTGTTCAGTATGTTCAGTGTTGTTAAATCATTTCTCTTTTTTTTTATTAGTTACTGTTCTTATTGTGTTCTTGTTAGTGTGATGTTTGAATAAACTTGCCTGTTGCAATGTTGGTATAATGTTTGTATAATTACTGTCATACAACTGTTACTGTTTCAATGTGACCCAGACCATATTTCGTGTAGCTTATAATGTGTTGCAGGGCAGAGCAATTATATCCAATGGCTTAAAGGTCCCATGACATGAAAATCTCACTTTATGAGGTTTTATAACATAAATATGAGTTCCCCTAGCCTGCCTATGGTCCCCCAATTGCTAAAACTTGCGTTTGGTGTAAAACGAGCACTAGCTGTTCTGCTCGCCTTTGAAAAAACGGAGGCTCAAGTGCGCTGATTCGGAATGTCTGTATTGTTGACGTCATCAGGAATCTCAGCTCCTCCCCTTACTCTGCCTGGCCCGCCCAGAGACGTTGGCCCGCCAATGAGACTCGACCGTGCGAGCGCCACACGTGTGTGTGTTTGTGTGAATACACACACTGTAACGCAAGTGTTTCTTGTCGGTTCTTTGACGTGTCTTGTATTTCCACAACAAGACTGTTGTGGGGGTTATCTGAGCCATGGTTGAGAAGGAATTGGGGGAAAGGAACTTTGGCTTTGACTGGCTGAAGTACATGAACTGCGACATGCCGCCGGTTGCCGCGAGGCACCATCGCCCGGCAGCGGGCAGCCGGCAGCGGGCAGCCGGCAGCAGGCAGCGCCCCGTTCAGTCGACTTCAGGTTGATGTGAAAGTGGAAGAACCAGAGACGTCGCAGAACCCGACAAAGTCGTTTGTGATTCATTATATCGTCTGGAGGCGCACACCGCTTTTGGCCGTGATAATATGTATTAAATGATATAGATTTCTATGTATTATATGATATTATTTAGATATAGAGCTCCAGGACTGTAACGCAAGTGTTGTACACTTCCTTGTTATTTGGATAACCGTTCTGTCGGACTCAGGTCTCTGGTATTTCTACAACGAGACTCGTATTGGGGGTTATCTCAGCCAAGGTTGAGAATGAATTGGGGGGAAGGAACTTTGGCTTTGACTCCCTCAAGAACATGAACCACGACATGGAGGAGAAAGGGATTGTTGGCAGCGAATGTCTCCAGCTTGAGACCCGCTGAGGGACCACCGCCGGAGGCGGAGGTGCCTAAGCGCTGCCCGGCAACGATCCCTTTCTCCTCCTTGTCGTGGTTCAGTCTACTTCACATTGATGAGGACGTTGAAGAACCAGGAACGTCGGAGAACCCAACGCGGTCGTTTGAGATTCATAATATCGGCTCACACATCTTTTGGCGGTTATAATATATATTATATGATATAGATATCTATGTAGGCTATATGATAATATTTTGATATAGAGCTCCAGGACTCCCGTGTGTTCTAGAATATTTACAGAACACGGCTAAAGGCTGTCTGCGCCTCGCCATTGCGATACATCCACTGTAAACAGAGCGAATGGTACCGTGGCTGCAAGCTGCTCAGGGCCACACCCCCACCCTCCTCCTTGACCCGCCTCGCTCCTCCTCATTTGCATTATAGCTACAGACACCAAAACAGCGCATTTGGGGGAAGCTCAATGTGCGACTGGCTCGGAGTGGCTGTAACTCTGCACCACGGCTGAATTTCGGGAACGTCTTTGAATACTGTGTTAGTTGCCCACTAATACCTATATTAAAGAATACATAAAATAGCATGTCATGGGACCTTTAAAACAAACCCATCTGTAAAGATCAGTGACAAGTGGTGTAGATGGTTTTCCCTCTGTGCAAGGTCATTAGCCCAAGTACTCCAAAAAAATAACGACTGTAATAGCAGATGTTGAAGTTGTTAAATCGTTAACTAACAATTTGGATGGAACAATCGGTTAAGGTAAGTTAAGTGCTTGAGTCTCGACACTTTAGAGAATGTCTAGCGCGCAACTTGAATAAGCCATGTGCGATATTACCCGGGCTCCAGCGCAACTTTCCTTACCAGGTGAAGCCTCAGGTAGCCTAGGACCATTCATACAGGAGCAAGCAAGAACGTTACCTTTTTCTGTCCTTGGGAAACGAAAAGACGGACAATCCGTTTCCACTGTTAGTGCAGTTTATCATTGCACATTTACGAGGCATTTCTTTTTTAAACTATCTTTATTTTCGAAAAATAGACAATGACAGATGAAATGATATTGAGCGGGACATTGACTGTATTATTTAAGGTGGTCATACCGTACCTACCATGTATATTACACATTAAACACTGAACACAAGAAATGGAAGAAATTCCATTCATGCCCATGTACTTTCACCATACATACTATCTAAAAAATAAAAGGGCCTACAGGAAAATATAAATACAGTACGCAAAAATTTAGTTTGACGGAAAGTCGAAGTTAACACGTTTCTGATTGCGCTTCAGCTTCAGATGCCGTCAAGAGGGGTCTCTAGTTGTAATCAGTCGCAAGTCCGTCCCTGACCAATCAGCATTCATTAGCAGAATGCTAGCGTGTATGGCCAACAACGGCCCAAACTGTAAGAAATCGAAAGGACATAAGTGCTCATTCATTTGACTTTTGAACTATAATCTATATTGAACTTGCGGAATCTACAATAAAATTTGCGATATTTCAACGACAAGCAGGTGAAAGAGACATATTTAGCCGTCTAGCCCCATTGACTCCCATTCAATCTGGACTCGCCCGCGATCACCCCCAGTGGATGTCTAATGGAACTACAACCAAGATCGGTACAATGGGGCGTGTAGGGAGTGCCCAGGCTCTTAGTAGACGGGCTCTGCTAACATCAACACGGGGAATACCGCAAGATCTCGGCACTCCAGCATGGAAAACAACGCGAGATCCCCGCACTCTTGGCTGAATAGACTTCTTTGAGTGGATTCCAGCCTGCGCGGAGTGGATTTTAATGCTTTGCGACCTGTACATAGATTTACCCCACAGTCATTGGTTAAATTCGAACTTTTTAACTGTAAATCTATGAACAACAAATCCAGCCTGATTGAAGAGCACGTCAGGGAGAAAGGACTTGATTTCATGTGTGACAGAAACCTGGGACCAGCCAGAGGTTTACTCTGCCCTTAATGAAGCCTGCCCACCCGGGTACAGTTTCTTGGAGGCAGCCCGCAGCACTGGCCTAGCTGTCATCCACCGACAGGACCTGGAGTTGTTCCCCATCCCACTACCTACAACTTCCTCCTGTGAGTGTCTTGCATTCAAATGTAAACCCCCTAATCCCGTGATTGTGCTCCTCATCTACCGGCCCCAAAAACCCAACTCTGCTTTCATGCCGGAAATGTCTGATCTCCTCACAACACTCTGTACTACATCTGCAAACACCATAATTCTGGGAGATTTAAATATTCATGCCACTCTGAGGCCACAGAGGGGAGGTGCAAAATGCACATTACCTTTTTCAAACAAAAGGTTAATAACATCCGCTCACATCTCTCCACCACTGCTGTCTCACCCTACCAAACTGTCGACCCACTGTCCAGACTGTCCAGCCCCTCAGCTCCTTCTCCAACGTCACACAGGAAGAGGTGGAGGACGTCATCAGAAAATTGAAGCCGTCCACCTGTGCACTGGACCCCTTCCCTTCAGCCCTGCTGAAGACCAACATCTCTGACGTCCCTCCACTCATCACCCAGATCATTAACCACTCCCTCCTGGCCGGCCATATCCCACCTGCATTAAAAACCGCTGTCATCAGACCACTATTGAAAAAACCCACCCTGGGTCCAGAAGTTCTCTCCAACTACAGGCCCATCTCCAATCTTACGTTCCTGTCAAAGGCTCTGGAGAAAACAGTTGCAGCACAACTTCAGGATCACCTCACACAAAATAATCTGTTTGAGAAATTTCAGTCTGGTTTCCGCCCTGGCCAGTACAGAAACTGCTTTGGACAGGGTCACCAACGACCTGCTGATGGCAGTAGAGACTGGTTCCCCATCACTTCTCATCCTCTTGGATTTAATAGCTGCTTTTGAGACAGTCGACTAGGGCTGCTCGATTATGGGAAAAATCATAATAACGATTATTTTGGTCAATATTGAAATCACGATTATTCAAACGATTATCTTTGAGTTTGAAAACGTGTTGTATTTATTCACCATGTCTCTCCCAAAAAAAAGTTTGTAACTGAGAACTTTGAAATTTCGCCTTAAAAAATACACAAAATGGTCAAAAAGAAAATATTCCAATCTAAAATGATTTACAGATATGTGTCCAGCTGTTCTGACCTTTCTATATATAGAATATACAAATTACAAGATAAATAGAAGAGCAGCAACTAGGTGATATAATAAATTTAAGTAAAAATAAATAAAACGGATTGGTGAAAGTGTGCCATAGTGCATGAGCAAAATGTAAACAATGGCGGCAGTCCTGAGGTAGAATAAGAACAATAACAACAGTCATATCTGTTGTTAAGGAGTCTGAGGGCAGTTGGGAAGAAAGAGTTCTTTAGTCTGGTTGTTTTGGACTTCATAATTCTGTACCTCCGTGGGTAGAAGTGTAAGCAGTCCAGAGTGGGAATGGGTGGGGTACTTGAGTATGGAGGCAGCTCTCCTGTGGACTCTGCGGTGGTAGCTGCTCTGCAGAGAGGGCAGTGGGGTTCTGACGATCTTCTCTGCAGTCTTTACCAATCTCTGCAGTCGTCTGCGGTTCAAATTAGAAGTGCTGCCGTACCAGGCGGTGATTGTTGTAGAATTAATAATAACAACTTATCTAATTCACTTCAACTAGCTATAAGCAAGAGGAATCGGGGAGTCCAGGTCAAGTATAGATGAAGAGTTTATTGCCACCCGCAAACGAGAGACAACAAAGCCGAATGGTATCCTCGAATACACACTACTGAATGAATCCCGGACAGCTCCTTATATCCCCGATTCTTACACCATACAAAGTTGGACTTTCATCAAATATAGAATTTCCCATCAGTGTCATACTGTGTGGATGTCAGCATTCTCTTATGTCTTCTGAGTCCCAATGTGACCTTAGAACATATATTATCCTTATACAAACAGAGATGATGCACACGTGTGAATGTAAGCATTGTCTTCAGAGAGTACATCAAAATGGGAGTAGACTGGACTCTCTGACTGATGTGCCACATGGCCCATCAGATGGGAATGAACTGGACTTACTCACTGGTGTCACATGGCACATAACATCTAGGCTAAAGGTGATCAGCTCTTTTCCACCATTAAAGTATATATATGATATGTAGGCCTAATAATAATCATAGTTTAACATAGAATGTAAGGTTAATTTCTACCACATATCTCCCCTTTGAGGCTTGCCCAAGCCTCAATAATAGAAAACAATAATAACATCTCTATTACTTAAATTACCCCATGTCCCCTTTATCTATTAATGTGTCTATGAGATTATGTGCCGGCGATTGGATCAGAATAGCACCACATCTGGCTACCTAGAAAAAACACCACTAATCTAAAGCAGGAGTCTCAACCTGCATCCAGGGATCGCAACCTGGTGATGAAAAAGATTGCCAAATGTGGTGTATTATGTCCAATATTTTTGACTCCCGCAAAGTATTCATAAAAAGATCATAAAACCTTTCTAAACATAACACCACAATGTTTCCACATTTAGAGTACAACCAAATCAAATGTGTACCTAAAATACCCTCATAAAAATCCTAACAATATGTTTTCAGCATGCATTGAAAATCATCATTCTCCAAAATATGTGACATAATAATAAACTAAAAATTAATAATTTTAAAAATATGCGTCATGATAATGTACTCAAACATGGACATTTCAGCATTTGAAATCTTGAGATTGTCTGTAGGTTTGCACGGAACTGAATGGCTCAGGTGATCTTCATGTATTGGTGCGCAGGATACAGGTGGGGGGTTTTGGACAAGGTCATAGATGTTGCTCCTGTTGGCTGAAATCAAGCCTTGTAGATCACGAGGCCGGCTCACATGAAGAGGTTACTAGCACATTTCGTGAGCCTCCACCTGGTGAGATATCACAGTCCAATGTTCGTCCCTCCTTGGCAAGGGCATATTTTCCCAACCGTCCAGTAGGATCGGGTCGGGCCTCCTTTGGATCCTCATTTGTGCTCACGGGTTCAATGTACTCTCGGATGACACCTGGTGCTCCTTGAGCGCTCACTGCTCACAGGCTCTCCATCCGTCCTGAGAAGGGGTTATTAATTCCGGAGTTCTCTGCCAACTCTAATCTGAGGCACTATAATCCTTCCAGCGCCCTGGCCACCGACCCATCCGGAGCTCTGTTGTTGGGGATAAAAGCACAACATGTCGCCCCTATCATCCCACTCACCCCTCTTGGTTCTGCCAATGCATAACCAAGACTAGCTTAATTTGATAGATCATTCGGGAGGTGGCATCTAATTGTTCTGATAGTCCTTCTGCTGTATCCATGGTCAATTTGACAAAACGTTGCTGATTTTATAGAAATTATACAATCAATATTTTTGTGAATGGTTGAACACAAAAACAGAATTCATTCAAACCCCTGCCACTATTTGATCATGTGGCTGTTACTCCTTGCTTGGCGGACGTAGTTTTGTAGGCTCCGGGTGTGTCTGCATCTGGCTCTGGAACTTTGCGTTTCTATCGTAGAAATACAAACTCATGTACAGCAGTTAGTTGTTCAAAAACATATTTCCTTTGATTCTATTTTTAATTGTTCTAATGGAAGTCCCTTATGGGGCCCTTGAAATGTAAGTGAAAGCATGAATCAAACCGTAAGTATTACGTGCAAAGTTAGCTGTGTTATTCTATTAGATTTGTATGTGATAACTCAGTATTGCTATAGATATTGATTGATGTCTAATTGATATCTCTCAAAGAGATACAAGGTACTCACCTTGCTTCTGGAAACATTGGACCCGAAAATGTTATGTGTTTTAAATATGTTTGTATTTATAATTGATAATACCTCATTTGCATTCCTTATTTAATGTTGTATGTGTGTATAGATGTGTGTGTGTGGATGTGTGTATATGTATAGTTAGTATATGTGTGTGTGTGTGTGTGTGTGTGTGTGTGTGTGTGTGTGTGTGTGTGTGTGTGTGTGTGTGTGATAATAATTGCATCTAACCAGTTCTATTTAGTGCTTGAAACAGTGTTTGCTGAATATACGCTGGCCCATTGTCTGAACTTATCTCTGATTGAATTTCAAACCTTGGCATGACTTTTCCAGTCAGAAACTTGATTACTGTAGCCACACTTTGGTCTTTTGATGGGACTGCTTCTACCCATCTGCTGAACCTGTCAAGGATAACTAACATGCACAACATGTCAACATAGTTGGTCCTTCAGGTGTGGGAATGTGTCCCAATGTAGCAGTGATTGTTTTTCTTACATTGTTTTTTGCACATCATTTATACTCATTTAGTTGGTTTATCAATTATTGATTGCAATTATGGTGAAGAAAAAACCTTGTTTTCTAATTCTCCTCAACACTCCTCAACACCTCCCCTCTTGCGCAATGGTCAAAACCATGCGCATTTAAATGATAGGCGAACCTAACAACGCCGTTGGTGGAACCAACGTTGGAACGCCTAACCCTAACCATCCGTAAACTAAAACCAATCTATTGGGAAGGGAAATCGAAGCCAGTATATCCAAAACCAAAGGTTGATATTGGTGGGTTTACCATCAGCCGCCTGGAAACCACGCCGTTACCAAGTCATGCACTAAACAGAAAAGATTTCATGCGGCAATAGGCCTTTATACCTCAAAAGTCAAATAAAACGCAACATGCTCTGTTCCAAGACCACCACCTCTGCTGCTGGGGCTGCCATATCTGACTTCTGTTCCCCCTCCACCTTTGACCAGCTGGCTCTTCCTATGATGGTTGCAGTTTGTCACTTCATGATCTTGTGAGCCAGTGCTCACAGTGACTGCCAAGTAATCGTGACTGTGCCTGTTTTAGGTTGTCCCGGGCTTCAAGGTGGGATCTTACCCGTCGTTGGCTAACCAGCCTTCCATACTGGCTTAGTGCAGGATGCCGTGCCTGGGATACAATCAATCCCCACCCATAAGGTGTTTTTGACCGCAAAGTGGAGGGATGGAGACAGAGTCTTCAATCACAATTGCCCATGCAGCCAAGGCTGTAATGGACACACCAGAGCAGCTACAACAACAACTAAAATTTGACCCCGTGTGTGCGGGTGTGATGGGGTGATTCTAAAGGTAATTTAACAGAGTTAAAAGTATCATATTATCAAATGTTAATATTCTATATAAGTGTTGCAGCAGCAGTCGTGGCATTTGAAAGGCAAACCCACCACTTCTGAATGTAAATTGAGACCTAGCATGTAGGATCCCTTCCCAGCAGATGTAGCGTTAATCCACCTATTGTCCTTAACTAAGGAGATGTAAAAATAAAACAAAAAATCACAATATTAAAACTTGCATTTTCAATATTAGACGATTCACTTCTGTGTTAACCGTTACTCATAATCATAATTCCCTTTATAATTCCACCCGATTGTCCTATACTCACTATTTAAATTGGGTGATCTAATGTTATTATATTCTACCTATTGTTTGCATGTTTTGTCTGAAGTAAGCTTTTGGTACCCCTTCGTGTATTCCATCACACTAAGTAGGAGAGGATTCTCCCCTGCCTCTGTGGCCCTAACACACACACGCGAGAGCAGGCTCAAACACACACCCTTTTTTATTGTATTTTACTTATTTATTTTTAAATGACATTTGTCATGTGGATAACATGAATTCATAAATTTGAAAGATATTTTAACGTACTCATTTTGTCTAATTTTTAAGTATTGCCGATTATTATTTCTAGATTGTACGACCACTTTTAATAAATGTCTGATATTATCGTAATTCCTTAGGAAACAGTTTATTTGTGTTGTTATCTTGGCGCCTAGACCTCGTCAGGTCCAAACACCAAAACAACATCCACCTATCCACTGCGGAGTCCAAGGTTTGGGTAAGCTGAGCTCCTCTTTTGAGGAGTGCAACTGTGTTTACCCTGAATTCTTTTAATAAGAATCCCCAGCGCTGGTAGCCCCCTGGACTCCTGTGGACGAGCGGTGTGCATTTTATTGACAACATTAAACGCTAATTGTTCATTTTATGGAGTCTAGATAATTACCCTTAAAACCTGTGATTACCATGTAGTTCTAATACTTCGATACTGGGCTCTCCATTGATTTATCACCTCTGGGTTGAGCCCTACCATCTCTCTCTGTGTCCTTTACATTAAACTCATCACATCCAGAATCCTCTCAATCCTCTCCCTTACCCAACATGCTGTATCCCTCTGAACCAACACAGTGTTTCACCAATTGCTCTGTTTACCAAGATCTATTGATTCATATCACATGGTACCACGACGCTATGGAGAGTCTCAAAGGTTGTCGCGACACACAGAACCACAGAGTCACCGATCCCAGTGGTGGTTCTATGATTTTCCTAAAACAGGGGCCATTAAGGGGCCACAGGTTATATCGAAGGACCAAGTAGTACAGAGTACATCCAATCACAAATGTAATCTATTCAGCACAATGCAAATCCATTCTCTATCTCTCTCTCTCTCTCTCACTCACTCACTCTGAAAATAAGAATTCTCCGATTGTCATCCTTGGAGCTGTAATAGGTATTGACTGTGTGTGTCCCGAGAAACCTATAGTTTTGGTGAATTTTCCTACCATAAGGAGGTGAGAGGCATATTTTGAACCTACGCAAGTGTAAGTGGCTCCAGTGTAGGCCATCATTGGTGGGCCTCCCCCTGTGAATTCTCTGGGTACCCCTAGTATCCCTATCCCATAAAGGGACCTGCCTGTCCCTGGTTGCTGTTACCTTGTGCTCGCTGTGGTGGAAAGGGGTTAATTAAACAACTTTTCTTACTATGCCCTTCCTGGTTGCACCCATAACATATTAAAGGACCTCTGTGTTGTCCTTGAGATCCTTGTTGTTGATTGTTTCTAAACTGACTTTGGGGCCCCTCATTCTGATTCTGTCTATTTATATTTGTGGGGTTCCCATAATTATGGATGTGAACATGTGTAACGGGTGGATTAGGTGACTGTTGGCTCTGAGGCTGTTCTATTGGGGGAGAGAATGCCTGCTGTCCATTGATTTGAATAGGATAATTTCCTGATGACGTGTCGGGTGCTCTTCTTTCTCTATGTGATCTCCTTGGTTTCCCCTGTGTTTCGAGTGCCAGGGGGCCTTGTAATGCTGTACTACAGCAAGGCTCCTCTGGCCCTTGATCCGTACGGGAACTCTCTCCCCGTTTCTTGTTCCGATTTTTTAATTTCCTCCTAGCTTTCCTACTCATGGGCTTCACCAAAATATCTTCGTCCTCACTTTCACTAGATCTAGTTTCAGCATCGTCACACTCTTCTCTTGCCTTTCTAATCCCCTCATAACAGTCCATGTGTATGGGTGCGCCCCTCCTTCCCTGTGTGTTACATTGCTTATCCTCCTCATCTAGTGTAACCTCCCCTTCCATCGCTACCATGCCTTTTAACAATGGATACAATTTTGACGGCTTGTACGGTGGTGGCTCAGCCTTTAGAGGCAATGGTTGAACCTTTTTGTTCTTAGCTATTATTTCTCCCGCCACTCTCTGTAATGTTCGACATCTCTCTCCTTCCTCTAGGAACAAAGCTAGTACAAACTTTTCCCTGTCCCTCTTTGCCAAGACCGTTTTACCACTTCTGTTATCTATGTAATTCCTTATCACTACCTCCATGTCCCTATACATTATTGGATCAATATTCCCTCCCATGGGCCATATAGTGCCTGATCCTTCTGTCCTTTCTTCCCATTTCTCAGAGATCCTTTTCATCTCACCTTTGAGCAATAGACGGTCTCTACTCAAAATCTCTGCAGCCGTCGGTACTATATTCATATTCTCTCTAGGTGTATAAACACTAGTTTTACTACAATTTATTTGAGTTTATTCAACTCGTTAGACAAATTATTTTATTATCTTTAAAACTACAAATGTGCACTTCCCCCGTGCGTTGCTCTCTCTCTCTCTCCCTCTCTATCGATTGGGATCTGCGTCCCAGCTGTTTTTAGATGTACTCTGCTCCTAGGCCCCCACCCTTTCTGGCCACAGGCTAAGAGAACACACCCCTAGATAAAGTTTTGCCCACTTGTTCCAGACAAGTTATTTATTTCTCTGACTGTCTTACTGACAGGATAAACTAAAAACAAAACGGATTGTAAAAGCCTCCGAGGCAACTTAATCCTACACAACTTAAATACAGAAGGAAACTGTTTGCACGACGTTCAATAGTGTATCGAAAAAAAACGGCCGAATTTGTTTGCACAAGATATTGACTGGAACCAGTCACTTTTTTTGCTTAAAACATGAACGGTCGAGTACTCCAGCTCTGAGCTACTCAACCTGAAAAACAAGAACCCTATTTCCTCAAAGTGCCAAGATTAGAATTAAAATTCACTCAATCGATCCGATGATCAGAAAATTTGTTCAATCGGCCCAAAATAAGATAAAATTCACTCAGTTGATCCAAGATCAGAAAACTGTTCAATCGGCCCAAAATAAAAAGAGAGAGAATTCAAAAAAATCGATCCAAGATCAGAAGACTGTTCAATCGGCCCAAAAGAAGAGAGAAAATTCACTCAACATTGATCCAAGATCAGAAATTGTTCAACCGGCCCAAAATAAAAGAAAAACTCACTCGATCGATCCAAGATCAGTAGACTGTTCAATCGGCCCAAACCAAGAGAAAATTCACTAGTCAGCAATTTAAGGAAACTCTTCTCAAAATAAAAACGAATTCATCCACAGTAATGAATTCTAACTAATAACAATAACTCCAGATGGGATCTCAAAAGTCCAACAAGTACGTACTCATTCGACCCGCGGACCTGCGCTGTTATACCTGCTGGAACTTTGACACTAATTCGTTCCCCTAGATAACAGTCGCAGGACTTTATAGAAGACCCAACCCAATTTCAGCTGGGGCCTCAGAAATCCAACAAGCGCGCACTCATTCGACCTGCGGACCTGCGCTTGTTCTATTGGAACTTTGACACTAATTCGTTCCCCTAGAACACAGCCACAAGACTTTGTAGTAGGCCTACTTATCAAAAAGAATAATAACAATTTTGTATCAATTTAGAACCACAAACCGCTTGTTAGTTAACCATAACAACAGAGCGTCTATGGCTGTGCGCGCGCACACTATCTCTCACCGGAGCTCCCCAATCTCTCTTCAATGATTAATTTGATTCGTTTGGACTGAAGAGACGCTTTACCTGCCGCCGAGCAGCCAGACGGGACAGGAACAGATCAAACAACCGTATTAATTAATGGTAAGTCAACTTTACCGGGAGTTTGATGAGCGCTGGGGTTGTGTGATCCGCTCGTGCCCCATCCCGCAGTCCAGCAGCTGGGCTGTCTCTGTTCCTCAGTGCTGATCGTGGACGCCAAATGTTGTAGAATTAATAATAACAACTTATCTAATTCACTTCAACTAGCTATAAGCAAGAGGAATCGGGGAGTCCAGGTCAAGTATAGATGAAGAGTTTATTGCCACCCGCAAACGAGAGACAACAAAGCCGAATGGTATCCTCGAATACACACTACTGAATGAATCCCGGACAGCTCCTTATATCCCCGATTCTTACACCATACAAAGTTGGACTTTCATCAAATATAGAATTTCCCATCAGTGTCATACTGTGTGGATGTCAGCATTCTCTTATGTCTTCTGAGTCCCAATGTGACCTTAGAACATATATTATCCTTATACAAACAGAGATGATGCACACGTGTGAATGTAAGCATTGTCTTCAGAGAGTACATCAAAATGGGAGTAGACTGGACTCTCTGACTGATGTGCCACATGGCCCATCAGATGGGAATGAACTGGACTTACTCACTGGTGTCACATGGCACATAACATCTAGGCTAAAGGTGATCAGCTCTTTTCCACCATTAAAGTATATATATGATATGTAGGCCTAATAATAATCATAGTTTAACATAGAATGTAAGGTTAATTTCTACCACATGATACAGCCGGTCAAGAAGCTCTCAAAAATGCAGCTGTAGACGTTTCTGAGGATCTCAGGCGACATGCCAAACTTCCTCAGCCTCCTCAGGAAGTACAGCCGCTGTTGTGATTTATTAGTCCTGTTTCCAATCCTGACAGACTGGGGCCTGCCAGTCAGAAAGTCCTGGAGCCAGTCACAGATGGTGGGGTGCAGACCTAGTGTAGACAGTTTGTTGGTGAGGTTGTGGGGATGACTGTATTGAAGGCAGAGCTGTAATCCACAAGGAGCCTCCTGATGTTGGAGTCTTTATTTTCCAGATGGGAGAGGGAATAGTGGAGAACAGCAGCAACAGCATCAGATGTGGATCTGTTGGTCTGGTAGGCATATTGCAGGGGGTCAAGGATGTTCGGTATGCTGCTCTGAATGTGGGTGAGCACCACTCTCTCAAAGCAATTCATAATGATTGGAGTGAGTGCTACTGGTCTGTAGTCATTCAGGCAGCTTGGTGGGCTCTTCTTGGGAAGGGGGATGATGGTTGTGGTCTTGAAGCAGGAGGGAACTGTGCAATGGCTGATGGAAAGGTTGAAGATGGATGTGAGAACATCAGCCAGCTCATTGGCGCATGCTCTGAGAGCTCGCCCAGGGATGTTATTTGGTCCGGCTGCTTTGCGAGGGTTGATGTTCCTCAGGACTCTGTGAACCTGTCCTGATGAGACGGTTGGTGGGGGGGAGAGGGGGAGGGTGCTCCTGGTGTGTGAGGGCCTCCTCTCTGTGGTGGGGCTGGAGGTCTCGAAGCGGTTGTAGAAGGTGTTGTGCTCATCCGGCAAGCTGTCTGTGGAGCTGATGGTGGTGGTGGTGGTCCTGTAGTCAGTGATGTGCTGCAGGCCTTGCCACATCCGCCCGGAGTCAGCAGTGGAATAGAAGCCATCCAGCTTCACTCTGTACTGCCTTTTGGCTGCTCTGATGGCTTTTCCAGACCATACTTCTTAGCTTTGTACTCCGTCTCATTGCCTGATTTAAATGCAATAGAGCAATACGCAGCATGTGGCGTACCTGACTGTTAATCCAGGGCTTCTGGTTTGGAAACTTCTTGTTTGTATTGTGGGCACGATGTTGTCAACACTAGTGCTAACATACCCAGTCACATACTCAGCATAGTCCTGTATGCTGAAAGAAGAGTCCTCCAGTGTGGCTGCAGCTTTTAACATGTCACAGTCTGTCTGAGCAAAACAGTCCAGCAGGATGCTCTCTGTGTCTGGTGTCCAGAGTTTGACTTGTTTAGTCACAATAAGATGTGTCTTTATTCATATCTTACAATCCTACTTGTACAATTTAACATTTCATTTGAAATTAGGATGTGAAACAGGAGAAAACCCCAAAAAGCTGCAAGGAGCTGCTTGTCGGCGGGGAAACCTGAGACAGAACAAGACATAGGGTAGACGGGAAACGTGGACAAAAAAAACATAAATAAAGAATAGAGTACACAAACCCAGTATCGACGCAGTATCCAAATGGATAGTGCCGCATCACCTCCCCCCCACACCCCACCCCCCACCCCCCCACCCCCAAACCACAGTAGGGAAAATATTCAAAATTGCGATCGACAGCAAACCAATCAGATAGGCATATGATAGTAATTTAGATATATTAAAGGTGTGACACGTGGTCTTTAGACATATTTTGACAGGAATTGTTTTTTAAGCTTTTTCTTAAAGAGATCGAACAATTTTGACATCTTTACATCTTTCTCCAGCTTATTCCATGACTGGAATCCCCGGCAACCGACACTAAAGCTTGTGATTTTGTTAAAGAACTGCGGGTGCAACCACAGCAAACCACAATGACAGCACCAGGAACAAAGGAAAGACGAGGGCTTAAATAACAAACACAACGAGCAACAGCTGAGACACATTAGGGGAGGGAACAGTAATCAACACAGGAGGGAAAACCAGGGAAACACACACACCCTGACAGTACCCCCCCCTTAAGGGTCGACTCCCAGGCGACCCACGACAAGCAAAAAAAACAAAAAGTCAAACCCAAAACGGGTGGGTGGAGGGGCGCCAGGAGGGGGGAATCAAAAAAAAATAAATGGACTGGGGCAGAGCCGAGGGACGTCAAGCGGGCGGCCAGAAAACTGCCCCAGGGCATGGCAGGGAGCCTCAGGCGGACGGCCTGGGGGGCAAGCAGAGGCAGAGTGGAGGCGGAACCCTTCCGGAGGCCGGCGGCAAGGACGATGAGGGCTCAGTCCCTCAGGAGACCTGCAGTGGCGCAGAACCCCCTCAGAAGGCCGGCAGCGGTGAAGGCGGAACCCTTCAGGAGGCCGGCGAAGGCGAGGTAGAGGGCGGGTCCCCTCAAGAGGAAGGCCAGGTAGAGGGCGGGTCCCCTCAGGAGGCAGGCCAGGTAGAGGGCGGGTCCCCTCAGGAGGCAGGCCAGGTAGAGGGCGGGTCCCCTCAGGAGGCAGGCCAGGTAGAGGGCGGGTCCCCTCAGGAGGCAGGCCAGGTAGAGGGCGGGTCCCCTCAGGAGGCAGGCCAGGTAGAGGGCGGGTCCCCTCAGGAGGCGGGCCAGGTAGAGGGCGGGTCCCCTCAGGAGGCGGGCCAGGCAGAGGGCGGGTCCCCTCAGGAGGAGGGCCAGGCAGAGGGCGGGTCCCCTCAGGAGGAGGGCCAGGCAGAGGGCGGGTCCCCTCTGGTGGCAGGCCAGGTAGGGGGCGGGTCCCCTCCGGTGGACAGGGTAGAGGGCGGGTCCCCTCTGGTGGAAGGCCAGGCAGAGGGCGGGTCCCCTCTGATGGAAGGCCAGGCAGAGGGCGGGTCCCCTCTGATGGAAGGCCAGGTAGAGGGCGGGTCCCCTCAGGAGGAGGGCCAGGTAGAGGGCGGGTCCCCTCCGGTGGAAGGCCTTGAAGGGGAACCCCCCTCGGGAAGGAGTGGAGGAGGGCCCCCACAGGCAGGAGCGGGGAGCGTGCCTCCCCTGGACGGTCTGGAGGGCGGACCCCCTCCGGCAGGAGCAGAGGCCGGTCCCCCTCTGGAAGGAGCAGGGGGCGGGCCCCCTCAGGCAGGAGCGGAGGGCGGACCACCTCAAGCAGGCGAAGAGGCCGGTCCCCCTCTGGAAGGCTAGGAGTGGGCTCAGGAACCGGACAGGGCTCGGGGACCGGAGTCAATGCGGAAGCTAGAGTACCAGGAGGAACCGGGTGGCACCCCCAACCCTCCCAGCGCTCCATTGTCTTCTTTGTTTTGGCTACTAAATCCTCCAACTTACGGTCAAATTGAGCGTCCGCTGGGTCCCATAGTGGTGCTGTCATTCTGTTAAAGAACTGCGGGTGCATGCAGGCAGGTAGGACCCAAACGCAGACGGTATTGAACGGAAACGGCACTTTATTCAACCTAAAGGCTAAGGCACAGGAAACTCGGAACTCGGGAGACAACTCGGAACTCAGGAGACTACAGGGAACTCGGGAGACGACAGGGAACTCGGGAGACGACAGGGAACACGGAACACGCAGGACTAGCCACCACAAACAACCACAGCAAACCACAATGACAGCACCAGGAACAAAGGAAAGACGAGGGCTTAAATAACAAACACAACGAGCAACAGCTGAGACACATTAGGGGAGGGAACAGTAATCAACACAGGAGGGAAAACCAGGGAAACACACACACCCTGACAGATTTTGAATTTTCGTTTTTTCCCCCTGATCAGGAGTTTATTTCTAGGGTTGTGTCTATGCAGGGGATTGCAGATAGGAACAAGTTTACACAGAGAGGCATTGGACTGGTTTACAACCTGATACACGATGCATACGTTTAGGAAGACATTCAGGTCGGCAAGCTTAATTATGCCTGGGACTTCAAAGAGAGGACCAGTGTGTTCTCTGAAATGTGCCAAGAAGATGGTGCGAATTACTTTATTTTGAAGTGATTGTAATTTATGAAGATAGCTCGGAAAGGTGTTGCACCAAATGATATTACAGTAAAATATTACAGGGTTTGTCTGTTTCAGCCTTTGTCTGTATGCTTGATACAGGAACAAAGAGATGTAGTCTGAGTGCCCGAAGTGGGGGCGGGATGTGTCCCTGTAGGCACCACGTATGCTGCTGTAAACATGATCCAGTGTGTTCTTATCACGGGTGGGAATATCCACATGTTGGAAAAATTTAGGGAATACAGTCTTTAAGTTGCAGTGGTTAAATTCGCCAGCGGCGATGAAGGCAGCATCAGGATGAGCTGCCTCGTGCGCGTTGATGACGTCATAGAGTTCGCTGAGCGCTGCCGTGGAGATGGCGCGTGGGGGGATGTAAATAGCAGCCAAAAACACAGCAGTAAATTTCCTCAGTAGATAGAAGGGACGGCATCTCAGCAGTAAAAAAACATAACCCAAGTGGGTGCTACACACTGGTGGTGGTGAGTTAGGTCCCCCCCTTCTGTAAGCGTCTTTGGGTCATTGAAAAGCGCTATATAAATATAATGAATTATTCTCTGTAAGGTGACCTTGGGTGTCTTGAAAGGCGCCTCTAAATTAAATGTATTATTATTATTATTATTATTATAACATAACACCGGACACGATATCTCATCTTGTTCCCATTGACTTCTCTTTTACAGACTTTATTGGGGAAACTTGGGTATCTGTTTAATCACAATCTGTTAGTTTTTTCAGTGAGGTACAGTAAGGAGAGGAAAGGAAAATGTTCAATGGCAAACTTCCTTCTTGGTCAGACAAAGCTGTCCATCTAGAAAAGAGAAGGTGGAAAAAGAGGAGGGCAATGGGAAGGATTCAGTGGGGACCAGGACTAGGGCGGCAGCTGATTTTTGATTTTGACAACTCATTTTTCAGCCAGCGGTGATGCTATGGTGGGGTGATAGGCTCAGTGGACTCCATTGATGGAATAATATTCCATGTTTAAGAAGATGGGGTGTGTATTTATAGTTTATTTAAAGTGTTTTCTGACACGTCACTTGTGAGTGATGCATATTATACATTCACACACATGTGAATATATAAAGGCCTGCTTGAGGGAACAGGTCTTGAACTGACTAGACTGAGAGACATGCTGTACACTTAACAGCCCTCCATCCATATTTTGATCCATCCCTCCCTTCGCTTTCAGTTTTTCAGTTTATCTTCCAAATCCATTAAGACATCCTCTGTCCATATCTCTTTCCATCCATTCATTTTGTGGCCTCTTATCAATTTATCTATTCAACCCTCAAACTCTTATTTTCGTATATTATTTCAATGAATGCAATTTATTTATTTATAAAAACAAGATCTGGTCTTCAAATCTTTTTTCCAAATATAGGTCGTCTTACAATGGGGTTTGTGTTTATATTCAGACCAATTCGGTACGAATATTTTTGTCAGTCATCCGTTCATCTATCTTCAAGGGCATGTGTCCATCCCGTCCTTTCTATGCTGCACCTACCCCTCTGATGCTCCATCTACTGCTCCCATATTCTCCAATCCACTCATTGCTAAGCAGATGTGTTGTTCTTGTTCCTCCATCACTGCTTAAAGCACACACTGTGATCTTGACTGAATAACTCAATTTCCACTTGTAACAGAATACCACTACTCGTCTATAAGTACACCTGCAGAATGTGACGGATGTTAACCACAAGTAAGGCCAGAGACACCATGAGGTGAAATTTTGATTTCTTTGTATTTCTTGGCTTATTTCAACTGATTACTCTGAACAGTAGATATACTTTTGTAACGGGATCCAATGAGTGAGTGCAGGCAGAGTTGTTGTCCCTCGGCGGGAGATCGTTTCATTGTCTTTCAAACTGAACAAAAATACTTAAACTACAACAAAGGTTCTTTCAGAGTCATCTCTCTTTGGGTGATCTCCACTCGTTCTGGACCTCCCTGGTCCGTTCTCTCCTGGGCCCCGTTTCCCGATATCGATGGATCTTCGCTCATAAGATGGTTCGAAAGAGGGATCTTTCGAACCATCGATAATTTCTTTGGAGCGTTTCCCCATCAAGGCCAACCGCAGAGTAGCCTACGAAAAGAATAGATTGCAATAATATGAATGCTAAAGATATTAAAACACAATTGATTAAGCCTAGGCCGACATATATATCAGTCCTAATCCTGAGCGCACGATCGGGAGGTGGAAGTTACGCTTTAGATGCCTTCACAAGTCCAGCGGAGGGCTCCAGTTTTCGCCGGCCAAGTCATGCGCTGTGATATGTGTGACAGCTATGTTGCACAACATTGCAGCTAAGGGGGTAGCTTTGGTTGAACCGGAGGACATTGAGGACGATGACGACGAGGAAGATCGGTGTGAGGACGGCCTCCCTCATAACTACGTGGCTGGTTTTCATGCACGTCGAAGAGTGATTGAGACTTTTTTTTAACCCCCTCCAACCTCCCACATGTCACTAAACATTCCCGTCAACGTGACCAATCCCCACCATATCCCAGCCTTTTGCCTGCTCCTTTGCATTTTTTTAAATATTTTTATCATTAATATTTTTATTATTTTATTATTTTATTTTATTTTTACAATATTTTAGGCTACGTTTTATGAGTAGCCTATGTCAGTCTGCACAAATCCCCCCCACTTTCTCTCACACATTTTAAGTGCCCTGCCTGCTCAAACATTTCCTGGACTGTCTCTCTCAAACTAAGAACATAATGGCCCACATTAGGCTCAGACGCACGTGATACACCATTACCAATGTGTTATAATAAAACGCATCCAATACTAGGAATGTCCGCTGGTTACGCCACTGTGGCTATAGTAGGCTAACGAGGCTCTTAGCGTCCTACGAGTACCCTGGAGCACTCGTTAGCTACGAGCGTTTTCAAGACGTTCGTTACCAAAGATGCTTTCGGGAAACGGTGTGAAAACTGTACGATGCTCGTACGACCCACTCTGCGATCCACTTAGGCTAAAGATGCTTTCGGGAAACGGGGCCCTGGAGTCCTTTTCACTACAACACAAAAGCAGGCACATGAGTGCAAAAACTCCCTGATTGGCCTGAGTGCTGACACCTGCTCGCACTCAGGTCCAAACCCCCCAGCCAATCCGGTGCGCTCCCAACCTGCCCATACTCCCCCTGCAGGCCAGACGTCGCACGTCCCCCCACAACTTTTAACTTATTTCAAAAAGTATGAAGAAAATCCTATTCAAATCTTTTATTAGGACATTGTTTTAGGAGATTGTTTAAGTAGCACGGAAATGTGCTCCAGCATGAGAATTTATCTTGAAAACCTATAAAATAGCCTACCACCAATTTGACAAGATAGCTAAAGCTGAAAAGAATTCTGCCTTTTGCAAAAACCTTTGCGTCCTGCAACATGAAGTGATTTGGTTTCCGCAGCTATAGATAAATGATTGTAAACAACCCCAAGGTCAGCTGTTAGCTAATCACATGTAAAGCTTTCCGCCAGCCCAACACTTCCTTTAAACGTGGGAAGTTGACTTCTGACCTCTGCCCCCAACCTTGTAAATTACTTGTTGACGACCAGTGTTGGTCAAGTTACATTCAAAAAGTAATTAGTTACAGTTACAAATTACTTCTCCCAAAAAGTAATTGAGTTAGTAACTCAGTTACCACATTGTAAAAATAATTAGTTACTCAGCAAAGTAACTGGCGTTATTTTTCATGTTATATAACGCTGTTACGTTCTATAACATCTTTAACGTCAAAGATGTTTAGATTAACTGATTGAAGAATAAAAACACTATATACAGTATTTTAGAACATTTGGTATTTATTTGAACTCAATAGATTGCGGCCTGCCATATGATGCATAGAAATAAAACATATAGAAAATAAATAAAGGAAAATCTGGCTATTGAGTAGGCCTAGTGCAATTCTCTACCTGTATACCATTGCACAATAAACAGAACACTATCCAACTCTTAAATATTCAATACAACAAATCGAGCGTTGTTTGTTTTAGAGTGTCTCCGTTTCCTTCTCTGGAGCTCAGGCTAGCTGCATTTGGGCTTGGGGTTGGGTTAGCAGCTGCAGCAGCAACAAGTGTCATATTCGCATGGGTTGATGTAAGGTGCTTTATTAGATTTGAGTTACTTGAGGCAGACGTGGATAACGTTTTTTTCCCTGGGCATAGCGTGCATGATACAAACACATTCTTGCCTTTAATTTCCATGAGTGAGAAGTAGTGCCGGTACTTCCAGTTAGAGAACGCTACGTTTGAATTTCCCTGGCTCGTCGCCATTGTCGCTGTCTTCAGCTGTAGTCAGAGCGTGCAGTGAGACAGCGTGAGCAGGGCATCCGCCCACCCAGCCAATCATCATCGCGTTTGCAACGGTGTCATCATCCCCACGCCCCTGCTCTCTCCACGCAGCTTGTGTGTAATATGACACCGCACGCTTCATTCAACCAAATTGTAGTAACGCGCCACTTTACATTATCAGTAACGATAACGGCGTTGCAACGATGAGAAAAGTAATTAATTAGATTACTCTGTTACTGAAAAAGAACTCCGTTAGTAACGCCGTTATACTTAAACGCCGTTACTCCCAACACTGTTGACGACCACCTTTACCTGCCTCATGTTGCACTGCTTACCTTAACCAATCATCTTAGCTTTGGTATATCATTGACCAGGGTGTTAACGTGTGTGTGTGTGTGTGTGTGTGTGTGTGTGTGTGTGTGTGTGTGTGTGTGTGTGTGTGTGTGTGTGTGTGTGTGTGTGCGTGTGTGTGTGCGCACATAACCAACCATACAAAAGGGGCAATTAAAGCAGCAGATACGTACGTTTTGATACGTTTTGAAGGTTCGGCTGGGCTCGCATCTGGACAACGGCATCATGTGCGTCCTCCTTTTTCGTTGCTCCAGTCGAGCAGCGAGTTTCTGTTCACAGCGGTGTAGCCAGGTACAGGTGGAGTGTCAGGGATTCTTCTCAAGTATTCCCCTAGAGCCACCTTGAAAGCCTCCAGCGAAGTGACGGTGTTGATGGACTTTGGGAGCAAGTTCCACAAACGGGAAGCATTCATTTTGAACGAGTTTTCATAGTCCGTTCTGACCGAGATCTGGGCCTTGTTGTTTAATGGGGGCGGAGTTGTTCTGATCCCCACTCGGCTGTGCTCGCGAAACACCATTTTGATGTTGTTTGGTGCTAACCCATTCAACATTTTCCAGACGTGGATGATACAATATCGTTCCCGTCTTCGCTGCAGGGATAGGAGCTTGAGCTTCTTTAGGCGGTGCCAATAGTCGAGGTCTTGGCAATCTGCGATCTTCCTTGTGAAGTTTCTCTGGATGTTCTCCAACGCTTTGATGTCTTGTACTTTGGAGGGGCTCCAAACTGGGCAGCAGTACTCTAGCTTACTCCGTACCATTGCGGAGTAAGTCATCATGATGAAGGGTGAGCGATCTCTGAATACACTGAGTACCCACGAAGCCATCTTCCTTCCACTCTGGACAGTTTGTTCAATGTGGGGAGACCACGAGCGATCACTTGACAGGAGAACGCTGAGGTCCCGGACTGATTTAGCTGGCTCTATGACGTGCCCTTCAGTTGTGGTATACTCCTTACAGCCGTAGAAGGGCAGTTGCCGTAGAAGCGATGAGGTGTTCAGGACATAGTTGAGAACCTCAAACTTCTTTTCATGGAGCAGCATGTTGTTGGCTTGCGACCATTGTATAACTAGCCACAGATCTTCTTGAAGCTGTGACACGCTCTGCATACCACTGATAGCTTTTACTAGCTTTGTGTCATCTGCAAAGCTGAGCCCTTTGCTGTGTTTTAGCACTTCGATGAGATCGTTTATGTAAAGAATAAAGAGGATCGGTCCAATCACTGTTCCCTGCGGAACTCCACTGATGACGATGCGGAACGTAGACTTCTTCCCCTCTACCACGACGATCTGTATGCGAAGTCTGAGGAATTCCTTTATCCAGTTGTATACTTTCCCCTTGATGCCGTATTTACGTAGTTTGGCTAGTAAGATGTTGTGATCTACTTTATCAAACGCTTTGGCATAGTCGAGGTAGATGGTATCGACTTCTTCTCCGTTGTTGAGACACTCTAAGACGTTGTCGACGTGGCTGATAAGCTGGGTGAGGCAGCTCCTCTGTTTCCTGAAGCCGTGCTGACTCTCGCTGAGGAGTTTGCTGCCTTCCAGGTGAGACACCATGTGGTTTCGAATAACTCTCTCAAACGTCTTGATAAGATGTGAGGTTATCGAGACTGGAAGGTAGTTGGCGGGGTCCGTCTTGTTACCCTTCTTGAAGATAGGAGTGATGTATTGGGTCTTCAGTGAGGGTGGTATGGTTGCACTTTGCAGTGATTCCGTCCACATCAGCTTGAGGGGGGTTGCCAACTGCTCCTTGCAGCTAACTAGAATCCTTGCAGGGATGTCACCATCGGGAGTCGCGGAGTAAGGATCAAGCTCCTTGAGGGCGCTGATGAGATCTTCTTTGGTGAATTCGAAGTCATCCAGTTCCACGTCTTCCTCGAGCTCAGGTTGGACGTTAGCCAAGCATTCAGTAATGTTCACTGCATCCGGATTACTGAACACTTTGACGTACTGGTCTTGCAGCAGCTCTGCCTTCTGCTGTGGGTTATTGGTGATGGCTCCGTCTGCACTGCGTAGGGGTGCGACTGTTGACTTGGTTTTCGAGAACCGCTTAGCGTAGCTGTAGAAGTAGCGTGGGTTTAACTTCACAGTTCCAACAGCTTTTGCTTCTCGTGCATCCAGGTCGCTAATGATGGCTTCACTGATGTCGAAGGCCAAGAGGTTCACTTCTTCGATGAGCTTGGGCAGTCTCTGTGAGGTGGGGTTTTCCTGCCTCAAGGTACTGATCTGGGCGTTTAGTTTCCTCCGTCTGCGCTTCAGGGTGTACTTCTCTCTGGTTGACTTGCTGCGGCGTGTGCCAGGAGGTCTCACTTTTGAAGGGGCGTGGTGAAGTGTAACTTGAAGGACAGTCAGTCTAAACAGTTCAAGAAAGAGGCTGCCTTCCGTGTCATTCTCACACAGCTGGTAGAGTTCTTCCCAGACGATGGATGATAACTCTTCGTTCATGCCGTTGAAGTCCGTTTCGTGACAATTAACAGCACGGAAAGAGAACTTGTCCGTTTCATGGTGGATGTTGGACGGCTGCGTGTCTTCTGCCAGGAGGTTGCATCCCAGGACTACCTCCACTAACATGTGGTCTGATAGGGGGGTCGTGGTAATGTTGGTTTCTACCACATAGTCCGGCTTGTTTGTGATGACAAGGTCGAGGATGTTGGGTGACCTTGTCGTTTCTCTGACGATCTGGCTAAGAAAGTTTGAGTCGATGAATAGCATTAACATTTCTTCTGATTCGTCCAATGTTGTAGAGCCATGCTCCCAGTCGATCTTAGGGAAATTAAAATCGCCGGTGATGTACATATCAGGAACTCTGCTGTCGTGGCTAAGTTCGTCGATCTTCTCTTGCATTGCAGCGATGAGGTCTTTGAATTTAGTTGCAGGTGAGTCAGCTGGGCGATATACTGCAGCGATTATGGTGTGCTTTGACTCAATGTAGCACATTATGAGGTTGTTGTATTTATCCTCATAGTTGTGGGTATCGGTCACAACTAGCCTGGTTTGTACGTAGAGGAGGCATCCTCCACCAGTCCTGTTTGGTCTATCAGACCTGTAGGCATGATAGTCATCGATAGTCATATATTGCTTCGATGGAAGCAATATAGCTCTTTAACCATGACTCGGTGATTGCTACAAAGGGAGGAGGGCAGCCACTTCCACTTATGACGTTGTGTTCGATGAATGGTATCTTCCATCGGTTGGCGCTGGTGGCTGCCGGCGAGACACTCTGCCCGTTTAATAGGAAGAGGCTTGATACAGCCGGTGGGGCATCATGTGTGACATCATGTGGTGGGGCATCATCAGAGGGAGTTGTTGGGTGTTGAAGGGGTGCATCGGGGCTGGTGGTTGCTGGGGCAGCTGGTTGTTGTGTACCAGGTCTCGAACCATCTGGGGGAGACTGGCTCGCAGCTCTGACATCTGGTCTTCCATGCGGGTGAATATCCCGTCTTTCAGGTTCTCTATCATTCGCAATAAAAAAGACTCCGAGGGCCCTATCTTGCATCCGGCGCAAGTGACTTAGTCACTGGCGCATGTGTCGTTGCTAGTTTACAACTGGCGCAGAGCGTTCTTTTCCCACCACCGCCACTCGCCGGTAAATTAGGGATTGATCATGCGCCCCAAGGGGCGGTTCGGCGGAAGGAGGAGGCGTGTTCTGGCGCAAACGGTATTTTGCCGTTTCTGAATACCATTGCGCTACTGACCAGGAAATACCTGGTTTAAAGTCAGTGGCGCGTTGTTCAGATGCTATTTTAAGGGCGCATGCATACATGCGCATGCGATGCATACGGATTGCTTGTGCACCTCGCGCATACACTTTGCCTCTCCCATCTACCTAGCCGCACATTCTTGGTAAATTATTTGGGAAAGAACAGCTGATGCAGCGGTAATAAGTTGTACTTTTAAATCAATGCATCTGCAAACACCGTACAGCAAACACATATTTTCTTGACAGAGACATCGTGTAGGCCTACATGCCCATAACTTTTAGGATTGATGAGTATTTGATCGTGAAAAACATTGTTTTACCACGAGTGAGTGTTAAAAAGAATGAATGAATGCGGGCGCGCGTGTGTGCTCTGTTTAAACACACGCAAACGAAACACGTAACGCATAATACAATCAATGGCAATGTCTATTACCGCAGGGACACATCATGCATATTAGGATAGCATACAATACTGATAAGAAACAGTTTATAATGTATTGCGTATATCATTAAATAGAACCACAGTTACCGCATATCATATGTTATATCATATAGCCTAGTACGTTTTCTTTGCCGAAATTTATTTGAGGACTCAGTATTTCTGAAGTTGTGGAAGAAAACCCCTTATTCCATGTGTGAATTAGGCCATATTATTTGGCAATAAACTGAGCCATTTGCAGTTTGAAATTCATGTGCATCTGTCTCATCAGAGACTGCAGACGCGCTGTCAAAATATCAACTCGTCCGATTCAAATGCGCTCATGGCTCTTAAAGGGGATGGGAGCTGGCACTCTCATTGGTTTGTTGGACGTTACGCCCAAACCACACCTACGGGTAACTAGGCTGCTTCAGACCAACCCTTTTGACACTTGCGCCGCGACGCAAGTGTCATTTATCCGCCTGTAAAATAGCGATAGCGCCGTAGAACCGCCCACAAAGCTACTTGCGCTTTGCGCTTCCCACTTGCGTTTCAGACCGTTAAAATAGGGCCCCGAGTCTTTTGCTGCGTTGTTGTTTTTTGGGGTTTGACGGGCGTTGGGGTTTTCGTTCCCCTGGACCGATTCTCTTCTGAAGCTGCTCCTCCTTTCCCATTGCGGAATGTGTGGTGCAGGTTCTTCTTCTTTGTCTCTTCTGCGGTGTTCCCTGGGGGCGTTATCGCGCATTGTACCTTTCATATGGAAGAAGGTACAATCCTCATTGACACAGAGCTGGTTCTTTACCGAATCTCTGCACAGACGAGGGTGCCAGTACCAGCATTGCTGGCCTCTGTTACAGCCCTCTCTGTTGTTGGGTCCGAAGTTGCAGAATCTACGGCATCGGGGAGGATGGTTTTTACTACATCGCTCGCCGTTGACCAGTAGTTCTCCAGTACGGCCGTGGAGGCATTTCCGTCTCTTGTAGTCTTCACAGATGTTGTCTTTACCTGCGTTGGGGCGCGTGTCTTTGGGGGCTGGTGGGTTTCTAGGGCGGTCTTCCTGGCCTTCCCATCCACGTCTGGGACTCACCCGTTCTTCTTCTTCCTCTTCTTCTTCTTCTTCCCCTGCTTTCTCTTCTTCTTCTTCTTCTTCTTCTTCTTCTTCTCTTTCTCAACTTAATTTGGCTTTTCTTTGTTGTTAGTGGGCCTCAGTACGTCGAGATGGTTCTTCTTAAGGCACTCGTGGCAGAGCCATACTATTCCAGTTGGGGTGTCTCCGGCATCGACTGTTGGCTTGTATGCCTCCAACTTTTTCTGAATAGCTTCGCAGCTGTGGGAGCCTTGTAGGCACAGCCTACAGTGGAGAGGGGGCGTGACTCCTAGTTTATTCCTGTAGGTCTCCTTGCAGTCGTCGCAGTCAATCTCGAACAGAGCTTTGATCTTAAGAATGATGCGGTCGCTCAGGATACCTAGGTTCTGGTAGAGCTTCTTGTTGTCTTCGTCCCGAGGAGCTAACCCGAGTAGCTTGGCACATGCTTCTAGCGGGGCAGCCTTGCATGCTTTCAAGTTCCTCAGGTTGACTTTGTACTTCTGGTCCGGGTTGTAGGCGGTGATGACACGCCTTGCTGTTGGTTCAGCGTTGTTGAGCAGTTCTCCCATGACAACCTTCTTCTTTTCACCTGCAGTTGTCATATCTCTTGTCTTGCTAGCAGCTTCCTTTCCTCCGGGAATCATATTCCGAGCAGAACGATGCGGAAGGTGTCTCCCTGGAAGAGTCCCCCGGGGAAGATGGCTTTGATCTCCGCCAGATAAACCCCCACTCAATAACCGAACTGGCATCCACAGGATCGGGCAAAGAAAAACCTTGGCTAGGAACAGAAAGCTTGATCCTCCATGAAACACTAGGAGTGAAATAGGTAGCAGACAATGTGTATGTAATGGTATCATAGCAAGCAACTTCATTAAAGAGCAAGTGAACCCAAAACTGTTTTTTGTTTACATAGTGAACTATGGCATTTTATAACTGTACTGAAATAAGTCCCAGTTTTAGAGAATGGTCCTTTGTTTTTGCCATCCTCCCCAAAACACTTTGAACATTCAACACTTTAAACCCCCCTTCAAAAGCCTGCTCTCCTTTGTGACAACGTGTGGCACCGCCCCGTCCGTCACTAGTGGCTGCTGATGGGAGTTTAAACCATTCAAACCAGGAAATGAAATTCCACCTGGAGTCCGTATTGGTTGGAAAGGTGGATGGTCGGAATGGGAAACGGCTCATCTCTGACCTACATGCCTTTGACCTACCAAATGCGTAAAACATAGATGCATTGGACGCTTAACTAAAATAATACAAATGCATTATAATTATAGATTATAATATCAAAGATCTAGTTCTGAAAATAAATGTTGTCAACCGATTATACATTGTTATCCTCGTAAGGGAACCGGTCCATAAGAACAAGTACTATTAGTAGTTACAATGCTGGACTTCTGGACAGTGTACTAGTTGGAACGATGTGGACTTCTTCAGAGTTTACTATCTGGAATGACGTACTTTGGAGTCTGCGTACTGTGAGGGGAGCCAATCTCCGCCTTCCCCTGGCCGCTGGTTGGAAAATATGTGTGTGACGTAGTGGGAAGTTGTGTTGTGGTAGTGAAAGCAAATGATACCATAGGAATCAGTCTGAGTCTATGGTGTGTGGCAACCCGGCTTGGAGAGTGAACAGCTTCATTCCAAATAGCACACAAACCGGAGTTAATTTGAAGCCAAAACTGCACTTTTAATCAAACATAGTGGATTACTATTTTATCAAACAAAAAACTGATTTTGAGGAATCCACAGTCTTGTTCTTCCAGGTGGAATCACGTCACCCACGGAGACTAGTCTCTCCTCACTCGCGAACCAGGAGAGCCTTGAATGAGTATTCCCCACGCATTCAAGGCTCTCCTGCTCCATGCTTTTTAAAGCATGCTTCCCCTGGAACCTGTAGGACCTCTTGCCGGAGCGGTAGTCCTGCCAGAAGCGTAGCTGCTCGACCCGCTCCCGCTGGATCCCGTACCGCTCACCCCGGTGCTCAAACCTGAAGCACTGCCGCTCCCGCTCCAGGAACAGCCAGTCCATGCAGTCGGTGTCCAGACGCTGCTTTTCCACCTCCAGCCAGTTCCTCAGGTGCTCCCTCTCTTGGAACTGACAGATGCGATCCAGCATCTCCACCTCTCGGATGCGTCGCCTTGGCTGGGCTGTCCGTCGAGGTGGGTCTGTTCCCTGTCTGTCCTGACAAGTCTCAATTGGCATGGGACCGACATTGAAGCTCAGCTGTTCAGAGCCCAGCCTTCAACAGGCTAACAGCTGGGCCTTCAGAGCCTCCCTCTCCCGGAACCAGTCCATGCTGTGGGCCTTGTGTCTGGCGGCGGTCTCCTCCAGGGCCATCTTGTGATCCACCTTCAGCCTCTCCAGCATAGTCCTGGTGGCCACCAGCTCCTCACCTTTCTCCTGGTCATCCTGGAACTTTGCTCCTTCAGCCTCTGGATGATACGCTCCCTCTCAGCGAGGGATCCTCCAACGTTGTGAGGGCGGTGTTGGAGGTGTCCGCCTGCAGCGACTTGACCCTCTCTTTCAGGCTGCCCATCTGCTTCTCCTTGTCCCGAGACTGTTCCTGCAGGTTCTCCATCATGTTCTGTAGGTCATTGACCTTCCGCTCCTTAACCTCCAGCATGTCCTTGAGGTCCTGGATCTCGCCGTTCAGGGTACCCTTCTCCACGGGCCACTCCTGAATCTGCTTGGTCTTCTCGTTGAGCGTGGCGCTCTGCTCAAGCCGTTGGACCACCTCTCGGAGGAGGAGTTCCGTTTCTCTCTGGGTGGAAGCCGCAGCACCGACTGGGTGGAGGCTCTGCATTGGGGTTCGTTCATCAATTGAAAAGGAAAAACTAACTTGGTCGAGCTGCCTCCATTGGAAGTCGGGTGTTCACTTAAAAAGTGTTCCGTAGCTTGGTCCAGTTGCCCGCACTCTCCACCATATGTGGCAACCGGGCTTGGCGAGTGAACCGCTTCATTCCAAATAGCACACGAACTGGAGTTAACTCAAAGCCAAAACTGCACTTTTATTCAAACATAAAAAAAAAAAAATACAGCAACAGCACAACGGCCGAGCAGTGGCGTGATAAATGTCGGGGGAGCCCCGACACTTCGGGCAGAGATGAATATGAAGCAGACGGTGAGGCCCCGTTCTTTAATAAGCAAGTCTGTGACTGTGCAAAACATATGGCAGCCAACCCAGTTGCAGCTTTACCTTATGGGTTTGTTAGGGGTTGCAGCTAAGGACCCAGGTGCAGAACAGTGGGGTATACTACGAACCACGCTGAACATACCCAGGCTTTCTTGGGAAAGCCTGGATCGACAGAGACTCACGATCAGCAACTCACGATCAGAGTTTAATGGTACTACCAAGCTCACTTAGGATGCGATTAGTCGAGCCAGGTTTTCCGCTTTAGGTTCAATGCACATTCACGTGAAAGGGGCGTTTATCGCGTCATTTTACTCACCTTTACAAACTGGATAGATCAAGCATTCTATATAAAGGCGTATAAGTGGAAAGATTCTGCATATTGACTATAAAATAACTATGCCAAATGCAGAATTGTTTGCCATTAATCCCAGTAGAATGATGATTTCAAAATGCATAAGCAACTTCCAACCTACCTTATTCTGTATTTTAGGGAAATCACTTCAAATACACCCTATGTAAGAAACTTAATGCATATGTTTTCAACTGCTGACAGGTAGCGGCGGTGGCGTAGTGGATTAGTATAAGACCCGAACGCCATCGACCAGGGTTCCAATCTCGCCAGTCTATCATCATGCCTTTTATCCCAATATATGTGGTGCCAGCACGGCCTTGGAAATATGGTTTCAAGTTCGAAATGAGCACAATAATAGAATTCCATAACCATTAGTGAATAAGTATTCCACATGCATGAGAATTGGGACTTCTTAAGCTTCACATAAATGCGCATCACTTGGGAGTCGAACCACCTGGCAAGAAATTCAAAACTCACACGCTACCTCCACTCTACCACTCTCTCACGGAGACACAATGCGCAACAGTAAACATTGTCTATATAAGGTCCAACAAGGCCGATCAAATAGCGAATACTCTCTAATCAAAACCTGTATCTCTCATGAAGAATATTCTCAGGCAATGCCAAGGGATCGGTCCCGAAAGAGCCTCTGTCGGAGAGACCCCTGTACGATAGGCTCCGAGGTCCATGGGAGCACCCAGTAATGTTGACGCCATTGTTAAAGGAGGGGCTAGGAAGCTGTGCACGCCGATCTAACCAGATGAACTTAGCTGAAAACCTGCTCCCAACCAGGTTTGGTTGAGAACATAAGTCACCATGGTGATACAGTGACGCTAAAAGAGATTTACTTTTGTGTCCCTGCTAACCCAGGCTTTACTTATTTTCTTCAAGATTTTAACTAAAGGGCAGATAGGACAAAAGGTCATACTTAGAAGTCAAAACAGCTAAGGCACAAAAGATCCCGGTAAAGTTAAAAAATTAAAAATCCAAAAACAAAATCACTAGAAAGTCAATGCCACTGGCAGAGAGTGTCTCTCCAAACTTTCTGGTACGATCCGACAAAGGGCTAACAGATGGGCTGAACTTAAATAGCAGAGGGAAAACAAATCATTGACAGGGAGAAAAAAGACAGGGAAAACTAAATTAGGACAATGAGCAGGCTAATTATCATGTGTGGCAGACTGAGGCAGGAAGTGGCACACGGCAGGTGAGAGCGGGGTTCCGGAAAAAAACAAAGCACATGGCAAAGCAAAAACATTCAATGCCACAAAGGACGAACAGAGTCCCTACAGGATACTAACAATGCCCCCTCCCCCCCCCCCCAGATGAGTTCGAAAAGCAGTCTCAATAGGTTCTATCAAAGACAAGCCACAAGTTCTCTGCAATACCTTTTGACCAAACTCATGGACAGGAGAACAAGGCTTGGGATGCTGCCGATGGAAATCCCTGTTAAGCGTCGGGTCGCAGACGGTGGATGATCTCAGGACCCGAAATGGCAAGATTGCTAAATGAATATTATGGAATATTACCCTGAGAGTGATGCAGAGGATCCTAAGAACTTCCAGCACCATGAACAAGGTCTTACAACACAGAAGACATATCAAAGGCATATCTCAGCCTGCCTGAAACTATTAGAGGAATGGGCAATCCTTTCTAGGATGATTTCAAAGAACTAGTAACTCTTGACAGTCGTACCTGCAAAGATGTGCTTAATACGATGCTCATTTTGGAAGATACGGGCAAGAAACAGTACAGCGACTTTGTTAAGAAGGTACTTGATGAGCGCAGTCAATCCATCCACGATCCAATAAAGAGAAACTCATTTGGACTCTTCAGGCGACCTCGACAAAAAACAATACCTAAACATGGGAAGAAGATTAAAATTCAAAAACAAAACAATGTGGCACTCTTTGGCCCGCTGTATATTGCAATGCAAGTACAATCCTTTCCACCTTCCCTCTCAGACTTTGGAAAGCTTTACTTGTCGCGCACAAAATCTAACCTGTTGGAATACCTTGAGCAGCCTTGACAGTCTCAGCCACCCACAAGCTTTGACTGCAAAGTCCTGGATGGAGCAGTCATTGTCCACTGCCGGCCTACTACAGTGAGTACATCTGATCAGTATGCAAATTATGTTTTCATACCCTACTTGAGGAGGCAGCTACAGGATACCAAGAGGTTGGATGTTGTTTGGGATACATATATTCCAGGCAGTCTGAAGGAGTCCACTGGTGAAAAAGGAGGACAAGGTGTTTGGAGGTAAGTCTCAGGCCAAACAAAACTGCCTGGCAATTGGATGACATTTTTTTGATGAATAAGGAGGAGCATTTTGCCTCTCTGACATCTCTGACAAGTCTGAAGAATACAACTGGCCCCCAAACAAAGCTGTGTTCAAAACATCCGGGCAGGCAGTGTCTTCCTTTTGGTTCCAGCAGCACGATGAGTTGCTGCAATCATGAAGAGGCCGACACCAGGATTGTGGTTCATGTACAGCAGGGGTCGGCAACTAAGTTTGGCAGCGGGCCATTTTTTTTCCAGCCAGTAGGTAGCAGGCAACTTCTTAGATCTAAATGTAGAAAAAACAAAGGAGCTAGTCATATGTTTTAGGAAAGTGAAGGGAGCGCTCAAACCAAGTGTCATCCATGGGGAGGAAGTCCAACTTGTAGACACCTACAAATATCTAGGCACAGTATTTGATAACCAGCTTAAATTTCATACAAATACTGAGGGCATTGTTAAAAAGGGACAACAAAGAGTTCACCTGTTGAGAATGCTGAACTCTTTCAGTGTCCCTAAAGTTATTTTGAGAATTGTTTACCAATCTTTCATTGAGAGTCTTTTAACTTTTTCATTTATATGCTGGACTAACAGTCTGTCAGTGAAGGACATGAATAGTTTAAATAAAATTGTGATGATCTGCTCTAAGATCACTGGCATCCAGCTCAAGAACATAAATTCATTGTGGAACAAACAAGCAGTCCAGAAAGCTAAATGCATTATCAGTCAGCCTGACCATGTCCTCAGTAAAGAATTTAAACTAATGCCTTCAGGGCGGCGCTACTGTTCAATCAGGGCAAGAACAATGAGGTACTCCCACTCTTTTATCCCTGCAACCATCAGGTTACTAAATGATGACAAAAGTCAGGAGTAGGTGGAGAGCACACCAGTGTTGCTGGGTGTTTCCGGGGGCAGGGTGGTTGTTACTGACAGGCTGAAATGAATTGTGAGTTAAATGTGTGTGTTGGACTGCCTTTGATATATGTTTTTGTCTACCTCCTATTGCTAGTTATTGTATTTATTAAGTAATTTATTATGTGAGACTGGAAACTGTGAACGAAATTGCCCATCTTGGGATAAATAAAGTTTTTCTAATCTAATCGAATCTAAGTGTATGCCCTAATCACGTAAATGTCATGCCGGATCACGTTATAAACAGAAAACGCGATTGTGATTATTGCATTAAAAGAAAATAAATAAATAAGTTATTTCATAATGTAGCCAAGCAGGGGACATCCCGTTGGTATTTGAATGACTTCATTTGCTGTTCTAGTCCCCCAATAACTCTTAGGGCCCTATTTTAACGGTCTGAAACGCAAGTGGAAAGCGCAAAGCGCAAGTAGCTTTGTGGGCGGTTCTACGGCGCTATCGCTATTTTACAGGCGGATAAATGACACTTGCGTCGCGGCGCAAGTGTCAAAAGGGTTGGTCTGAAGCAGCCTAATTACCCGTAGGTGTGGTTTGGGCGTAACGTCCAACAAACCAATGAGAGTGCCAGCTCCCATCCCCTTTAAGAGCCATGAGCGCATTTGAATCGGACGAGTTGATATTTTGACAGCGCGTCTGCAGTCTCCGATGAGACAGATGCACATGAATTTCAAACTGCAAATGGCTCAGTTTATTGCCAAATAATATGGCCTAATTCACACATGGAATAAGGGGTTTTCTTCCACAACTTCAGAAATACTGAGTCCTCAAATAAATTTCGCCAAAGAAAACGTAAATAATATAACATATGATATGCGGTAACTGATCTATTTAATGAAATACGCAATACATTATAAACATTGTTTCTTATCAGTATTGTATGCTATCCTAATATGCATGTGTCTCCGCGGTAATAGACATTGCCATTGATTGTATTATGCGTTACGTGTTTAGTTTGCGTGTGTTTAAACAGAGCATACACGCGCGCCCGCATTCATTCATTCTTTTTAACACTCACTCGCGGTAAAACAATGTTTTTCACAATCAAATACTCATCAATCCTAAAAGTTATGGGCATGTAGGCCTATACGATGTCTCTGTCAAGAAAATATGTGTTTGCTGTACGGTGTTTGCAGATGCATTGATTTAAAAGTACAACTTATTACCGCTGCATCAGCTGTTCTTTCCCAAATAATTTACCAATAATGTGCGGCAAGGTAGATGAGAGAAGCAAAGTGTATGCGCGAGGTGCACATGCAATCCGTATGCATCGCATGCGCATGTAGGCTATGCATCCGCCCTTAAAATAGCATCTGAACAACGCGCCACTGACTTTAAACCAGGTATTTCCTGGTCAGTAGCGCAATGGTATTCAGCAACGGCAAAATAGCGTTTGCGCCAGAACACGCCTCCTCCTTCCGCCGAACCGCCCCTTGGGGCGCATGATCAATCCCTAATTTACCGGCGAGTGGCGCTGGTGGGAAAAGAACGCTCTGCGCCAGTTGTAAACTAGCAACGACACATGCGCCAGTGACTAAGTCACTTGCGCCGGATGCAAGATAGGGCCCTTAGTCTTAACCCTAAATATGAAGACAAAGTGAACTAGAACTGCAAGCAGTTATCCAGGGGTCCAAGCGATGTGCATTTCGCCGGCACAACGCAAAGCATGTATTCAAAACGCTACCTTGAACCATGCAATTGTTGTTTTACGTACTGTTACACATTTACGGTTTGGGCTGTGATCCCACTTTTAGTGGGGGAAGTATAAATACACAATGTCGTCGTTTTTGGCACCCCCTTTTGGCCAAATTTTCCGAAGAGATTTTTCCTCGTGGCGAAATTGTCCGAATTTTTTATCGAACGCCGTTAAGCATGGCTGTAGTGGAGGGTAAACGCACGTAAACGCCGTTTACGCACCTCTGGAATTTAGGAAATAGCGTTTACGCACCTCTAAATAGCGTTTACGCACCTCAAAGTTCCCTGTGCCTTGTATTCTGCCGTTGGAATAATCGGAAATAAATTTAGTATCATTTTAAAACACCTAAGACAAAGTTTCATATGGTTGAACAAATAAACGCTGTAATCTGAATCATTTTCATCTGCGCTGTAGGCCTATGCTATTATGGTCTGTGACCCTCCAATCAGTGCCTTGCGGCTGCGGCGGCGACACCTATCAGGATCCAGGAAAATATGTAAACAGGAAGTATGTAAACACACAACGCCCTACGCGTTGTGGATTATCATGCCTGCCTACCTGTCATTAATTAGCCATGGATATCAGGCGATTTTTGAAGAAACCTTCGAGTGCTCCCACTCCAACAGATGCCCGAAAAAGGCCTCAAGTACAAAGTAAGACTGAAGATGATCAATTCACATGAGTGGTTTTTGTGATTTATAAATCAATTTTACTTGACGAACTATTAAATGACTACGATCATTCAGATTGGCCAATGCGTAGTCATGCTATCCGTGTACTGCCCATGTCAAAATGAGCGAAAGTCAGTCAGAGATTTACTATCCATATCAAACTTCGGTTTTGGCGTATCAACTTCGCTATAGCTCGGTCGCTATGTTAAAGCCTCAATTTGGAGATGCGAGGTTGGCAGTTGCAGCCGTGGACTCCGCGGCTGAACCGTGGATCGGGCGGATGACGCGACAAAAAAAAGATTTTAATTAAATTCGGGCGGTTGGCGGTTAAACCAGTAAAAATAAAAATATTTATAAATATTTTTATTTTATATATTATAAATATTTTTATTTTATTATTTATTTTCTTTAGAGTTATTTTCCCAGCAAACTGGCCTGTTCCCCTAGAGGAACCGTATGAGGAATCCAAGTTGAAACAACTTGCCCAAAGGTTCAGACTTGATGACAGAAAAATTCTTGAAGGCTATAGGGATTTTAAGGATAACTCAAGCATCATTCCAGAAAACCTTGCACCCCTCCTGAATATCGACCATCTCATTCCAGTTAGCACTGCTGAGTGTGAGAGGGGGTTCAGCTTAATGAACATCATAGTGTGCCCCCTGAGATGCAGTCTGCATTTGGTCACAGTGTCGTCCTTGATGTTTATTCAACTGAATGGCCCACCACTCACAAAGTTCAATCCAACACGTATGTGAAGTCCTGGCTGGTGAAGCACAGGTGAGCCATGAACCCCAGAACACGCCCCTGCAAGGCAGGACCTGACGTGGAGGACAAGGAGGCCCTCTGGGCACTACTGCGAAAAGCATGCATACTAATACACACACATACACACATGCCATAGATAGATAGTTCTTAATCTACACATACTTTTCTTTACTGTTGAAATTGGAATAACTTGAATAAACTACAAGCACATTCATTGACTGTCATTGATTGATTTAATATGACTTTAATTGATAACATAATGGAATATAGCCAGGCTAGCCTTAAAGAGTCGCAACACTTCGCGTTGCATTGCGTTGTGTCGAGGTCGGCCTGATCACAAAATTCATAGTTTACCCACCTCTAATTTGACCACTACAGCCCTGCCGTTAAGGGTAGCGCCGACATGTGTGTAGAATTTGGACTCGATCCGATGTCTAATTTTGGATTTTTTGGGATTTATGATTTTCCACGTGTAACGTAGCTGATAAACAAATATTCAAAACGCTACCGTTTCGTCGTCGACGGCGGATCGAAAAAGTTGTTCTATTTCCTTTTTTGTGTGCGTCTGAAGATGTCGTGTGCAAAGTTTGTTGTCGATTGGGCAAGAAATGTGGGAGGAGTAGCGAAAAGGCAGTTTAGCGGTTCTTGCAATTTTGCGAAAAAAATTCAGAGACGCAAATGGGCGTGGCCTATGCCAAAAGATGCAGCAGACTCCAGTGAACCTGTGGGTATAACGTTTTGGACTGTCGGAGGTTCGGTTTGGAGTTATAGCCCCAAACGCGTCTTTCCTTGGTATAGCGCCACCTAGTGACCGGCGTGTCTGGATTTTGTCGTCTGAGTAGCGGTGCCGGACCTGGATCTAGTCGTGCAATTGGCGTGTCCGCACCATTTACGGTTTGGGCTGTGGTCCCAGTAGGGGACCACAAACAATAGGGATCCAACCTGTTGACTTGGACCCCTAAAAAGTTGTGCAGTTGTCAGCCTGGTTCTCCAGCGGAGTCTGCCAGATCTACGAGAGAGACTATGAAGGTATTATTGTAGCAAAAGTCTTTAGCACCTGTAACTGCAGAATTTGAATGCGTACACTAAAGTCACAGTAAATTTGTGGTCGTATATATTTATTTTGCATGTGTACTCTAAAGTCACAAATGTGTAACAGTACATTTGTTGTCGTAAATATTTTTTATACCATTGTAAACACAAAATAGGGTCCACGAGTACGCAAATCTGTGTTACAGGTGCACAAATCCTTTTGCTACAATTATTGCAGCGCAGTTGGTGCAAAACACATTCGCACACCCGTGTTTCATAATCTGAGAACATGCCCAAAAGGTATGAATGCGTGAACCCAAATTTGAACCAATGCATCAGAAGTTGCACATCTGTGAAAAATTTCCTCAAAAATAAAATGATAAAGAACGCTATGTTAATTCAGCATTTTAATGAGCGAGCACAAATCCATTTTACAACTGCTCGAATCTGCTCCTGCAAGTCTCAGCTGTGGGTTTTTTTGCAGGTTGTTTTGCACCACATCTAGGTGGTAAATGTGTAGCAAAAGTATTCGTATCCGTAGATGCCAGAGCGTCCGTGGGCGGGACAAAATAGTCCCGCCCATAATTTCCTAATCCAATGAAAATCGCCGGCAGGGATGCATTTCTCAAATTACACTGGGACCCACCGCGTGCCAGCCATGGAGCTATAAAGATCGCAGCATACTCTGCGGCGCGTCCTACTGAACGGAGGTGGGTATCCTACATTATGTTGAATGAAATGACTTAGTTCAAATGAATTTCCCCCAAAGTATTTCATTAACATGCCGCAAATGTCCTTCAATGAATTTTAATGGTCGCCATAACATAATTTCAGAAATGTTAATGCAATACTTTGGGGAGAATTCACTGGAACTAAGTCATTTCATTTAACATAATGTAGGATACCTACCTCCGTTCAGTAGGACGCCCTCTTCACTTCTCCAGAAAGAAACGTATCCCGCGATGAGTATGCTGCGATCTTTATAGCCCCATGGCAGGCACGCAGTGGGTCCGATGCCGTGTTCCAATACCCGTACTTCCATGAGTACACTTAAAGTGAGTACTATCCGTACTCACTTGAGTACGTTAATTTTTCAGATGTGAGTGCTGTTCCAAATCGAGTACTCCGTGGTGCACTAACCGGAAATTACGATCACGACTGCCGCTGTCACGTTAAAATTGTACCGGCCTACGTCATCAGTTGTTGACAAATTCCAAACCTGCCTGGCAACAGACGACGCGATCGTCGTCTGTTGGTTCTTGAACATTCGCTCGTCGAATGACGTGGGAAGGTTCTTGAACATTCGCAAACTTTCATGCTCGTTCATTGCACTCCTTCATTGAGCGTGACAAGACAGGTTTTTGAAATCTGTTTTAAACACTCAGTTTACTTGCTAAATTCGATTAAACAATTCAATACAATACAAATATAAAGTAAAAACAAGTGTTATCTAGCGATCCGTTATTATCTGTATTATGTTATTTGGTGTTCGGCAACATGAGCGCGAATGGTTTTTGAAACCTGCTTTAAACACTCAGTTTACTAGCTAAATTCGATTAAACAATTCAATAAAATACAAATATAAAGTAAAAACAAGTGTTATCTAGCGATCCGTTATCTGTATTATGTTATTTCGTCTTTGGAAACATGAGCCGAATGTTTTTTGAAACCTGCCCGGCAACGGACAACCCAATCAAATCAGTTGTCAAGTTGTCAACAACTGATGACGTAGGCCGGTACAATTTTCACCCCCGGTACAATTTTAACGTGACACCGCCGCGGCTCCTCCCCCGCAATAAACATCCCGCTTTGAACGGTGAACTCTTATAGCTATAAAAAGCTATAAAAACTACAAAATGACTCTATTAATGCAGGCTATGTGGAAAATGCGCCGACTTTGGCTCAGCCTCTTCCGCTACGTAGCTAATATGGCTGCCGTTGAGTACGGAAAGTGTCCTTCGATCCACACTTCACGATTAGCCCGTTTTGAGTACGACATCCGGGTCCTTGAAGTATACTTCTTTTCGCCGGATCTGAATTGGAACGTACTACGTACTCAAAATTTGGCTAGTAAGTACGGATAGTACGGGTATTGGAACAGTGTAATTTGAGAAGTGCATCCCTGCCGGCGATTTTCATTGGATTAGGAAATTATGGGCGGGACTATTTTGTCCCGCCCACGGACGCTCTGGCATCTACGGATACGAATACTTTTGCTACACATTTAGACATGCAGGAGCAGATTCGAGCAGTTGTAAAATGGATTTGTGCTTGCTCATTAAAATGCTGAATTAACATAGTGTTCTTTATCATTTCATTTGTGAGGAAATTTTTCACAGATGTGCAACTTCTGATGCATTAGTTCAAATTTGGGTTTACGAATGCACACCTTTTGGGCATGTTCTCAGATTCGGAAACACGGGTGTGCGAATGTGTTTTGCACCAACTGCGCTGCAATAATTGTAGCAAAAGGATTTGTGCACCTGTAACACAGATTTGCGTACTCGTGGACCCTATTTCGTGTTTACAATGGTATAAAAAATATTTACGACTACAAATGTACTGTTACACATTTGTGACTTTAGAGTACACATGCAAAATAAATATATACGACCACTAATTTACTGTGACTTTAGTGTACGCATTCAAATTCTGCAGTTACAGGTGCTAAAGACTTTTGCTACAATAATACCTTCATAAGAGACGCAGAGGTCCAACGAGGCTGTTGTCGGGATAAAAAACAAGTGGTTAGCAAAATAAAGAATATGTTGGCGTTTTTGCACTTGAAAATTAATCGTGTTTGTAGCCTACAATCAGAGGTGAACTCAGCATGCGGGTTGTTGGGCAAAATAACCTGCTGAGCACATCACATGTACATTATAAATATAGCTAACTCCCACCCTAGCTTGAGGAGCACAACACATGGCAGTCACGTTACAATATAGTCAATTTTTAACACATAACACACACATGAGAACATGGTCAGGTGAAGGCCAGAACCAAGGCCCCATCTCTCCTCCCGGCAAATGGTAAACACTCAGACAATGCACCGTTTCATCCTCAGAACGGGAGGGCCACAAACAGGAGACTCTGTGAGGCTCTCCCCCGTCAGGAAGAACACAAGAAGATACACATGCATACACTAGGGCCTGGGAGGCAAGGTCAAGCAAAGACACACAGAACCATACACATCTTAAACGCACACACCTCATCGAGAGGAGGATACAGCATAAGAGTGTATCACACAGGAACTCATCACCTTCTTCTGCAGCAGACCTTCCACGGAGGCGAAGCTCTGGACGAACCATCAGCGCTGATTAGGGACTTAGACATATTCGATTTCTCACGCTTTATGACTCTGTATAACCGTTGCCACTTTACTTAATAAATCCAAGGTCCTCGTGCCGATAGACTTTATTACCTCTCCGTCTCATTTCATCTGGTCCAGTAACTAGACAGACCGTTTTTCCCAACAGGGTGTCTTCATTCATAAAAAAATAAAGACATTCGGGAATATGCAAATTATTCTAAAGAGGTCTAGACTCCTTCTCCAGTGAACCAAGAAAGCCAGCGCCGTGACGAACGGGGGATTTTACCCCTCGGTTGTACACAGGAAACTTGTGATAAGACGGTGAAATCGCCGGACGTGCCAAGCTTCAACCGAACCGGCTTGGAAGTGTAGAAAGGCCCTAAAAAAGCAGCAAACCAACACTTCACACCACGCAACACACACACACACACCACGGCGGGTGCTGACTGCAC
The DNA here is from genome assembly GCF_031168955.1 of Gadus macrocephalus. Taxonomy (NCBI): domain Eukaryota; kingdom Metazoa; phylum Chordata; class Actinopteri; order Gadiformes; family Gadidae; genus Gadus; species Gadus macrocephalus. Next base: position 18,577,054 of record NC_082399.1, read on the forward strand.
GCACACAACAGTGGGTGCTGATTGACTGCGCGCACACACACGCACACGCACATATATACACACCATGGCGGGTGCTGAATGCAAACACACAAACCTCCGTTCCTAGCCTATTCACCGTTAAAAGAGCTGTGGTCGAAGTAGCCTCATCAGAGACTCTACTTGCGTTAAACAGCAAAGTCTCAGAGCTTGGCGTCTTAAATCTTTTGTGGACTTTTGTCAACAGCTCCTGCCTTTCTCTGCGTGCAGTATCACACAAAAATACTTAATGTTGGGTCGCCATGGTTGTTGTATATAGGCCATAGAGGGGGGTTCCGTTTCATTTAGCATTCCATAGTTTCCAATAACTGTCGTTCAGCCCCTCGCAGCGTACTTGTGACGTTACGAGTGTGTCTCTTACCTCCCGGGAATATTAGCAGGATTTGATACATTTTAATTCAAAAACGGTTGTGAAAGAAAAAAAGTTCACTGTATCCGGCCCTTTACCTTTAGGCTAACAGATATAGATATTCGATATTCTAAAAAAATAAAATAAGAATAATAAGAATATATCTTCAGAATAATCTGGCGGGACAGATATTATGTCTTGCGACCCAGTTATGGCCCGCGGGCCCTCAGTTGCCGACCCCTGATGTACAGCATGCCCTGGAGCAAGGCGCAAAGAAGCTTTTCAGAAGCTGGAGAGACTGACTGTTATCATGTATGAAAAATCCAGTCATTTGAGCTCCATCAACCAGAAGAGTTGAAAAATAACTTTTCTGCCAGGAGAATAGGACAATGGAGAGACTGCCACCCACTCAGGATGCACTACTTCAACAAATTAGATGGGCAGTATATCAAACGGAATCTGGGCGGCCAGTACACAAACACAGCAAGCGATTCCTTCTCTAAAGGAATATGCATGGACAAATGAATCAGGGTCAGGGTGCCAGTTTGGCTGAGGCTCCAAGAGGTTTCTAGAGCCTGCAGAGAGCTTATCAAATGTTCATGTAAGGGGGATTGATCTACATGCAAATGTGGCAAAGCAAACTTGGACTGCCCGCCACTTTGCAAATGTAATTGTATCTAGGTAGGTTATGATGATGCTTCGTTTCCATTTCTGTTATGATGTAAGTGAAACTGATCAAAACACTACATTAGGCTAGATAATTTTTTTCCCCAATATCAATAGATTTTTTACAATCTACTGTTTTTCTGTGTTTTCTTTTAACCGGTGTAGATGGGTGTTACTAAGTTTATGTTACTGTTATATTTGTAGCCGGCTCATGTTAATTTGAGTCATGCATGAAAATTCTCAAACTAAAAAATCTGAATACTGAATTGTTGAATTGAACTGTTTTCAAACCCAGCATGATGCAAACATGTGTTTTTCTTTTCAATAAAAATGATACTGCCGACATGTAAACTTGAATTTTTGAGTGTCAGAGCAAATGTATCCATATATGGCCAACTTTGGAGGTAATTATACAATATAAATACAGTATATCAGATTGATGACTGTAAGAACTTCATCATGTCATCAAAGGTTGGCTGATGTTCTGACATTTGAGTAGTTTGTTCCTTTTTTTTTCAATTCCGCCTATGTTGTGCCAGACTTATTGAAGTTATTCCAGGTAAGAGGTGTCTTTGACCTCGATTTTAAACATACCATTTCAAAATATACTGGCCTGAGCACATATTAAAATCAATTTAAGCTTATTCAGTGGCCTTAAAAGAACATTACCATTAGTGTTCCTCTTAATAATAAAAAAGTATGTATTCGTTTTTCATGGATACAGATTTTTGTGCCCTACACAGCAAATTTCAAGATTTCACTTGGGCTCCTAGGCTAAAATCATACAGGAGGCCCTAAGGAAGCTTCATGTAAAATCTGACGCTTTTGTCCGCTCGGTAACGGTAATTTCACTAAGCCACTAGACTAATAGCACCAGTGAGGAAGTGGATGGACGAGGGAAGGGGCAGTCCACCCTGGGCTTACATAGCACCCTACAGCCCTGCCACCAAAGCCTGCTGGTAGCAGTGGAAAAGGCTCTTCCAGAAAGACAGAGTTTTGCTGAGGAAATCCTACTGCACAGATGGAAAGGTGTTCTATCCACAGATCCTGTTGCCTCAAGAGTACCGCACCTCAGTGATAAAACAATTACACGATGGCCTAGTCGGTGGCCACTTTGGAGGAGAAAGAGCACTTGCACGTCTCAAGGCCCGGTACTACTGGTACAATATTAGTGCTGACGTCACTCTGTGGTGCTGCACTTGCACCAGCTTTGCTGCAAAAGCCTGCCCAAAGAAAACACCTCAAGCCGCCATGGGCACAGTGCGAGTTGGCACTAGTGGTGGTTCGGTCGCGAACTGATTCGTTCGAACGAACGAATCGTTAGAACGAACGAACCAAACTGGTTCTTCTCTCTCGTTCGTCTCGTTCGTGACTCAGAATTGACTCCTCCCAGACCCACGACTCGCTGACAGTTCGTTCACTCACTCACTGTGTGAGTGGTGAAGACGAGAGACCGAGGCGACTCACGAGAGCCAGACAATCGTATGCACGCCAGAAATAAACCAATTCCTTGGGGAAAAAAACTAAGGGCTTAGTGAGCGTACGATAATCCGATTAAATATCATTGAAATGGTAAATGCATGTTGTCTTTGTATTTTCTGTGTCATGCCAGATTAATAAAATATTTGAATGTCTCGTCAATCTGTCTTGTTCTTTCATGGTTCTTTCTGCTGCACGCGACCTGGGATCCCCACCATGGTGGATCTTGATCGATTCTTGAGTGGGGGTGGCCATCTTCACAATAGTGTTGTTACTGTTAACCCCAGAAAAATTAAATATGCCCAGAATAAACACAACTGTACACAAATTACTTTTAAACTCCATCATTGCTAAATCAAGTCTAGGCACCTCCGCCTCCGGCGGTGGTTCCTCAGCGGGTCTCAAGCTGGAGACATTCGCCGCCAACAATCGCTTTCTCCTCCATGTCGTGGTTCATGTTCTTGAGGGAGTCAAAGCCAAATTCATTCTCAACCTTGGCTGAGATAACCCCCAATACGAGTCTCGTTGTAGAAATACCAGAGACGAGAGTCCGACAGAACGGTTATCCAAATAACAAGGAAGTGTACAACACACGCGTTACAGTCCTGGAGCTCTATATCTAAATAATATCATATAATACATAGAAATCTATATCATTTAATACATATTATCACGGCCAAAAGCTGTGTGCGCCTCCAGACGATATAATGAATCACAAACGACTTTGTCGGGTTCTGCGACGTCTCTGGTTCTTCCACTTTCACATCAACCTGAAGTCGACTGAACCGCACGCTGCCTGCTGCCGGCTGCCCGCTGCCGGGCGATGGTGCCTCGCGGCAACCGGCGGCATGACGCAGTTCATGTACTTCAGCCAGTCAAAGCCAAAGTTCCTTTCCCCCAATTCCTTATCAACCATGGCTGAGATAACATAACCCCCAATACGAGTCTCGTTGTAGAAATACCAGAGACGAGAGTCCGACGTGTTATGCGCCATAACGCCAAAAGCAGAACGGTTGTCCAAATAATAAGGAAGTGTACAACACTTGCGTTACAGTCCTGGAGCTCTATATCTAAATAATATCATATAATACATAGAAATCTATATCATTTAATACATATTATCACGGCCAAAAGCGGTGTGCGCCTCCAGACGATATAATGAATCACAAACGACTTTGTCGGGTTCTGCGACGTCTCTGGTTCTTCCACTTTCACATCAACCTGAAGTCGACTGAACGGGGCGCTGCCTGCTGCCGGCTGCCCGCTGCCGGCTGCCCGCTGCCGGGCGATGGTGCCTCGCGGCAACCGGCGGCATGTCGCAGTTCATGTATTTCAGCCAGTCAAAGCCAAAGTTCCTTTCCCCCAATTCCTTCTCAACCATGGCTCAGATAACCCCCACAACAGTCTCGTTGTGGAAATACAAGACGTGTCAAAGAACCGACAAGAAACACTTGCGTTACAGTGTGTGTATTCACACACACACACACACACACACACACACACACACACACACACACACACACACACACACACACACACACACACACACACACACACACACACACACGTGGCGCTCGCACGGTCGAGTCTCATTGGCGGGCCAACGTCTCTGGGCAGGCCAGGCAGGCTAGAGGAACTCATATTTATGTTAGAAAACCTCATAAAGTGAGATTTTCATGTCATGGGACCTTTAACTAACGCATTATCTCTGAGGTAAAGTAAAGCCTCAGGTGGTTCGTTACATTTTCTTGTCGAGTAGCCTGGTGTTTACATTTTAGGGTTAGGGTTACACATTGTTCGTTTATCTCGGGTATTTTTTTAATATATACAATTAACGATATTGACTCACCTTTCAGGATAAAGTCAGCAACTGATGACCGACTTAAGTTCCACGATCCTTTGAGAGTCTGAGTCTGACAGACTCAGAGTCAGCAGAACCGTGCACAAACACATTCCATGACCAGGATTCGATTCACCATTCGATTCACCGGAAACTCGACTGAACCTGTTCAGTCGAGTTTCCGGTAGCACTGACTCTGACTGACTCAGCTGAGAACCATGCAATGGGTGCATTCCATGATGCGATTCACCGCTACCGGAAACGGAAACTGGACTGAACGAACGATTCGCGAACGACTCATCTTGGCGAACTGACTGACGCGAACTGGTTCACGTAAACGAATCATTGAATCCACCATTAGTTGGCACCCCCTTCGAATGCGTGGATTAAATGGGACCACTAAATGAAACCGAAAGGCACAACCGCTACATAATAGTGGTACAAGACTACTTCAGCAAATGGGTGGAAGCCTACTCGGTTCCTAATGAACAAGCGACAACAGTAGCCAAAAAGATTGTTTTTGAGTGGGTGTGTAGGTACAGAGCTCCACAGTGCCAACACAGAGACCAAGGTACAAATTTCATGTTGGCTGTGTTCCAGAAAATGTGTGAGCTGCTGGGAATCGACAAGACACGGACCACGCCGTTTCGTCCCCAGTCAGACGGCCAAGTAGAACGCTTCAATGCTACCCTGCAGAAAATCATAGCCACCACTGCAGAACGATGTCACTGGGACTGGGACGTTATGACCCCATATGCAGTCATGGCTTACCATGCAACCAAACACAGGAACCTGACGCCTAACATGATGCTGTTCGGACAGGAAATTACAGAGCCAGTGGATCTTGTTGCTGGGTTGCCACATGACCAAGACAACACTACTACCTCTCCATCCTATGTCGTACAGCTCCGGCTCGAGCTATCTCACGAGTTGGATGCCTCCCGCATGCCAAACGACAGTATGACAAAAATGCAGAGTCCAACCAAAGGGCAGTGATGCAGTATGGTTCCTGGTAAAAGGCACAGAGAGAGTAAAGAATAAAGTGCGGTAGTTCTTGCCTTCCTACGAGGGTCAGTACTTAATCTTGGGTATACTGGACGAATTGGTCTCCCAGACTAAAAGGGGTCAGAGGATAAAGATGAAAGTCGTTGATCACGACTAGCTCAAAGCTTACCAATCCAGGACAACACATTCCAGGTCTTTCAAGAGGCTGAAACGTCGGCACCAGTGGAGGTGCCACCCCTGTTGTCAGACCCCTGCTTTTCAGAAATCAACATAAGTCCCCTTGACCTTTGGGGCACATCACCAGAGACGTGGGACCCTGCTGTGGAGGCCCTTCCAGGTCTCTTCTCTCCACCACCATCATCGACAGCTTCAACACCATCCAGGTTCCTTGCCACCCCACTGAGCCTTCACTGGATGAGGCTGGGACCCAGCATAAGGCCAGGGGACAAGCTGCTCGTACTCTCCTCTCCACCCCTCGGCGTCGACCCCGGAGGGTCCGCAGAGCTCCTGACATGTTTGGGAACTGGATTGTCCACTGAACATATTTGCCTGAGGTTGGGTATAGGTGGATCACTGCCCTCCTCCACTGCCCACCTAATTTTATCAGTCAGTAATTTTAATACTAGTTGGACGCATAGTTTTGTTATAGCATTCTGGGTATGTTAACTGCTATGACACTTAACGCTTTTTCATCCTAACTTTCCACTGGAGGAGGACCCCGTCAAGAACTGTGGGAAACACGGGTTATGGTTGGGGATTTGTGTACAATGACTGTCTAATTAATATTTTCCTGTGCACAGTGTAATGATGCTGGAAATATGTCCAAGGTTTAATCATTCTCCAGAATGGGGGTAGTGTTGCAATCTCAGCCTTCCCGTGGCAGCTTGTTGGGAAAATATTTGTGTGCAGTAGTGGGACAGGTGTGTTGTGGGTAGTGAAAACAAATTATAGCGTGGGAATCAGTCTGAGTTGACGTGTGAATGCAATTGTAACGCAGTCCATGCTCCAGCCGAAAGTTAGCAAGCAAGTGCCTTCAATGCCCGTGAATGCACCACTGTGAAGTAATAAAGACGAGACGCAAGTTAATTTATTAGTATGAGACCAGCTTGCTCCCAACTACGGTTCGGAGCGTTGAAGCTGTGAAGTAATAAACGTGCTGACTTCACAGTCGTTGGTCATACAGGTCGGGGAGAGTCCGAACAGGCTGCCCAATTATTCTTGAGCAGACCTTAACCACACTCATCAGGTGGTTCCTGTTTTGCAGGGTTATAGAGTAGAACCAGCTACTGAAAGAAAAGGTTTCAATGAAGGCATAGAATGTGGTATCCTTGTTAATCCCAAATGATAGATGTAGAGTAGGTACTGTCTCTGATGGCACTTTTTTAGGATTTCCTCTGTGTTAGAGGAAAAGCTTAGCAGGTAGTCAAATAATGTTCCCAGGTATTCCTCTACTATCTCCACTGGATCCTCTCGGATGATAGTAGTGACTGCTTCAGCCATCTGTCTATGTTTGGGGGAGAAGGTCACAATCATCTCCTTGGTCTTACTTATGTTGACTCTAGACAAGAGTTCCACACCATTCTGCAAACTCCTGCAGAGCTGAGCTGTGATGTGTGTAGCTGGAAGGCAGAGACAGGAGGACAGTGTTGTCAGCAAATTTCATAACCTGACAATTTGGCTTTTTGGATCTGCAGTCATCTGTGTAGGGGAGAGGACACAGCCTTGCGGAGAGCCAGTGAAGGCGAAGAGGGTGTTGGACGGGGTGTGGTTCTCCCTCTGTGACCTGTTGGTGAGGAAGAATATAATCCAAAGTGTGAGTTGGTTGTTGAGATGGAAGTGTGTGATAAGCTTATCAGCCAGAATGTGTGGCTGCATGGTGTTGATTGCTGATGAGAAGTCTGCGAACAGAAGTCTGGCTGTGGTCTTGGGGATTTCCAGATGCTTGTGGATGGTATTTAAGAAATATATTTTTGCATCATTGACGCCCCTATCAGCCTGGTAAGCAAACTGAAACGGGTCCATCATCAAGCCAGTTGCCTTGGTTATATGATCCTTGATGATCCTCTCCATGGCCACAGGTATGAGGTCATTCAGGACCTAAGTGGTGCCCTTCTTCGGGATGGGAATCACTGTTGAGGTTTTCCACAACGCGGGGACTGTGCTGCTGGTCAAAGAGCCCTGGAACAGATGATGGAACACACCTCCCAGCTGCTCAGCTGAGTGCCATAGGATCCTCCCATAGATGTTGTCTGGTCCTGGAGCTTTGTTCTTTTTAGTCTTTTTGGGGGATCCCATCACCTCTGATGTGTTGATGGTGAGGATGGGGTTTGGTCTGAGTGAGGTGATGATATATTCTGGCTGGGTGCTGTTGTCCTTTTCAAATCTCGTGAAAAAAGAGTTGAGATCATTCGGGAGTGAAGTGAAGCTGCGTCCGGCCACCTGGATGGGCTTACGGCTTGTAAAGACAGAGTTCACTGCTGCCATGTTCTTGAGACCCTGCCAGGCTGAGTGGAGGTACCCCTTTTCAACAATATCATCCCACTGCAGACACAAATGGGCGTTCTCGTGTAGTGGGGGTTTTCGTTTACGCAGACCCCCCCTTCTTCTTCTTCGTCTCCTTTCTTGCAGAACTGTATTAAAATGTCAAAGTATACTACTCTGACTCCTTAATCCGTAATCCGACTCCGTAACTACGGAGACCCTTCAAGCATTCATAGTTCTCACCGGAGAAATGATTCCGGAAATGCTTTTGTTAGTTTGTTAGAGTTGCTGCATCGATGAATAGCTACAAATATTGGATGCGCAGGTTAGCTACGGAGAGGGTCGCTGACAGGCTCTCCAGCTATGGAGGGCATTGTATGCCTTGCGAAACCAAGTATGCCTTGCGAAACACTTTGTGATTGGTTGATGAAACGCTACCAGGAACGCCTAATGGCCGTTCTTGTGTCATGACGGAAACGCCCAAGCCTGCAGCTGGATCCTTCTCAAAGACCTGCTCCACTTTGTTTTTATGTTTCAGCTTGGCAATCTTTATGGCCCCGTTGACCTCTCTGTTGACCTCCTTGTTCTCAATTTCAGAACCGGTAATAAATACTCTCTTATTCAGAATGTTTTTCAGATCTTGAGTCACCCAGGGTTTATTGTTAGGGAAGATGGTGACATTTTTAGAGGGGATGGTATTGTGCACACAGAAAGTGATGTATGCTGAGAATGTCCGCCTGCTCACTGATGTTGGTTGAAGAGGATGTGAGGGTATTCCAGTCCGTGGTTTCAAAACACCCTTGCAGACTAAACTGTCTGGTGTCCACTGCTTGATATCCCTGATGACTTTCTCTGTCCTCTTTACTACAGGAGTATAGGCAGGAGCAAGCAGTTTGCTGCGGTGGTCAGCAGAGCCGAGAGGAGGGAGGGAGACGGCTCTGTAGATGTCTGGGACAGAACCATAGCATTTATCCAGTATTTTACCAAGACAGGAGGTGCAGTTGGCATACTGGGAGAACCCTTTAAGTGATTTGTCAATTGAGCAGTGGTTGAAGTCACCCATAATGAATTTGGAGGCATCTGGGGAAAGCAGTTCGAGTTTGTCTAGCGTATTTTTTATATGTTCTGTTGCTGGGGATGCATTAGCTCTGGGGTGGATATAAACCAAAATGAAAAACAGTTGAGGGGATTCCCTGGCCACCCTGCCACCTATTTGTAGGCTATCACTGCTGTCATTCCCAGTCAACGTTTCAGTAAAAGCAAGAACGGAAGCAGTCCGGTATTCATACATATGAAAAAAATGGCTTGCAGTTCATCAGTCTTGTTGTGCAATTAGTGCACGTTAGCATGAATCACTGAGGGAAGTGCACAGTGTTTACTTTCCCCTCGCCTAAGTCTTGCTTTAATTCCACGCTAATTCTTTCCCCGTCTCGTTACATTCTTTTTAATATTGGGTACAGTTTTCACACCGTTTCCCGAAAGCATCATTGGTAACGAATGTCGTGAAAACACTCGTAGCTAACGAGGGCTCCAGGGGTACTCGTAGGGTGCTCATCCAATACCAATGAATTTACCGATCAAACGCCACGTCACAAGGCATAGGCCTGTAATAAAATCAAATGATTCCATTGCTCTTGTGTGGGAGGTCGCTTTCGAGCTGCACTTGCTGTCTCCCTCTGATTGTAATTCAACCACTGTGGTTAAAATGTCCACATATTGATCAATGACAGAAGACATAGGATACTGTAGACATGAATCATGCTGAGACCAGCGGATGTCGGATAATTTCCGCAGGCATTTTTTGTTGCGATTTTTTGCATTAAGCACCTGTAGGCGTTTCGGTGAGGCTGTGATGAAGTTCACTATTTATTGGAACATGTCTAAACAGTTACGAAAATCCCTGATCATAGTTTCGCCTACACTCAGGCGTAAACTAAATTGCATGTGGGTGTCTTCATTCATAAAAAAATTAAAACATTTGGGAGTATGTGAATTATTGTCAAGTAGGGCTGTAACGATACAGAAACGATTGCAATTCGGTTTGTATCACGATTTTTGACCCACGGTTCGATACATCCCACGATTTTTTTTAATTTAAAAAGCATTTTATTTAAACAACACTTATATACCAATTAACTTTATGTAACATTCAATAACAAATAATTTGGAACACTGAACAGATTTGAACAGAAAGAATGCTATTAAAGTATAGCTAAATTAATAAAGAAATAACCAAGATTGCAGTTGGAGGATGCTTATTGCTGGTAGGCAAAAACCCTCAACTGTTTGGTTGGTTTAGTCAAATATCCTTATTAGCGCTTCTTATTAGGCTATGTAGCTTAAATAATGACATAATCAGGCCGTATAGAATGCAACATGTTTGATAGCCTAACTTTCAATAGATGGGGAAAAACATGAACGTCTTGTTACCAGTAGCATTCTGTATGTGTGCGCGAGATTGGCAGTGTGCGTATGCGTGTGTGAGTGACGTCAGCGAGTGAGTGGACGAGCGAGGAGAGCGAGCGGTAGCGCGTGTGTCTAGTGAAGAAGTGAACGATTCCGGTAGAATAAAGTACCCATCCTGTCAATAATCGGTGGCAGCTTCATTCCGACCTATAAGCAAACAAACTGCCAGTCAAATCACACAAAACAATAGAGACAGGATCACAGACGCAATTTTTTTCGCGCTTGGCCCACTCTAGATAAATGTCGTTCATATCGCATATGAGGACTTCAACAGCTGTGGAGAAATGCAATCCTCCGTAGCCACGGAGAGCTGTCATCACAGAGAGGGCATCTCGTCGCATACTTACGGCATAGGAGGGGGCGCTGTCAGCAGACTATTATTTAGACAATTATTAGCAAATTTCAATCGGACAATTTGACCGGAGAGTTAGAAAGGGCATATCGCGCTTCTGCCTTCTCACACCGCGAGACAGGTTTGTGGCTTTGAGTGTCGCGATTTCGGTTTCGATACGCGTATCGTTACAGCCCTATTGTCAAGAGATCTGTGTCTAGCCCCACCTTCTCCAGTGAACCAAGAAAGCTGTGAAATCGCCGGGCGTGCCAAGCCGCGACCGAACCGGCTTGGGGTAAATGGCCTATACATCATCCAATATGGGCAGGATCTAGACCAAGTTCTCCTAATCGGGTCAGCAATAATTGTGTGTCAATGCCCAGCCTCTATGGTTGAATGATAATGAATGAATTGCGTTGCATTTTTAATGTTTACACCAAAGATTCTAGACTAGAGAGCAGGGGCGGATGGTGTATAGGGGCGATTTGGGCGACGCACTACCAACTGGGAGAAAGAGGATTTTATTTTCTAACAAAATTCTATCACAGAAAAAGTCGTTTTCAGTGTTCTAGACATATTATCCGTCATTGTCGAATCAGAATCGTCAGATTCAAGTCGCGTTTCAAATGGTCCCGCCTCTCTGGGCGAATTTATTGACGTGGAAAATCGCCTAAGGATTCTCCCATTGATTCTCCAATCGCCTAAGGATTCTCCCATTGAGAATGGGATTCTCCCATCTCCCATTGATTCTCCCTAAGGATTCTCCCATTTTTTTTTTCGGAAAATGAGCCTTCAATGCATTTTCAATTGGGATTTGGGACTCGCCCTAACGTGCTTGCGTCATGCGTAACTGAGCAAAACGCCTGGGCGGGACTTTACGTCCTACGTCACTCACTATGGGTTTGCATGTGTGCGCGTAGCCGTTTGTCTCAGGGATCTGTGCACGAACTCCTTTGCACTACAGATTACGAGCGTCAGTGTCGTACGCGATGGAGGGTGGGTGACATTCCTACAGTCTGTGATGATTGGCTATATTTCTACAAATGACTTAATATTACTAGCGATTAACATGACGAAACAACACGAACTAAGCTAACATTAGACTATAGCCAAACCAGATAACGCCATACCAGCTAACCCTAACTATTTCTATTAAACTCTGAACCATTTTGCAACAGGCAACTGTGTGTTGGTGCGTCTTATTGCTTTCTGCGTCTGCGTCTTTCCCACTCCTGGCTAATAGTTTCAGTTTTTGTACTGTATATCAGAAATGATCACCCTGTACCACACTGCTGACTTGTTGATGTTTTGTGAGCACTCACGCATTTCTCTAGGTATCTTAAGTTTCCTACTGGAGTCATCAAAACTTTGGACTTTGTTATTGTAAGAAATATTGTGTTGCAAAAACACTTTGTGTCTTACCCTTAGCGTTACCCTAACCTTAACCCCAGTAACATTTCTTCATCATAAACTACAAGTTACGCAAAATGGCATACAAACATCCAGTCCAATATGAAAGAAAAAAGCTAGCTTCATTAAGGAATCGAACCCCTTATCCCCGCATTAATGAGTTGTTCTCTGACCACTAACCCATCAGGTCTTAGTACATGCGATTCAAGAGTTAACCACTTGACAATCTTTAAACGTCGGTTGCCTAGAAATTGTAAAGACAGTGATGTGTGTACATTGTGCGAGTATCCGTCACTCGCGATGTGTGTGCAGTCCAAAATGAAAGAAAAGACCTTGCATCACTAGGGAATCGAACCCCCAATCATCAGTTGGTCGTTGGTAACTGTAAACAAAGAGATCGCATTTTGTTTAACTGCTAACTAACAAACGGGTTTATGCGTTCACTGAACAAAGATTATGGAAATAAAAGACCACTTTTCCATCAGAAAAATCATCAGAACAGTTATTACCAACCCATAGAAACTAAAGCCAAAACCTTTCTCACATGCACACCCATCGCGAGTGACGGCTATGCGCACACATGCACACCCATAGCGAGTGACGTAGGACGTAAAGTCCCGCCCAGGTCGAAGTGGCGTCGATTTAGAGAGTCCCGCTTCAATCAAGTCACTTGCTAATTTCAACATGGCTGCTAATGTGTGCAATTCCGTTGCGTCTCTGAAAGAAGTTCCTTTTAGTCTGATATCCAATTCAGAGAAATTGGCATTAAAACAATCTCCAACCTCCAAGACCAAAATTAATAAAAGAAAGTGGTCGCACGTCGACATTCTGTACCAGAGCTCCAGAAGAAGGACATTGATGCAGTATTCATCAAAAGGGCCCTCGAGAGCTTCACAAGCAGTGTGCACACCATTAGGTACCATATTTTATTGATATTTTATCGTATTTGTCTAAATGCATACTTTACTGTAAATAGATTTATGAGTGAAGTTACCAACAGAATAGATAAAAAAACAGTGTTTAACACTAACATTATGCATTCCTGCCCATTTTAAGTGGGTATGCTGACATATTTTTACCGGATAAAGTGTGAACATGTGCATCACGTAGACTACAGTACTGTACACAGCCTAACAAACACATTATTGGTTTGTTTGCATTCAGAGACTCTGACCAGCTGCAAGAGCCATCAGGAACCAACAGACCAAGGACGGCTTTGACAGAAGAGGCGAAGCAGAGGCTGTCTGAAGAGGTCTGCGACACCATCCTGGCTCACACCAAAGAGAGATTCTCTTCCACTGGCCAACTTGTGAGTGCTACCTTAGTACAAGGAAATATGTTTGAAAGGCACTGCCATTCATTTCCTGCTGATGCTCTGAATGCCACTGTAAAGGCATATCCCACACTGAACAAGGCAAAGCTCAAGACGGAACTGTCTCTGATTTATGAGAATCCTGAATCAAGTGTGCAGCTTCAGTGTGCATATTGTATATAGTTCTCTGCAAACCTATGGTGGCATCATGCCTTCAGTGTGCATATTGTATGTAGTTTTCTGTAAACCTACGGTGGCATCATGCCTTCAGTGTGCATATTGTATGTAGTTCTCTGCAAACCTATGGCGGCTTCATGCCTTCAGCCACACATAAAAGTTTGCACATATTATATTGATATTTTATCATATTTGTCTAAATGCATACTTGACTGTAGATCGGGAGTCACGACTTGACTGTCACGACACAGAACGGGAATCAATAGCAGATCAAAAAGGATTTATTTCCATACAGTCCAGCGGGCGAATCACCAGGTACAGGCAGGGTTCGTAAACGGGCAGGCAGGCAGACAGATACTGACGGACAGCTACAGGCAAGAGGTCCAAAACCGATAGGCAGAAGGCTTAATCCAAACAGGCAGGGTTCAAAACCGGGAAGAACAGTAACTATAGTCTCTCTTTAAAGAGCTTCACGCTAGTTGCACTCACGTGGCAGTCGGGTAGCAAACAGTACCCAACGTGACGATCTGACAAAGTGAGCAGAAAGGGCAGCGTTTAAATACTCCACCAATCAATGCAAAATGAGGGACAGTTGGACAGAGAAAATGGAGGGAACAAACAAAAGGCAGGAAGTTGCCCAAATAAGGACATGGGTGTCACCCCGGACACATGACCAACACATGGCTCCAAACATAAACAAAGTCCAGAATTATCACACTCCAACAGGTAGGGGGAGACAAAAACAACAGTCCATGCGAGAATCCTGACAGTACCCCCTCCTCTACCAACGCCTCCTGGCGTTGACCGTGGAAGGAGCAGGATGCTGACGGTGAAAGTCTTTGATGAGCGAGGGGTCAACAATGTTCCGGGCAGGGACCCAGCTCCTCTCTTCGGGGCCGTAGCCCTCCCAGTCCACCAGGTACTGGTGGCCCCGACCCCGACGGCGGACGTCGAGCAGGCGGCGAACTGTGTAAACCTCAGACCCATCAACGAGTCTGGGGGGTGGTGGGGGTTTGGGGCCGGGGTCGGACCCCGGACGGCTACACCGGAAGGGCTTGACACGGGACACATGGAAGGTGGGGTGGATGCGGCGGAGGGCAGGAGGGAGGTTCAAGCAAACCGCAGAGGGATTGACCACCTGGAAGATGGTGTAGGGGCCGATGAAGCGTGGATTCAATTTTGGGGAAGTCACCTTCAGAGGAAGGTCACGCGTGGAAAGCCACACCCGCTGCCCCTGGGTGTAGTGGGGGGCCCTGATGCGGCGACGGTCTGCCTGACTCTTCATTCTGCTCTGTGAGTGAAGAATGGCGGCCCGGGTCCGCCTCCACGTTCTGCGACATTGTCGGATGAATGTCTGTGCTGAGGGAACCCCAACCTCCTCCTCCTGGGCCGGGAACAATGGAGGCTGGTAGCCGAGGCAGCACTGAAACAGTGACAGACCAGTTGACGCAGATGGCAAGGAGTTCATGGAGTACTCCACCCATGGCAGCTGAAGGCTCCAGGCTGTAGGGTCCTGTGACGTCAGGCACCGCAACGCTGTCTCCATCTGCTGGTTGGCTCGCTCTGACTGGCCATTTGACTGGGGATGAAAAGCTGAGGACAGACTGACCTTAGCATCGAGAAGGTTGCAAAAAGCACGCCAAAAATTAGAGGTGAACTGGGGACCTCTGTCTGAGACCACATACACTGGGAGTCCGTGTAGCCTGAAGACATGCTGCACGAGTAAGTCCGCTGTCTCCTTGGCAGAGGGTAACTTGGGTAAGGGGACCAAGTGCACGGATTTGGAGAAGCGATCAACGATAGTGAGGATTGTAAAAAGACAGTTAGGAGGGCAAGCGCTGGGGCCAGACTCACCAGACAGGGCTGTGCGGACAATGGTCTCAATATCCCATCTAGCAGCTCCTATGAGGCACTGTGGAGACAGGACGGTGCTAGGTGCAGGAGCAGGATCCGAATCTGGGAACTGACGAGACAGGGCATCCGGTTTACCATTCTTGGATCCTGGACGGTAGGACAGACAAAAGTCAAAACGGGAGAAAAACAGTGACCAACGTGATTGCCTGGGGTTTAAACGTTTAGCCCAACGGAGATACTCCAGATTCTTATGATCCGTCCAAACTAAAAAACGGCTCCTTAGCTCCCTCCAGCCAATGACGCCACTCCTCTAGGGCCAATTTTACTGCCAATAGCTCTCTGTCCCCAATGTCATAATTACGCTCAGTGGGAGAGAGTTTGTGGGAGTAGAATGCACAGGGGTGGATCTTCTGATCTGCCCCAGACTTCTGAGAAAGAATAGCCCCCACCCCAACATCTGAGGCATCCACCTCAACGATAAACTGATGGTCAGGGTCGGGTTGGCTCAAGATCGGGGCCGATGTGAAACGACTCTTCAGGTCGTTGAACGCTGCTTCGGCAGCTGGTGTCCAAGAGAATTTCACCCTGGAGGAGGTTAGAGCGGTTAGGGGAGCAGCCACAGAACCGTAGTTGCGGATGAACCGCCGGTAGAAGTTAGCAAATCCCAGAAATCTTTGTAGCTCCCGCCTAGATGTTGGACGCTCCCAGTCGGTGACTGCTTTCACCTTCGGACCATCCATCTGGACCCCTCCTGCTGTGATGACATACCCCAGGAAGGAAACAGTCTCTTTGTGAAATTCACATTTCTCCGCTTTAACAAACAGTTGGTTCTCCAAAAGGCGCTGCAGGACACTACGGACATGTTGGGAGTGCTGGGAAACCGACGGAGAAAAAATTAAAATGTCATCTATGTAAACAAAAACAAACTTGTTAAGCATATCCCTCAGGACATCATTAATCATACCCTGGAACACAGCTGGGCAGTTGGAGAGACCAAAAGGCATGACTAAATATTCATAGTGACCTGAAGGAGTATTAAATGCAGTCTTCCATTCATCCCCCTCCCTTACTCGGACCAGATGGTAAGCACTGCGGAGATCCAACTTGCTGAAAACCTTGGCCCCCTGCAACAGCTCAAAGGCTGAAGACATCAAAGGCAGAGGATAGCGGTTCTTCACAGTGATGTTGTTTAGGCCCCTATAGTCTATACAAGGACGCAGGGTGCCGTCCTTCTTTCCTACGAAGAAAAACCCGGCGCCAGCAGGCGAGGAAGAGGGGCGGATGATACCGGCAGCTAGTGATTCACAGATGTATTTGTTCATAGCTGCGGTTTCGGGAGGAGATAAGGAATAGAGACGGCCCCTAGGAGGTGACGTACTAGGCAGAAGATCGATGGCCAGGTCATAGGGTCGGTGTGGTGGCAGGGAGGTTGCACGGGCTTTACTGAACACAGCCTTGAGATCCAGGTACTCAGGTGGTACCTCAGACAGATCCATGGAATCATCTGTGGCTGGTGAGACTGCAGGCAGGGGGGTAAGAGCATTCTTGAGACAGTTATTCAGACAGAATGTGCTCCAGCCTAGGATGGTGTTATTTGTCCAATCAATATGTGGATTGTGTTTTACCAGCCAGGGCCGGCCGAGGACGATGGGAGCAGTTGGTGAGTCTAACATATGGAACACTAGGTTCTCTTGATGATTACCAGAAATGAGTAGACTCACCGGGGGCGTGACATGGGTTGTCTGGGAGAACCTTGCTCCGGTTAGTGCTCTTGCCTCCAGGGGCGCCTTCAGCTGGGCTGGGACGAGGTGTAGCTCTGAGGCCAGAGAGGTGTCCATGAAATTGCCATCAGCTCCCGAGTCAATAAGTGCAGACACGAGGTGGGAACAAGCTCCTGTAATGAGCGTGGCAGGGACAAGGGTACGGACGGTAGAAGAGGGATGAAGAGGAGTGACGCTCACCAGTAATCCCCCTTCTACGGGTGAGCGTTGCCTTTTGCTGGGCATTGGGCGGAGTAATGGCCCGGTTTACCACAATACATGCAAGAATTGGTGTCCCTTCTTCTCTGTCTCTCGGCTGGGGACAGATGGGTACGGTCCACTTGCATGGGCTCTGGTACGCTGGGGTAAGCTGGCACTGGCAGGGACGGGAGAGGGGCCTCCGAGGCGGGTGACCACGGAGGAGGGCGGAACTCTCGCTCCCCGGCGCGCTGCTTCAGGCGTTTGTCCACTCGGATGGCAAGCTCAACAAGGTCATCAAAGGTGGAAGGTAGTTCACGGGTGGCGATCTCATCCTTGATGGCCTCAGAGAGTCCATAGAGGAAGGCATCATACTGGGCATCTAGATTCCAGCCACTGGTGGTGGCGAGGGTGCGGAAGTCTATTGCATAGTCTGAAGCAGACCTCTTGCCTTGACGGATCTGCAACATCACTCGGGCGGCCTCTCTCCCATGCACCGAGCGATGAAAGACCTTCCTCATCTCACCTATGAATGCCTGATAGCTGAGACAGACTGGGGAGTTGGAGTCCCAAACCGCAGCTCCCCACTCTCTTGCACGGCCCGTTAAGAGGGTAATGACATAAGCAACCCGGGACTGATCCGACGGAATGGTGGCGGGCTGCAGCTGGAACACCAGTGAACATTGTGAAAGGAACGATCTGCAGGTTCCTGGTTCCCCGGCATAAAGTGCAGGAGCTGGCAGTCGGGGCTCTCGGAACGGGTTACCAGATGGACCGGGTGGGTCGGGCGGTGTTGGCAGTTGAGGCTGGGGTGGCCGCACCAGGGCCAGTTGGACCTGCTGCAGCTGGGCTGCCAAGTCTGTGATGCTGGTTGCGATGGCCTCCAGAGAACTTTCGACTGTCGCAAACTGGGCTTGATGTCGACCGAGAAGCGCTCCTTGCCTCTCCAGCACAGCCTTCACCTGATCCAGATCTGCTGATTCCATCTTGGTCAGATCGTACTGTCACGACACAGAACAGGAATCAATAGCAGATCAAAAAGGATTTATTTCCATACAGTCCAGCGGGCAAATCAGATTCCAGGTACAGGCAGGGTTCGTAAACGGGCAGACAGGCAGACAGATACTGACGGACAGCTACAGGCAAGAGGTCCAAAACCGATAGGCAGAAGGCTTAATCCAAACAGGCAGGGTTCAAAACCGGGAAGAACAGTAACTATAGTCTCTCTTTAAAGAGCTTCACGCTAGTCGCACTCACGTGGCAGTCGGGTAGCAAACAGTACCCAACGTGACGATCTGACAAAGTGAGCAGAAAGGGCAGCGTTTAAAGGCCCACTATGCAACTTCGGGCATTTCTTCGCTGTTTTCTTGGTTTTGGCACGCACATTTCTCTACACAGCGCCCCCTACAGCTTCGTAGTAGATATTTTACAACACTGTCGTAACAACTCGTTGACGACCCTTCCCCATGCACTTCTACGCGAGCCATGTGCATTTGTTTTCAAAGAAGCCGGCGAATGCGTGGAGCCATGTCCGAAGTAGATGTTCATAAAGTGTAGGCAAGGTTAAACATTTTTAAAATGGTGTATTTGTATTGCAATAAACATATATCCATCCTTTTTTATAGTTGACGGTGTCATGGTCTGTCGTGTTTTGGTGTGTTTCCCTCCTGTGTTGATTACTGTTCCCTCCCCTAATGTGTCTCAGCTGTTCCTCGTTGTGTTTGTTACTTAAGCCCTTGTCTTTCCTTTGTTCCTTGTGCTATCATTGTGGTTGTTCGTCCTGCGTGTTCCCTGTTCCCTGTTGTCACCTGAGTTCCCTGGTTCCTTGCCTTAGCCTTTAGGCGAAAATAAAGTGCTGTTCTCCCTAAACCGTCTGCATCTGGGTCCTACCTGCCTGCCTGCACCCGCACCCCCTAACAGAATGATAGCACCAACATTGGACCCAGCGGACGCTCAATTTAGCCGTGAGTTGGAGGACTTATTGTGGTTCATAATGAAAGAAATGGATTTCTGGGAGAACATTCCCAGCAAGAAGGAGCAGGAGGCTATCGTGAAACGTACACGCAGGGCTGTCTCGTCAAGGCCTGAGTTGGAGGACGCCTTGCCCGAGTGGGCAGTGGAGCTGCTCAGCCCCACAGTCTTTTGGCCTGAGAGCTACATGCCGGTGCCACCGGACTTTTGTGACCGGCCTAAGCCTCCACGCTCCTACTCTCAGCCTCTGCCCCCGGTTCCCCGCTACCAGCCTCTGCCCCCGGCCCCCAGCTACCAGTCTCTGTCCCCGGCCCCCAGCTACCAGCCTCTGCCCCCGGTTCCTAGCAACCAGCCTCGGCCCCCGGTTCCCAGCTACCAGCTTCGGCCCCCGGTTCCTAGCTACCAGTCTCTGCCCCCGGTTCCTAGCTACCAGCCTCCTCCCTTGCGGACAATCAGAGTGGGGGTGGTGAGTTTGGGGTACCACCCGGTTCCTCCTGACACTCCAGCCCCCGCACTGACTCCGGTTCCCGAGCCCTGTCCGGTTCCTGAGCCCACTCCTCGCCTTCCAGAGGGGGACCGGCCTCTTCCCCTGCCTGTGGAGGTCCGCCCTCTGCTCCTGCCGGAGGTGGCCCGCCCTCCAGACCGTCCAGGGGGGGCACGCCCTCCGCCGCTGCCTGTGGGGGCCCTCCTCCACTCCGTCCCGAGGGGGGTTCCTCTTCAAGGCCTTCCAGAGGGGTCCCGCCTTCCAAACCTCTTGGAAGGGGCACGCCGGGGACCAGCCCCCTACCTTGCCTTCCTGAGGGGTCCCGCCTTCCACAGGGGGTCCGCCCTCTACCTCGCCTACCTCCAGAGGGGACCAGCCCTCTACCTTGCCTTCCAGAGGGGGTCCGCCCTCTACCTGGCCTTCCTACAGAGGGGACCCGCCCTCTACCTGGCCTTCCTACAGAGGGGACCCGCCCTCTACCTGGCCTTCCTCCACAGGGGACCCGCCCTCTACCTGGCCTTCCTCCAGAGGAGACCCACCCTCTACCTGGCCCTCCTCCTGAGGGGACCCGCCCTCTACCTGGCCTTCCTCCTGAGGGGACCCGCCCTCTACCTCGCCTTCGCCGGCCTCCTGAAGGGTTCCGCCTTCACCGCTGCCGGCCTTCTGAGGGGTTTCCTTGCCACTGCAGGCCTCCTGAGGGACTGAGCCCTCATCGTCCTTCCCGCCGGCCTCCTGAAGGGTTCCGCCTTCACTCTGCCTCTGCTTGCCCCCCAGGCCGTCCGCCTGAGGCTCCCTGCCATGCCCTGGGGCAGTTTTCTGGCCGCCCGCCTGACGTCCCTCCGCTCTGCCCCAGTCCATTTATTTTGTTTTGATTCCCCCCTCCTGGCGCCCCTCCACCCACCCATTTTGGTTTGACTTTCTTCGTTTTTTTTGCTTGTCGTGGGTCGCCTGGGAGTCGACCCTTAAGGGGGGGGTACTGTCATGGTCTGTCGTGTTTTGGTGTGTTTCCCTCCTCAGTCTGTAACAGACTGAATCCCAAGGGTACTTTCAATTTCAAAAGCAACACGGCCAAGTCGGCGTCTGATTTGCAGTCTTCTGTTTCTTTCAGTTCACGCTATTCCTGAAAAGCTTGCCCAACGTTTACTCGTGTCTGGCCTCTGTCTCTTTTTAGTCGGCTGATATATGATGAATGTAACAATCCCTTAGTTACTTGTGTTTATATCGAGCCGGTTCCGTGTTTGGGGGTCTGTGCCGTAAAGCAATTCGGTACTTTGCGAGACCCGAGACTCCCGCGAGAGTGGGCGGCGGGTCGCCGGCAGAAACATATTCCTTTTCTCCGCCAAGATGCGCAAGGGGGAGTCGAAACAACCAACAATCGAACAAAAATGTATAATAGAACCATCGCAATGACTCTTAGCCTGTTATATTAAGGTAAATCAAGCCAAAAAAGTTACATAGTTCCCCTTTCACTCGTGTCAGATCTCTTTTCTGGTCCATTCTTCTTTTGTTCCACCGACAGTCCCCTCTTGGGTCCCTTATCAGTCGATTGATCCATGATGAATGCAACTATTGCCTCGCAACTGGCTGTTTATATCTAACCGGTGCCATGTTTGGGTGTGTGTCTGTGCCGTAAAGCATTTTTGAAACTACAATCTGACTACATTTTCGAGGTACTTCCGCTGCGTCACATCCGGATTGTGTCGGTCCGAACAGGGCAAGTTGCATATGCGCTTTTTCCTTGGAGAGGTGACATGGGGCAATGACACACCCACCAAACGACCCAGAAATGGTTGCAGAACCATCAGAATAACTCTCAACCAGCATAATTAATGTAATTTTGGCTAAAAAAGTTACATAGTGGGCCTTTAATTCTTCATCATTCAGGCGTTACAGAACTTTCATGGCCATAAATAAATAATACGAACTACAGTTTACTTTAATTTGTTTGCTCTTGAATTGTTCTTGAATTGACGTAGAATGGAGCAAACACTCCTGGGATTGGGAAATGCGTTTATCCAATAAACAGCTTGCAGGTCAAGTCCATTTTCGGAAATGTAGGGGGATATATGAGCGGCCCCACGTCTAATGGCATGACCCTAAAGACACGTCGGACAGAGAAGGCGAGCAAGTTCGTGGTTGCTTGCTTTTGCTTGTTGTGGCACTCATGGCAAGGCAAGAAGAGAAAAAAGAAAGGAGGGGCTGAAAAGGCCGGAATAAAGAAGAAGCGGATACTGGAGGGGGATGCATCTAAGTGCTCAAAAATAACGGATTTATTCCAAAGTCAGGCATTAACGAGTTGTGCAGGTGAACTGACAGAAAAACAGTTAGCCAGAGCTCCATCATTGACATTATTGCTAGGCGGGAGCTAGCACAAGCTGCTAGTCAAATGTGTATGTGCTGGCTGGTATATTTCAGAAGAAGAGGGCCGGACCGGAGAGGATTCTCCCGGTGGCTATTAGTGCCCCACTCCGCCCCTGACCAGAATGCTTCATTTGTATGGAAAAATCACAAGAAAATCTTCGGGGTTGCCCCCAGACCCCCAAGTTTGTAAAGTTTGGTTTACAAACTTTCAGCCCCCCCTAAAATAAAATTCACCAGCCGCCACTGCTAGAGAGTGTGCGCAGATCAATGAAACCTTATGCGGAATTAGGAAAAATAGTCTTTCTTTGCTGCGCAAAGCAAGTTTCAGAAATCAGCACATTCGTAGTTGTCACGCAGAGGATGCCGTAATTACCATGCAGAATAACGCCCACCAAGTCGTGCCGCTATTTTTCATAGGGTTAGGGTTAGGTGGAACAGGTAGGAATCAAGTGGGTTCCCCTTATGCTACGGCCACACTGCACGCGTTACTCGCGTTAAGAAACGCGCATAACGCGCCTAACCTGACGCTTGATCATTGTGTGTCACATAAATGGTTCAACGCGCCTAACGCGCCTACGCAGCCACCATCGCTGCGCTGGATTTAGGAGTCCGAGGTAGGAAACCCTCAGCCGCCGTGTTTGGGTGCATGATAGAGCTTAGAACAGGTAAGATTAAATAATCTCGGATATAAATAACAATAATCGGGTTAAATAACTTCACACGGTGTGTCTGGTGTTTCCAGCATTCGTAGTGTTGATCAGCAGAGTCGTCTGCCAAAGACGTTGAGGTTGCTTGGCAACCAAAGACGCTGCCCATGCAAGTGAATGGAGCGTCCCTCTTCGTCATAACTATTGTTGGGAAAAATAACCTGATGAGCACATCATATGGCAGGCACATTAATATATAGTCAACTCTTGCTCTAAACCCAACGAACACATAACACAAACATGATAATATATAGTCAGGTCAAGGCCGGAGCTGAAGGCCCCATCTCCCAGGCAGGCAGATGGTGGACACTCAGACAATGCACCAGTATCATCTCCAGAACGGGAGAGCCACATTAATTTATCCCACAGGAGACACCTCGAAGCTCTCCCTCACTAGAAGGAACACATGCAGATACTAGGGGCCTAAGAGCCACATTTAATTTATCACACAGGAGACACCTCGAAGCTCTCCCTCACTAGAAGGAACACATGCAGATACTAGGGGCCTGAGAGCCACATTTAATTTATCACACAGGAGACATTTTGAGAGCTCTGCCCCGTTAGGAGGAACCAAGAGATACACCTGCCCATACCAGGGCCTCAGAGCCACATTAAATTACCACACACGAGACACTTCGGGGGGGCACTCCCCCGTTTTAATTTATCACACCAGAGACACGAGGAACTCTCCCCGTTACGAAGCTCTCTCAGGGCCTGGGAGCCAAAACACACCGAACCGCACACACCTCAAACGCACACACCTCATCGAGAGGAGGATACAGCATAAGACTGTATCACACAGGGACTCTTCATCTTCTTCTGCAGCAGACCTTCCACGGAGGCGAAGCTCTGGACGAACCATCAGCGCTGATTAGGGACTTAGACATATTCGATTTCTCACGCTTTATGACTCTGTATAACCGTTGCCACTTTACTTAATAAATCCAAGGTCCTCGTGCCGATAGACTTTATTACCTCTCCGTCTCATTTTATCTGATCCAGTAGCTAGACAGACCGTTTTTCCCAACAATTTGGTGACCTCCGACGTGAATTTTTTCTGAATTGAACACGCAACTGGGAAACGAGAGACGGAGAGCGGCACGACCTCGGGACCCCGGAGCACCGGACCGGTTCCTGCAGTCTCACCTCGGGCCCAACAAAAGGTAGGCAGAACCTGTTGATAAAATCCAAACTCTGCATAGTTATATAGGAACCACATTAGGAGGTGAGATTGTGAGAGCGGTTCGCTACGGGATATCTCGTGGGGACGAATAGGACTGCATCCCAGTATTTCCCCATAAACCCGATTGACCCTGAACGCGTGACACATCGAATATCGGCTCGTTGCATGGTGAAAGAATACCCTCGAGACCATAGGGCCTATAATAATCGGTCATAGTGATACAAGACTACCGATGGCCAAGTGATAAATGCCCGGGCCAAGAGTGGACCCGGAGGGATGCCTGGACCGCGGGTGGAATCCAGAGGGAATGAGAAGAGAAACACTAGGGCCTATAATAATCGGTCATAGTGATACAAGACTACCGATGGCCTAGTGATAAATGCCCGGGCCAAGAGTGGACTCGGAGGGATGCCTGGACCGCGGGTGGAATCCAGAGGGAATGAGGAGAGAAACACTAGGGCCTATAATAATCGGTCATAGTGATACAAGACTACCGATGGCCTAGTGATAAATGCCCGGGCCAAGAGTGGACTCGGAGGGATGCCTGGACCGCGGGTGGAATCCAGAGGGAATGAGAAGAGAAACACTAGGGCCTATAATAATCGGTCATAGTGATACAAGACTACCGATGGCCTAGTGATAAATGCCCGGGCCAAGAGTGGACTCGGAGGGATGCCTGGACCGCGGGTGGAATCCAGAGGGAATGAGAAGAAAAACTATGGCCAAATAATAAATGTGTATTAAATAATTCTATGTGGTAAGCTATATATTCATTGCATATGCGGGGACTGACGGGCAGACACCTGAACTGACGCAGACTAGGGATAGCAGAGACCTCTCACCCCCACCTTCACGACCAGAGAGCAAGTGCGTGTGTATGGAGTCGAGAACGAGAGTCAGCGTGGGTGGAAGAATAGGAGAGCATGGGTGAGAGAGAGACAGAGAGACAGTGTGTGTGTGCGCGAGTGAGAGAGAGGTTGAGACGGAGAGACTATGTGTGTGTGTGTGTGAGAGGCCCAGAGAAAAAAAAAAAAAGAAAAAGGAGAACAAGCGTATCTGTGAGCCGGCTAAATATAGAGATAAATCATTCAATGATAACCCGGGTGTGTGTGTGCAGCGTTCCCTTGTTTTGTTATGCTCAACGCTATGTGTGCAGCGCTTGCTTGCTTTGTTGTGCTCAACGCTATTTTGCAGTGTCTGTTGATATGTTTCTGTGTGCGTCTGTGAGAGACAGAACGAAAGGTCTGTTGATGTGTGTCTGTGTGCGTCTGCGTGAAAGAGAGGATCTGTGAGTGAGTCAGTGGGTGTATGCGTGGTCCGCTCTATCTTCGCCCGTTAAAACGGGTAAAGGAAAGAATAGACAGATTGATAATAATGAATAATGTCTCTCTGACGTATTGCTTCGGTCTATGGCTTAACCTGCGGACCTAGATAAATTGACAAGGATAAATAACTTTTTTACTACGTTGCTTCAATTTACCGTTTGACCCGTTAAAACTAGACCTAGATAAGTTGACAAAGATAAAGGATATCTCTTTTACTGTGTTTCTTTAAATTACTACTGGACCTGTCGCATAGATAAACTACGATACTAAACAACATCTCTTAGTCGCGTTGGTTGGCGATTTAGCCTGTTGAAACAGATTAATCAATAAAGATAGATAACGATTATTGGCTATGAGGAATATCTGGATGTATTGAATAACGTCTCTAGGCCCCGTTGTTGTTTTTTGCTTCCTCCCCCCCCCCTGTTTTTTCTCCCTTTTCTCCGCCTCCAACAATGACAAGAGTTACCCCCTAGCCTCTCATCCGCTCTCGTGTGTTAGACAGGTCACACAGAGTTATAGCACCACAGCCGCCATTTTTTGAGTTCTCTCACTCAGTCCCAAGCCACACCTCCCCCTCCCCCTACTGGACCACTCCGACTCTGCCCTTCCCCAACTACACCGCCCCCTACTGGACCACTCCGACTCTGCCCTTCCCCAACTACAGCGCCCCCTACTGGACCACTCCGACTCTGCCCTTCCCCAACTACAGCGCCCCCTGCTGGACCACTCCGACTCTGCCCTTCCCCAACTACAGCGCCCCCTGCTGGACCACTCCGACTCTGCCCTTCCCCAACTACAGCGCCCCCTACTGGACCACTCCGACTCTGCCCTTCCCCAACTACAGCGCCCCCTGCTGGACCACTCCGACTCTGCCCTTCCCCAACTACAGCGCCCCCTACTGGACCACTCCGACTCTGCCCTTCCCCAACTACACCGCCCCCTACTGGACCACTCCGACTCTGCCCTTCCCCAACTACACTGCCCCCTACTGGACCACTCCGACTCTGCCCTTCCCCAACTACACCGCCCCCTACTGGACAGCATCAATACCAATCCAACCCTGACTCTAGGACACCCCCTGCTCGAAGAATTATCCCAGTTACTAATAAAGCTAAAAAGACAAAACTCCCCACACCCAGGGCCTTCTGCGTGTCCACAACCCCGACCACCCCATACCAGGTGGTTGTCAGAAGAAGCGGCGAACGCACCCACGATGTCAGACGAGCAACGGACCAGAGCGCTGGGCTGGTTGTGCCTCAACGCTGAACCGGGGAAAATATTGAAAGGCCAAGACCGGAAGAAATGGGAGGACCGATGTGAGGTCTACATTAAAACCTGGCAGAAAGAGGGCGTGATCCGAATGGGACCCCTCGACCAGACCGGCCGGGCCGCCATACACGCGCACATTGGCAGCCAGTATGAACAGGCAAAGGTCCGCCGCGACAACGCTGGAACCAAGGCGGGACGAGCGGATACACTCGAAGCCCAAGACCGGATAAAACGAAAGAGAATCTTAGTATTGAATGCACTGGCCTCTTGCCTCCCGCCCCTCGCCCTAAAACCAGCCCCCTCCGCCAGGAACCCCTTCCTAGCGGACCAAGTAACCCCTGCCCGACCGAACCTGATAGCCCCAGTCTATCCAACCCCTGGCCAACCGAGCCTGACAGCTCCGCTCTATCCCTCCCTACCGGAGGGCGATGTGCAGACCCGCCCACCTCCGTACTCCTTTCCCTATGCCCCGACCGACTTCCCGCCCCTGCCCACCCAGGTCCCTGCGCCCCCCCATCTCATGCACCCAGTTATCGAAATAACCCACGCCACACCTCAGTCCCCGGTCACGGTGACCTGGCAAAACCCCGCCCCCCTGGAACCAGAACGAGCCAAAGAAGGGATCCACTTCACAAAGAGAGACCATCCACAAAGCAAGGAAAGCCTGAAGCCGACGACAGCTCCCTCCCCATGCCCGATGATACCCGGAAGAGCCGGGCCATTGGGGCAAGAACCACCCAGCGCCGAGAACTGGACACCCCCCTCCTCAAACTACAGCCAAGCCCCCGAAACCAGGCTACCACCACCAGAGCGAGCCCAGCCGAAAGCTGAAAGGATACGGACGCGGATCGGCGCCCCTGGTGCCAGCGCATTGGACCTGGACTCCTTCCTAATCAACCTATCGTCTAAAAGAGACGAAGCAGAAGTGGCAGGAGCAATAGAAGTAATGAGAAGACACTCCGGAATCCCCCAAGGGAGGCACACAAGACACGAAGAAACAGATGATGATGACGCAGACACCTTGGAATGGGACCCACTGGGAGCAAAATGGAAAGAGGAAGCGCTGGAAAGAATGACCCACAGCATCGAGACAGAGGTCCATCTCCTGTCTCGACAGCTGCGGGAAAGGGACGAAGGCAGAGACCAGAGGTGGGGAAGAGGCGCAATCCGCGGGACAATTGGCCCAGGCAGATCACGAGCCCGAAGTACCGGAACCTCGATCACGACCACCAGCACTCCACAAGAGTCCGGGTCCCAAAGGAACCGACCCCCCAGCCACCGGATGAACCGCGACCAGAGTGAAGGCCCAGAGTTAATGTACCCACTAATGGACACCCCTGGAGGACGAGCAATGTACGTTCCCTGGACCCACCGCGACCTCAAAGGAGTAGTGGAAGACCTTCCCTCGCTCAAACTAGGAGCGGGCAAGTGGATCAGGAACCTCGAGCGACTGACCACAGCCGACCGGCTCACCATGGGGGACATCCGAGCGGTCCTCATGAGAGGAGAAGGACCCCGAGCAGTCAACGACGTGGAAAACACGGCCAGAACCACCAGAGAGCCGGACGACTCCCCCTTCGACCCCTTCCGCCCCCTATGGTGGGAGGCCCTGAGGGGCCTCTACCCACCCCAGAACTCAGCAGCATGCATGACCGGCCTGAAAAGAAAACCCAGTGAATCAGCGGGCGAATACCTTACAAGAGCCACCGAACGATGGAAAGACGGATTCGGAACCCTACCAGGAGCCTCCGCCGCCACCGAAGCCATGTTCCGGATCGCGGTTGAGACGGGTCTCTGCACCAAGGTCCGCGAAGGCCTCAAAACAGTGATTGGACTCGGAAGAATGAACGCAATGGACTGGGAGGAGGCCCTTACACACCACGTGACCCTGGAGCAAGACCGAGAAGACGACGACGCCAAAGAAGAACACGACCTGAAGAAACGACTCTTGCGCATGGACGTGAAGAAAGCAACCCAAGAACACAACCGGGACAAGAAAGAGTCCAACAAAGACCACGCCTCTGAGATCATGCCCCTCGGAGTGGCCCAGCCTCCGGCCCCGCCGCCCACTCCCAACCCCTTGGTACAGCCAAGCGGACCTCCTCCGACCCAGATGCAAGCCCCTCCCGCTCAAGCATGGGAGTCCCAACCCCCGCCGAACCCGTACCCTTATCCCCAATACCCACCCCCGAACCAATACCCACCCCCGAACCCATACCCACCCCCGAACCAATACCCACCCCCGAACCCATACCCACCCCCGAACTCAGCGACACAGACGGGACCCGGGATGTACCAGAACCAACAGTCCAAACATAGAGGCGGACTCAAATGGAGAGGAAGGGGCCGGGGCCAAAACACAAACCCTACCCGGTCCTACCCCTGCTTCGTTTGTGGGCTCCTAGGACACTGGGCGAAGGACTGCCCCCAGACGGGACAGCCAGGGATGCAACACGACCAACAACCGCAACCCGGTCCGCCCTACGGTAACCCTGGAAATGGATCGACGCAGGCCCCAGACCCCGGAACCCCGATGTACCCTCTCTGGAGGGACCCGGGATACGACAGCCAATACTGACGGGACCCGAGGACCTCGAGAGGGACCCAGGTGGTAAACCTGGGAATGGGGGCCCCAATGGTGGATGGACTCGTTAACCAGACCCCGATTCGATTCATGGTCGACACCGGAGCCACAGTTTCCACCATCGGGAACCTGAATCATGAAATCCCACCCCTCTCCACTCGAACCCTGACTACCATGGGGTTCTCGGGAATAGAAAAGAACAACCCCCTCACCACCCCCTTGCCGCTCACCATCCTGGGGCAAACCTTCTACCACTCCCTCCTATATGCCCCTGAGTGTCCCACCAACCTCATGGGCAGAGACATCCTGAGCAAGATCAACTGCCGCATCAGCTGCTCCCCCGAAGGAACTACAATGACAACAGAAGCCGACCAACCCCTCCAGATGATGCTAGTACATGAACCCCCGCCCCTGAGCCCCCCGTCAGACATATATTGGATCCGGAACATGACTACCCCGGACGGACTCAAGCCCCTAGAAGAAACGTATCGAGAGTGGGCCCCCTGGATCCATCAACAGGGGGACTCCTACCCACCGCACGACCCCCTCCACACGACCCTTAACGTTCTACGAGACCCAGACGAAAGCTACGACGAACAATGGAGACACACAATGGAGGGAACCGGCCAGAAGTGCTTCTATGAAGCAATGTACATCGGACCTGAGGGGGTGGCGGCCCCCACCCTTCTCACCAACAATACTGGTACCGTCTCAAACCCGAGTCCCGACCACACGTGACCCTGGCAGTGGCCAAACACCACACGGCCATGAAGCTGGGGCCCATGGTCTGCCGAGCGGCTCAAGTACGAGAGTGGGCCTCCACCGACAACCCATGCATACACCCCTGGCACAGGCTTGATCAGAATCTCCTTCCCCCGGACGGCCTCCTGGGGGGTGGCAGAACGAGTGGAGCGCGAACGACCGCTCGCCCCCGAGGAGGTCGACGCCACCAGCCCCCGGGAAGCCGAAGACCCCGACGTTAAGATCATGCTAGACGACCTTCCTCCGGAGCTCTGGGCCACCGGCGCCTACGACATGGGGTTTACCCCCCAGCACAACATCCACATACCTCTCAAACCCAACCAAACCCCGATTCACCAGCCCCAGTACAAGGTCAGACCCGAGGCAGAAGCAGGGATCACAGCCACCATACAGGGACTCAAAGAGGCAGGAGTCCTCCGACCCTCTCAGTCCCTTTGGAACACCCCGATTCTCCCAGTGAAGAAGGCGGACGGACTCACTTGGAGGATGGCCCATGATCTCCGTCTAGTAAACGACGCCACGGAAGGACCCCCCGAGAGGGTGCCAAACCCGCATGTGGCGCTCCACGCGGTTAACCCCGACCACCTCTGGTTCTCTGCAATAGACCTGGCCAACGCCTTCTTCTGCATCCCCCTGAACAAAGACTCACAAGACATCTTCTCTTTTACCTGGAGGGGAGAAAAACTCACCTACACCCGGATGCCGCAGGGGTACCGATCGACCCCCACCATATTCAACGACTGTGTGCGGAAGGACCTCAAGGACACTGTGCTTCCCGACGGGGTGGTTATGGTCCAATATGTCGACGACATCCTGCTCGCTGCGCCTACCAGACAAGCCTGTGTGGACGCTACCAAAACCCTGCTCGAGACCTTAGGGAAAGCAGGGTACAAGGTCAAGCGCCCCAAACTACAGGCTGTCAGGCCCATGGTGAAATTCCTGGGGAGGTTGGTCGGAGGAGATACCAGAGACATGACCCAGGACACCCGAGAAACCATCCTGGATTACCCAAAACCCGCCACGGTGCAGCAAATGTTGGCCTTCCTGGGCCTGTGCAATTACAGCCGCCAGTACCTCCCGGAATTCACAGAGCGGACGTCCGAACTCCGCCAGATGGTCACCACAGCCGGGGCCCGACACCTACGGGCCCCGCTGGAATGGGACCCAGGAAAAGACACCGCCTTCCATCAGCTGAAGCAGGCCCTCCACTCAGCCGCCGCCCTCCAAGCCCCCGACTATACCACCCCCTTCCATCTGGACGTCACACAGAGGAACGGAAATGTAGCGGCCACCCTCTGGCAGGCAAAGGCCGGCACCCGAAGGATCCTCCTCTACCACAGCTCGGCCCTACCCACTCCGGCCCTAGGACTCCCTCACTGCGCCAGACATCTCATGGCCATCGCCATCGCCCTACGAAAAACACAGTTCCTCACCATGAACAACCCCACGGTGGTGCACACCACCCACGGAGTTAAGGCTGCGGTGGAGAGCTCACTCTTCACCCTGTCGACCGCCATCACCCAGATCCGGTTGACCGAAGCCCTGACAGACCCCTCGGTGAGCTACTCAACAAAAGGAGTGAATATGACCGGAGAGTATCCCGCAGACACGGACGGCACCCCCCACAATTGCACGCCTCGTATCCTGTCAGAACTCCGAGCACGACCAGACCTCAAAGGGTCACCCCTGGAAACACCCAAAGCAGTGTGGTACACCGACGGCTGCTGCTACAAGGATGCCCTGGGGACCAACATCGCCTCTTGGGCGGTGGTGGAACAGGGGCCGACAGGGGTCTGCCACACCAGACACTCGGGGATACTCCCGGAGTATCCCTCGGCCCAAAGGGCTGAACTCACGGCCATGGTCGTAGCCCTCGAAGCCGCGAAGGGTCTACGCCTCGACATTTACACCGACAGCAACTACGTGTACGAGCTCTGCCATCTCAACGCCACCCAAGCAGAAAGGCGGGGTATGCTGACCTCTACAGGGGCGCCCCTGAAGCACAGGGACCTCGTCGTCCGCCTACTCCTCGCCATCCAGCTACCAGAATCTGTGGCCATCATCAAGTGCCAGGGCCACACAAAAGGAGACTCCTTGATCACCCGCGGTAACAATGCCGCCGATGCCGCCGCCAAGAAGGCGGGGGGCTACACACCACCGCTAGTCCTTTCCCTGCTGGACCCCTTGGACGGGGAACCATACCCAAGGAGCATGAGCGACCTCCTGATATACCTTGGCGAGATGCAAGAACACGCCGGTCCTTACGAGAAGAGCTGCTGGATCGCACGAGGATGCACTCAAGACGAATCTGAAATCTACCGCTACTCGGATGGCAAACCGGCACTCAGCTCACGAGCTCTCTCTCTCATGGCTCGGTCACACCACTCCCGTACCCACCAGTCTACCACCGCGACAATGGAGACAATCCGGCGAGACTGGTGGCACCCCGAAATGAGGGCCAGCATCCAGGAAGTGATCAGAGACTGTCACGCCTGCCAAATACACAACCCACGCCCAGCCCACAAACCCCCTAGAGGAGTTTTCCCTGTTCCCCAACTACCCTTCCAAGAACTCTACATAGACTATACCGACATGGGGCTGGACAACCGCACCCAGGGGAAACGCTACCTCCTGGTGATCGTCGATAGATTTACCAAATGGGTAGAGGCCTTCCCCACCAAATGTGAAGACAGCGCGTCCGTGGTCAAAATTTTGCTAAATGACATCATTCCCCGTTGGGGTTACCCCAAGCTACTCTGCTCAGACAACGGGTCCCATTTCTCTAACGCCAAATTGCAGGAGGTAGAGGCCGCGTTAGGAATAGCACACCGGTTTGGCTCCGTCTACCATCCCCAGAGCCAGGGACTGGTGGAAAGGGCGAACCGGACTCTCAAAAGCGTGATCGCGAAGGCAGTTCACCCTGGGGACACAGGTCCCCAGCAGCAACAATTGCTGCAGGAAGAGCTAGCGGGCTACGCCTCTAAGAAAAAGATGAGCTGGATAGAGGCTCTCCCATTGGCATTGTTCAGCGTGCGCTCCCATCCTAGCTCCCGGTGCGGGCTTAGCCCCTTCGAGTTAGTGACAGGTAGGCCCATGCCCGGGCCACATTCTCCCCCCAGGGGCCCGGTACTAGACCATTATGATGAAGCCCTCTTAGAATATGTACAGGCCCTGACTCTCGCCTCCCGAGCCTTGTACACACAGGTCACCTCCCTCCCGACCCCCGAAGATCCCAACCCCGTCCTCGTTAATCCCGGGGATTGGGTCTGGGTCAGGGTCCACAAGAGACAGTGCCTTCAGCCACGATGGGAAGGCCCCTATAAGGTACTTCTGGCCACCCCCTTCTCTGTCTCCCTTTCAGGAAAGAGCGGCGCCCGCTGGCACCATCTGTCTACCACCCGCAAGGCCGACAACCCACATGACCGCACCCTGGCTACCGACCTCGCACGGCTGCATCATGAGGCCACCACTGACGCCACAGGAGGCCCGGACCAATAGACGTTGCATCATCGGCATGGTAGGAATAACCGGAGTCATGATGGGTTTCTTCATCCTGTGGGGAATGGACTTCCATACGGCCGTCCCGGGGAAGTTCTCCACCATCGAGCCCCCGTCTACGACGATACAACCCTCATCGGGACCCCCAACCCAGGGTCCACACCGCCACAAGAGACAGACACCCCTGCAAGCCGTCAAGTCCCCCAGCGACCCCTGCCTCAGCCGATACGGTGGGCTATCCTTAACCTATACTTACGGTTCCAGCGCCGCCTATACCTTCCTCCTATGCGACGTCGTTTCGTGCGTAGGCGGACCCGCAGCCTGGGAAAAATACGATGCATACATCTGCGATACACCCAAGGGTTCCTTAGCGGGAGTCCAGGGCAACGGGGTAATGATGTCCCCGGACAACAGCATAAGCCAGCGCTGGTGTAGTGGGTGGGGGAATGTACTATGGATGACAGGGAAGCACCAGGGGTACTATGTGACTAACCGCTCTCAGACTCTCCACAGGCCTGACGCGACGGCCGCACTACAGGCGAATGGCTTCCTCTCGGGAGGCAACGGCAGAATCACCCTTACCCTCAGGAACATTACCAGCAACCCGTACCAAGGATGGGGTAACCCCAAATTTGGGTCGATTCGGGTGTGCGGTGTGGACACTGACTCGGACACGCTGGCCTTGTTGAAAATAAATTTCAGAATGGCCCCCACCACACTCACCGCACCAGCCTCCAGGGCCAACACGACAACTCCTAAACCCCCCGTCCGACCCATAATGACTCGCGACGGCCCGGTCACGATTTTTGATTTAGATTCCGTGGGGCGGCTCCCCACCCACGATTCCATCGCGCTCGCAACCGGCTACGCAGACGATAACGCATGGCTCAGCTGGATTGCTGCTACGATCCGTTTCCAGGGGCTGTCCGACTGCGTAGCCTGTGCGTCAGCTCGCCCCCATCTCATCTCGACCCCGGTACTGTTCGATTTTACCAGCGACCCCATCGGTTCTCATTGCATGTTAGCTCTGTTTGTTACCCGCAAACCGGCCGGCTGCGGCCTCCTTAGCTCTCTGTTTCCACCCGGCCTTAACAACTCACTTCCCCCGGTGTACTCCCCTGGGGAGTACACCCACTCTTGCATCACCAGGGTCGGTACGGTAAATGTTGGGGCGGTACCACCATCGTGGTGCCACTCCATCACGAACGTTACGCTTTGGCCCAACATGACCAAACCGGGCCTAGGACGCCAAGACCTATTCTGGTCCTGTGACAAATTCACCCTTAGACTTACACTCCCGGCACAATGGTCCGGAACCTGCATTATAGTGCGCCTACTTATGCCCGTCACGCTCTTTACCCGGGGTACCTCTCGACACCGCCGCGACGCCGCTCTCACCGACCACTTTGACCTAACCAAGAACACCCCCACGTACATGGATAGCATAGGCATTCCCCGGGGCGTTCCAAACCAGTTTAAGTTAGCAGATCAGATAGCCGCGGGTTTCGAGAACATACCCCTTATCTCTGCCATATTTCCAATCACCCCCAACAAAAACGTAGATCGCATTAATTACATTCACTACAACGTCCAGCGCCTATCCAACCTGACTCGCGACGCGGTAGAAGGGCTGGCCTCACAACTGGCCGCCACCTCTCTAATGGCGTATCAAAACCGTCTAGCCCTGGACATGTTGTTAGCCGAGAAAGGGGGGGTCTGTTCGATGTTTGGGGCTCAGTGCTGCACCTTCATTCCCAACAACACGGCCCCTGACGGGTCAGTAACAAAGGCCCTGGCCGGCCTTCGAGCTCTTTCCGTCCAGATGGCAGAGGACTCTGGGGTCGACAACCCAATGGAGAAATGGATGACTGACATGTTCGGCAAGTGGAAGGGCCTTCTCATGGCCGTCCTGTCGTCCCTGGCTTGCTTTGTCGGGATTGTGGTCTGCTGCGGGTGTTGCTGCATCCCCTGCGCCCGCACCCTCTGCTCGCGCCTCATCACCACGGCCCTCGAAAAGGAGAAACAACAGCCCCCTCCCTACTCCGAAGCAGCCCCCCTCATGCCCCTGCTGGATTTCCCGGACCGGTTTCCCCTGGACGACCAGATAGCGCCTGCAAACTTTGACTGTGAGTATGGCCTCCCTCACCCTGCAACCTTTGACTTTGAGTATGAACTCCCCTACACACTCCCAACCCCCGCCATCGACTGCGTCCCCGCCGAGCCAGACATCTACCCGTGAGTGCTAGTGGCCTCTCCAGGTGCACGGCCCCGGCGTCCTGTTTCCACCACCGTATGCTGAAACCCCACCACCACGCCCCTCCCCCCCGCCTGTGACGTGCTAGTAACCTCTCCAGGTGGGCTGCCCCATTCCCGTCCCCGCCAACGGCACCACCCCCCTCCCACCTGATGCACCCACGTCGCCCGGACCAGGGATCTGCGTTCCGGTACCAGGGGCTGCGGCCCGTTCCCTTAAGGCTTGAGGGCACCCCTGGCTGTATTCGCTTCTGTACGCTTCACTGTTTTTAGCCGCTCCCATATCTATGCCCGCGTCTACGCAACCGACGCCGGGAACATAAATGTTGTTGTCTATATCACTGTCCCACTAGATGAAGCTCGGGGATACACACGGGCGAGATTCCAGGGGCCTTGATTGCCCGTTTATCAGATGGGGTCCTGAGCGCAGTTGAATAAAAGGGTCTAATGCTCAGGTGGCGCCTTGCGACCACCTGCCCGTGATGACGCTCAGGACTATTCCGTGGTTTCAGTTGTTCCCGTGCCCCGGGCCTACCCCGAATACCCCATGCGTGTGATTGCTTATTGTTACACGACCAGCTAACTCCTCCTCACATCCTTAGTGTGTGGTCATCTAGGGATGGGTTGAGGGGGATTGCCATTCGTTGTTTACCTCATATCTTTCTGATATTATTATTATTATTTAGGGACACGTTTCAGGGTTGCATTTCTTTCTTGTGATTGTTATTGTGTAGTGTTTGTGTGATTGTTGCATTTTTGTTTATATCGTTATTGTTTACTGGTAGTTTTATTGTTGCATTTTGTTGTTGTTGTTATGGTTTGGTGTTGGTTTTGTTGTGTATCATCTGCTGCCAGTATTGTTGGTATTGTCTGCTCGCGATGTAAGGCCGGGGTGGATGCCACCCCCTAGGTGGGGTGTGTATGGCATACCCATGTCTGAAGCATGGGTAGCGTTTCTCCCACGTGGTTCCCCATACGCCCGGTCCAGCGAGTTGTTTTAGTCCCATGCTCATGGTTGTTTGTTTTTATGGTCATTTTGCCTTCTTTCTGTTATTTCTAATGGTGTTATAATGGTAGTCCCGCGCTGGAGTCCTATCCCTCGTACCCCGAATGAGTGAAAGTCGTCTTGCGACGACTTGAGGGGGATATGTTGGGAAAAATAACCTGATGAGCACATCATATGGCAGGCACATTAATATATAGTCAACTCTTGCTCTAAACCCAACGAACACATAACACAAACATGATAATATATAGTCAGGTCAAGGCCGGAGCTGAAGGCCCCATCTCCCAGGCAGGCAGATGGTGGACACTCAGACAATGCACCAGTATCATCTCCAGAACGGGAGAGCCACATTTAATTTATCACACAGGAGACACCTCGAAGCTCTCCCTCACTAGAAGGAACACATGCAGATACTAGGGGCCTGAGAGCCACATTTAATTTATCACACAGGAGACATTTTGAGAGCTCTGCCCCGTTAGGAGGAACCAAGAGATACACCTGCCCATACCAGGGCCTCAGAGCCACATTAAATTACCACACACGAGACACTTCGGGGGGGCACTCCCCCGTTTTAATTGATCACACCAGAGACACGAGGAACTCTCCCCGTTACGAAGCTCTCTCAGGGCCTGGGAGCCAAAACACACCAAACCGCACACACCTCAAACGCACACACCTCATCGAGAGGAGGATACAGCATAAGACTGTATCACACAGGGACTCTTCATCTTCTTCTGCAGCAGACCTTCCACGGAGGCGAAGCTCTGGACGAACCATCAGCGCTGATTAGGGACTTAGACATATTCGATTTCTCACGCTTTATGACTCTGTATAACCGTTGCCACTTTACTTAATAAATCCAAGGTCCTCGTGCCGATAGACTTTATTACCTCTCCGTCTCATTTTATCTGATCCAGTAGCTAGACAGACCGTTTTTCCCAACACTATCAAACCAAACATCCTTCACATTCACAGAGCGAACATTATGAAAGTAAAATGCACATTTCTCGCTAAAAATGTTTGCATAAACGCTTTTAATGGCGTAACTATGTTACTATTTCCACCCAGAATAAAGAGTAAGATGTCCGCCATATGCTTCTGTGCAAGCGTCACTCGTTACTATCAGCCAGTGATGTCGGGTCAAGCTCCACGCTGATTGGCTATCGCGGCTAAGCGATAAAAAAAAGCATTGCTGAAAACTCAGTTCTGAATAACGTAAGTTACGGATGTAACTATGGATCTGTGAGACTGACTTCGTCCTCCTACATTGATCGCCTCAGGCTGTTCTGAGCGACAGAAGATAGTGACGGTCATCCCTCGGTCTCACAGATCCATAGTTACATCCGTAACTTATGATCTGTATCGACCTCACTCTGACCGTCACTACTGTCTAAAAAGGGATGACTAACACCAAAATGGTCGCGAGGAACGTATTGTTAAAATTGTTAAAAATGTATTGTTAACAACCTCGCTCGGTCATGGACATGAGGGCGGCATTGCCGACCGAAGCCGGGTGAGTTACATCCACCCTATAAAACCTTGTGAACGTGCATGGCGTAGACCATGAGGCCGCTGCACAGATGTCGTCAGCTGGCACTCCCCTGAGGGCAGCCCAGGACGTTGCCATACTTCTGGTTGAATGAGCCCTTATACCAGGCGGGACATGCATCCCGCTTGCTCTGTAGGCATGGGAAATAACGTCTACCAAACAATGGGACGGCCTCTGCTTCGAAAGAGGTAAGCCCCTCTTTGCTGCCCCGTAGCAGACGAAAAGTTGGGAGTGTGCTCCCCTTAGTGGCTGTGTATGGGTCAGGTAAGCTCTCAAGGCCCTCACTGGGCACAAAGTGAGCAACCTCTCCTGCTCTGCCTGTGAGGCAGAGGCGGGCTGAAACGCATCCACCTCCAAAACCTGATTGATGGACTGCCTATTAACAACCTTTGGCAGAAAAGCCGGATTTGGCCACAGTGACACACTGGTGCCACCTTCCATCCAACTGAGGCAATCGTCACTGACAGAGAGGGCACACAGCTCCCAAACCCATCTTGCTGAGCAGAGGATGTTTGAAACCTTTTTCAGGCTAAAGTCTCCTTTTTCAATGTTGCAAAACCTTTCGTCCCGACCCCTACCAAACCCCCACCACTGCCGCCGCCACCACCGACAAAATCTCACTCTGAACTCGAGAGAACTGGTACATACATTTTAGAAGATACAAACAAAAAGGAATAACATTTAATAGTATGTAGCCGTAATGCAATATGCTATCTTAAACTATGAACATGGCCCAGGCTACAGTCGTTTGCTACCTACAAGCTTATGAACATGGCCCAGGCTATGGTTGTTAGCTACCTACAAGCTTATGAACAAGGCCAAGGCCATAGTTGTTTGCAACCTACAATTAAAAAGCTTTATGTCATTATTGAGGTAGGTTATGATATAAACCTTGCCTTACCTGCAGAGCAAAGTAAAGATGACCTGGCGAGTTGTGTCTGGTTCCCAGGCTAGGTGGTGTGTGGCCCTGGGGGGACCGGCCCTCACCAGCATGCAGCACAGGAGCCCTGCTAGTGGCACTCTCGTACCTTTAGCCCATGCATGGGTGATTGGGCGGCTTTATATGATAGCTGAACCCTATGGCCTCGCTATGTTAGGGCTTTGAATAATTGTTTAAATGTTCAAATGTACTCGCACACAAACACACACATGGCTTCACCTCTCCCTAGTTTAGACACTGATCTGGTGAGAAAGCTTTAAGTGGGAAACATCATAAGACGCAATTAAATCAAGTTCCTTGGCTCACTTCAGGGGAACTCACAGCTGTACAACATAGACAGATGTTCTCCCGTGCCTCCAGCTGTTTTGAGACAGGAATACGGTAAGACGATTAGCAGGAAACTAAAACAGAGTCTCTCAAAGGAACTTGAGGTAAATTCAAGCAAACCTCTGTTCCTAATCAAGGAGTCGTCTGGGTTTGCAGTCCCACTCTATTCACAGCTTATCAAATATGTTTTGACACACACACACTCACAAATAGCCCTACAAACACACACACTGCCACTTATTTGTTTTGAGGAATCCACAAACAAAGTCTATAGAGGAGTTGCTCTGAGTCAAATGTGGCATGTGGTGGGAAATGGGAGACAAGACAGCAGCAAGACTGAAGAACAATATACAAGAATCCAAATCGCAACAAATAAAAGGATTGAGACAGCCACAAGGGATAGAGACCCAGAGACTCAATGAGGAGGACACAGATAGACCAGTCCCACGCTCTCTGGATTTATTCAAAAGAGAGGGACACCAAAAACAAAAGTACGAAGTTGGAGAAACAAATTCCCTCAGAAGAGTCTGGGAGGTTTATCGGAAATGTAATGTCATAAAATAAGACAGAAAATTATGTGACTAGAAGTTGGAACACTACCAAACCACAGCAGCCATGTTCATTATTCTACAACACGTCGACAAGCAGACAAACAAAACTGATGTTTTCGTCTTGTCTGTACTGTCATTAGACCAATGATTGTACTTTCTTAAACATGCAAGCAATGCTTTGCTATGACTGAAATCAAAGAGAAATAAACAAAACCCAATTAAGTGAGGGGAATACAACTTCGATAATTATACAGCAATTTTTACATAACAGCGTGGACAATTTGAGGTAGTGTTGCAGATGTTTGTTAATCACATGCAGTCTGTTAAATAAAAACAATAAATATTTGCTCTATAAATTTGCAAGAAAAAATAATTTGTTGTTGAATTAGTCCCTGGTTTGCACTGATTCAGCTCTGCCATTGATACACATGGACACACGGGACCTCCTGACACCTCCAACAATCAGTACCCATCCAGGCCCTTATGGCGGGAAATCAAACATGCCACTACACTCCCCTGCATTATTTAGTAGCCGATTTGTACAGACCCCCTCTCTCTATCATCACACAAACACACAATAGCCTCTCTCGCTCTCTCTCTCTCTCTCTCTCTCTCTCTCTCTCTCTCTCTCTCTCTCTCTCTCTCTCTCTCTCTCATCTGAGCCAGTTTTTTCCATGTGAGCATCCTTTGGAGGACGTTGTAGCGCAGAACCACTCTAAACTCAGAGCGGCCAGGCCCCATCAGAGCATACAGATCGATAGCGAAGCGACGACACTGTTTGAAGTACTGCTATGCAGACTTTCCAAATCAATCAGATGAGAGTACACAACAGTCCTTCTTTTTGCCTTTTTTATAATTTGTCGTATTATAATCAAGTGCTCAAGTGAGAATGCTGCATCGACAACCAAACAAGCTACATCTATCACAACAACAACACCAAATTGATGCCGCCAGAAAAAAGAAAGAAAGAAATGGAAGATGTCTTTGTATGCACTCCATAATTGGTAGAACTGGCATTCTTTTGTCCATTCCGATCTATTTGAGAGAGCAGCGCGGGGGAACTGGAAGGCAAGCGCTCCAATACAACTTTCAACATGAACACCAACTACTCAGACAACAAGCAGGCCCATTCCACATGATCAGAAGCAGTAAAGGAAGACAGTTAATGGCTTTTTGAAGGGTTTTCCTGGAACACTCGAGAAATGAGGTCAAGAGTCAGAAAACATCTCAGGTGGCCTCAGTATTGAGCTACGACATAGCAGCCGTACTTTCGATATATAAATACAAAGCTGCAATATTGCTTGTATTCTATTTCTATTCATATCAACTACGTGATCTCTGTCTTCTTTTAAAAGTGTGTGTTTGTGTGTGTGTGTCGCCTCTAAAAGACATCAACATCACCAATATGAAGTGTATTAGTGTTTGTTTAGATTATATTAATATGTAATCTGTATTATAGTAAATTAGTGGATTTAATTATCTTTATATATAATCTGTATTAGTTATTATTGTATTTGTATATAATATGTCTCATATAGATGAATAAACAGTTTGCATATAATATGTATTTGTCATTTGTGGTTTAGATTATATTTGTATGTAATATGTCATGTATAAATGAATAGTCTATTTGTCTATAATATATATATTACAGTAATTTGTGGTTTAGATAATATTTTTTTTTATAATATGTCTTGTAAAAATGAATAGTCTATTTGTGTATAATATGTATTACAGTAATTAGGGGTGAAGATGACTGATATCCTTTTTTCTTTGGCTCCATATGTCAGAGTCTCAAACGCCATATGTTAGGAATAATAAGACCAACAGCCATTCATCACAGTGTGTGTGCGTACATGCATGCGTGTCTGTGTGTTTGTCAATGGGGTAGTTTGAGAGAGATTAATGAAATAAAGAGAGGGCGATGGGAGGAGAGAGAGAGAGACAGGTGGAGGCAGAGTTCAATCCAGCCTGGCTTCAGACAGGTTCTCGTGATACGGAATCCTTCCCAGAACAATTGGGCCTAGCTCATGTGCAAATGTCTCTGAATTATCCAACACATCATGCTTTTTTTTACGATTCCACGTTTCCCAGTCCTTGCAATTATACGTAGGCCGGTAAAATTTTTGCCCCCGGTACAATTTTAACGTGACACCGCCTGTTGTTTTAGAGACATTACATCTCACGGAAGCGAAGAACGTACGGTGTCGGCTGTAATCGCGTAGGTGTGAACTTCCCATTTCGGTTGATCGAGTCGGCCAGATTAATGGACTTCATTTACAGACGCAAATCTGAGCCTTTCCCCGATGGTTTAGCTGGGTCATTGTTTGTAATGATGATAATGTAATTGATATAACATTACATCATATTGTAATAGTAGGATGCGATAATTATGATACCAAACAACAATTGTATCATATTCATCCCCTTTTTGTTTGTTATTTAATTGTTGCTATTTGTTTCAACTTAAATGTGCTTCAAAAATCTAAGTTCTGGTGTTCGTTGTTGTAAGGAAATATAATGCACGGGCGTCCAAGATGAACTTTAATTTGGACAACCAATTCTAACATCAATGAAAAAAAATAGCCATTTTTGTTATTTATTCCTGTATGCCAGTGTTACAATTGCGCCTAATGGAAGTTTCATGTCTGATTGAATCCTCATCTCATCTCATCTCATCTCCTCATCATCCGCTTATCCGGGGTCGGGTCGCGGGGGGAGCAGCTCAAGCAGGGGGCCCCAGACTTCCCTTTCCCGGGCCACATTGACCAGCTCTGACGGGAGGATCCCGGGGCGTTCCCAGGCCACTGTTGAGATATAATCTCTCCACCAGGGGCGGATCTAGCCATTTTGGGGCCCTAGGCAAAACATAGACATGGGGCCCTCATTTTTTAAACACGTACACAAAACAAATAACCATCCCAATATTCTTAGAATCGCAATAAACCCATAGTGCACTGCCACTCAACTCTGCACAGTAAAATCAGTTTCAGATTTCTCCAGCCTTTGCCAAAATTACATGTTTATTACTCAAACGAGAGAGAGAGAGAGAGAGATTAGAATTTCCATTCTCTGCCAGAGATACAAAATGATCTTGCACTTAACAGAACTAAAATACAAAATGGATATGAGTCTATGAAAACCACCATTTACATTTAAACAGGACCAATGAAAAGATTTTGTGTGTGGACAGGAATAACAGTGGCTGTGTGTGTGAGTGAGAGACAGGCAAAGCAGTGGTTCAGTGTGTGTGAGTGAGAGAGAGAGAGAGAGAGAGAGAGAGAGAGAGAGAGAGAGAGAGAGAGAGAGAGAGAGAGAGAGAGAGAGAGAGAGAGAGAGAGAGAGAGAGAGAGAGAGAGGGGGGGGGGGGGGGTGTTTAGGTGTGCAAGTGGTTAAGTTCTCCATCTTCAAATGTCCATTTTCCCTGTTGCCTTCACCATTTCATGTGTGTGTGTGTGTGTGTGTGTGTGTGTGTGTGTGTGTGTGTGTGTGTGTGTGTGTGTGTGTGAGTGAGAGTATGTGAGTGAGTGACTGAGTGGCAAAGCTCTGTGTGTGTGTGTGTGTGTGTGTGTGTGTGTGTGTGTGTGTGTGTGTGTGTGTGTGTGTGTGTGTGTGTGTGTGTGTGTGTGTGTGTGTGAGACAGAAAGCATTTGTAAACACAAAGTCCTACTGTTGTCGTCTTCTCAAAAGTCTTCATATCAGAGAAAAGAGGTGAGCAGCAGTATAGAACAGCAGAGCCTGTCGCAAGTTCAGCAGCGGCTGCTATGGCAGCAGCAGGTGTAAAAAATGAAGTCAATTTCGGCAGTGTATCTGCAATTCTTTTCTTCTCAGCTTTTTGTTTTCGTTTAGCACAACCACTATCATAATTCCGCCGCTTCATTTTCACCGAGTCGCATCCCTCTGCTTTGGTTTGAAGTACGTTATTTCGCGCTGCGCGCGTTACTACGTAATCATATTCTGGACTAGTCCAATGCACAATGGAGGGGG
The DNA here is from genome assembly GCF_031168955.1 of Gadus macrocephalus. Classification (NCBI taxonomy): domain Eukaryota; kingdom Metazoa; phylum Chordata; class Actinopteri; order Gadiformes; family Gadidae; genus Gadus; species Gadus macrocephalus. The sequence goes on from NC_082399.1 coordinate 18,621,178, forward strand.
GCATGTGTGCTGGAAAATTATTATTTAGGCATTAGTTCGGCGTTATGTTGATATTTTTGTTATTTTTTTCTACTAGAAATGTTTTTGTTTTTTTTACTTTACATAAGTAATGGCTGGGGGGGTCAGATTTGGGGGCCCCTAATAAAGACAGATTTGGTTGGGGCCCTAGGCACTTGCCTAGGTTTGCCTAATGGAAGATCCGCTTCTGCTCTCCACCTAGTCCTGGGTCTTCCCCGAGGTCTCCTCCCCACTGGACGTGCCTGAAACACCTCCCAAGGGAGGCGCCCAGTGGGCATCCTTGCCAGATGCCCGAACCACCTCAGCTGACTCCTTTCTAAGTAAAGGAGCAGCGGCTCTAATCCGAGTTCCTCACGGATGGCTGAGCTTCTCACCCTGTCCCTAAGGGAGACGCCAGCCACCGTTCTGAGAAAACTCATCTCGGCCGCTTGTACCCGCGATCTCGTCCTTTCGGTCATCACCCAACCCTCATGACCATAGGTGAGGATAGGAACGAAGATCGACCGGTAGATCGAGAGCTTTGCCTTGCGGCTCAGCTCCCTTTTCGTAACAACGGTGCGGTAAAGCGAACGCAATACCGCCCCCGCTGCTCCGATTCTCCGGCCAATCTCACGCTCCACAGTACCCTCACTCGCGAACAAGACCCCTAAGGACTCATTTCCTACCCGGAGTAAGCAATCCACCGGTTTCCTGCTAAGAGTCATGGCCTCAGATTTATCAGTGCTGATCCTCATCCCAGCCGCTTCATACTCGGCCGCCAGCCGATCCAGTGAGTGCTGAAGGTCACAGGCCGATGATCCAATGAGGACCACATCATCTGCAAAAAAGCAGTGACGAGATCCTCAGACCACCGAACTGCAACCCCTCCCCACCACGACTACGCCTCGATATTCTGTCCATGTATATCACAAACAGGATTGGTGACAAGGTGCAGCCCTGGCGGAGACCAGCACCCACTGAGAACGAAACTGACTGGCTGCCGAGGACGCGACACAGCTCTCGCTTTGGGAGTACAGAGATTGGATGGCCCTGAGGAGAGACCCCCTTACCCCATACTCCCGCAGCACCTCCCTCAGTTTCTCCCGGGGGACCCGGTCATACGCCTACTCCAGATCCACAAAACACATGTAGACCGGATGGGCATACTCCCAGGCCCCCTCCAGGATCCTTGCGAGAGTGAAGAGCTGGTCCATAGTTCCACGTCCGGGGCGAAAACCGCATTGTTCCTCTTCAATCTGAGGTTCGACGATCGGCCGAACCCTCCTTTCCAGCACCTTGGAGTAGACTTTACCAGGGAGGCTGAGAAGTGTGATACCCCGGTAATTGGCACACACTCTCTGGTCCCCCTTTTTGAACAGGGGAACCACCACCCCGGTTTGCCACTCCTTTGGCACTGTACCCGACTCCCACGCGATGTTGAATAGGCGTGTCAACCATGACAGCCCCTCAACACCCAGAGCCTTTAGCATTCCTGGCTGGATCTCATCAATCCCTGGGGCTTTGCCACTGCAGAGATGTTTGACTACCTCAGTGACCTCCACCAGGGAAATTGACGACGAAACACCATCAACCTCGAGCTCTGCCTCCAACATAGAGGGCGTGTTATTCGGATTCAGGAGTTCCTCAAAGTGTTCCTTCCAACGTCCGACAACCTCCTCAGTTGAGGTCAACAGAGTCCCATCCTTACTGTACACAGCTTGGATGGTACCCTGTTTCCCCCTCCTGCCGGATAGTCTTCCAGAAACACTTCGGTGCCGACCGAAAGTCCTTCTCCATGGCCTCTTCGAACTTCTCCCACACCCACTGCTTAGCCTCCGACATGGCAGCAGCTGCAGCCCTTCGAGCCTGTCGGTACCCTGCAACCGAGTCAGGAGTCCTCCAGGATATCATATCCCGGAAGGCCTCCTTCTTCAATCGGACGGCTTCCCTAACCACCGGTGTCCGAGGGTTACCGCCCCTTGAGGAGCCTAAGACCCTGAGGCCACAGCTAGCCACCGCAGCTTCAGCAATGGAGGCTTTGAACACCGCCCACTCCGGCTCAATGCCCCCAACCTCCACAGGAATGCCAGAAAAACTCAGCCGGAGGTGTGAGTTGAAGATACCTAGGACGGAGGTCTCCTCCAGACATTCCCAATTCACCCGCACTACTCGTTTGGGCTTACCAGGTCTATCCGGAAATTTCCCCCATTCCCTGATCCAACTCACCACCAGAGTCCAACCCTTATCCAGGAGTACGGTACCAGAGCTGAGACTGTGCGTGGAGGTAAGCCCCACCAGATCTAACTGATAGCGCTCCACCTCCCTCACAAGCTCCGGTTCCTTTCCCCACAGCGAGGTGACGTTCCACGTCCCCAGAGCCAGCTTCTGCCACCCGGGTCTGGACGTCGAGACCCCTGATCTTCGCTGCCACCCATGTGGCTGCGCACCCGACCCCAACGGGTCTTCCCACAGGTGGTAGGCCCATGGGATGAAGAGAGGGGGGGTGCCACGTAGTTTGTTCAGGCTGTGCCCGACCGGGCTCCGTGGCAAACCCGGCCACCAGGCGCTCGCCATCGAGCCCTCCGTCTGGGCCCGGCTCCAGACGGGGGCCCCGGGCTTCCTCCGGGCCGGGTCACATCTCCTCTTTTTACGTTATTCTTGGAGTTTTTGAACCATTCTTAGTCTGGCCCCTCACCTGAGACCACTCTGCCATGAGAGACCCTACCAGGAGCACAAGGCTCCAGACAACACAGCCCTCAGGTTCACAGGGACACGCAAACCTCTCCACCACGATAAGGTGACGGTTCCAGGAGAGGATCGATCTGATTGAATCCAGATCGTAATAAGGCATCTCCTTGATGAGTGTCCAGCAGGCAGCTTCAAAGAAGCAGTAATCTGTAAAGGAATGAATGAATGCATTCATGTTTATTATGGAATCTTAAAGCACGTGTGTCTGCTTTAAGTACTAATAATAATAATAATAGTGTTAAGCTAGCTTGCAGTATTAGCATATCATATACAGTATATATATATTCTCTAGAAGGTAGTTACTTTGACTCCCTGAAGTAAATGAACTGCGACATGGAGGAGAAAGGGATTGTTGCCCGCAATTGTCTCCCGCCGGAGCCCCGCTGCCCTCCGCGAGGCACCACCTCCACGAAGCACCACCACCCGGCAGCTGGCAGCAGGCAGCCGGCAGCTGGCAGCTGGCCGGTGGTGCTTCACGGCTCCCTGAAGTGCATAAACTGTGACTTGGAGGAGAAAGGAATTGTTGCCCGCGATTTTTCACCACCATCTCAAATTTTTCACCACCATCTCAATATAAATTGAGTTTCCATTTTTTGCTTGAAATTTGTGTTTACATGTGTGAGAAGGTGAAATCCTCCCCCTTCTCACTGTCCCGCATTAGAGAAATTATTATTATTATTATTATTATTATTATTATTATATTGTGTGTGTATATATTATATTGGGCTGGTGATTATTCCTGTTAGTCGGGGATTTTATTGCATTGCGCATTAACTCGACAACAAGTTGAATACCCTGACATTTCGCCTCGCAGGCATTTTACGATTCTTTGTGAATAGGTCTTACTGAGTTAGGAGACCTCTTGAGGACTTTTAAGCTCTCCTAGACTTAGGTGCTACTTTTAGGCCTAAAATACTTGTGAATTGCTCTTAGTGAAAAAAGTCCTAAATTTAAGAGTGACACGCCCATTATTTTTAGGAGATACTCCTAAATTCGCCAGTTAGGACCTACTTTTAGCCCTAAGATCCTTTGTGAATACGACCCTGGGGCCGTATTCACAAAGCATTTTATCTTACCGCTAGGCGTGCTCCTAACTCGCGCTAAAACATTTTACGTAGGAGTTTTTTCTTAAAAGTTATTCACAAAGCCGCTGAGACCTACTCTTACTAAGGATAAATCACAAAGAGTGAACTAAGAGTGACGCGCCGTTGCTATGGATTACGTCAATTCTCATGCACGAGTTTAGAAGCAGTCAGTTCGGTGATTGGTTGTTCAGACGAGCCCACTGAATCACCGAAAAACAAGGAAATAGCCTAGGCTAGAAATGAATTCCTATTAAGTAGTTATAGTGCAGTTAGCAGAATACACGCATGATGACAATTTTGTGCAGACCACGATAATGACGTTGTAGCCTGCACGTTCAAGAGAGAGAAAGCAAACAATAAAAATACGTACAATTTAAAAGAAAATAAATGTTATGAACTACACAAGTGTTGACTGATTTGTGCCAAGGTGTTTACCTAAAATGTGTTTTCAAAGTGATCCCTAAATGCCGGTCCACTCGGTTCCACACGGCCAAATTCATTGTCATGTTGATCGCCATCATCATCATCATCATCATCACCATCGTCTGGCTGTGGAATGTTCCTCCCCTTGCAGAGGTTGTGTAGAATGGCACATACAGTAATGACTGTGCTTATTTCGCCGTGGAGGACATGAACCGACGTTTCATCTGCCCAATTCCTCTCTCCACAACATTTCGTGTATGTTTGTGTGCTCTAGCATATATGGAAGAAATCAGTAAACAATAATAAATATGGATTCAACAAATAAAAGGCGTCAAAGAGCCAATACGATGTGTTTTACACGTAGGACTGTGGTAGAAATTACTGATTATATTCTATGGTAAACTGTGATTATTATGAGGTCTTTTATACCTAATAGTGGAAAACACACGGTGCCTAGGTGTCTGGGCTTAGAACAGATGGAGCCCCCCTAAAAGGAGCAGGGCTATCTTTGGGCTATCTTTGCTGACCATTTGTTGCATTTTCTGACCATTCAGGTTAAAATGGATTTATGACTGAATGGAGGCAGACACCTCAAGGAGAAGCTGCTCTGTTTGTGTGTATAAAAAGACGCCGCAGTTTGTGAACGACAGTGACTCTTAAGACCTACTCGGCTGTTATCGTTGTTGTTTTTCTTCACGATAAAGTCTTTTGTCAATTCTTGCTCCGGACCCCTCGATTTATTTTACTCTCTCTCTCTCTTGAATTAGTCTAAGTGTTTATATCTCGATTAATCTCCGACATAATTGGCGTCACGAACAGGATGAAATAGGGACTCGTCAGCTGCCGGGCCAGAGGACGGGACGCGAACGGATCATACGACCAGAGCTCAAGGGTAAGTTGTCTTGCCATATATAGGATAGAGTCGTTTGATCTGTTCTTGCCCCGTCTGAACGCCAAGCAGCAGGTAAAGTGTCTCTTCGATCAAACAAACCAAAATTATAGATAAATGAGCGAGTGAGAGATACGGGGGCTCCGGGAGAGATTGACGTGCGCGCACATACCAAGACGCTTTGTGGCTCCCTATTTTGACACGAGTTGTTGTTATTGGTGTTTTGGTGTTTTGTTTAAATAGGCCTTCTGTAAAGTCCTGTGGCTGTCTTCTGGAAGAAGGAAGGACAGTGCAGGTCCGCAGGTCGGTTGAAGCAGGCCTACCTGTTGGATGACTGAGAGTATCCCAGAAAGCTGGGTTGGAATTCATTGCCGTTGATGAATTCATTTTTATTTGAGAAGGGCTTCCGTGGGATACCGACGGGTGAATTTTAGATTCTTTGCTTGGACCAGTTGGACTGCAGAAAAGGGGGGATTTTTAGATTCTTTGCTTGGACCAGTTGGACTGCAGAAAAGGGGGGATTTCTAATTCCGGTCTTGGTATCTTGAGAAAACGGGCTTCTCGCACTTTTGAATAGATAAGTTTCTTGGTTGGAGTACCGCATGAGTTGGTATTTTGAGGAGTTTCTTGTTTGTTCGTGATCTGGTCGAGTGTGTATGTGATTAGCCATTATTTTGAAGGAATAGACTAGTTGTGCGAAGCATCGTTTGTATGGGTTCAATGCCCTAAACGTGATTCAATTAAGCTGCAGATATTAGATCTGGAGGTGGGGCCAGTCTTTAATTCTGATCTTGGTGCTTTGTGGCAATCATTCTTGTTTGAAATTCTGGTTGATTCATTATCCATCCGACTGTTCATGTTTTAATCAAAAGGCCAGTTTCGGCACTCGGTCGACTTTTTCTTTGTAATTAATTACAAACAATTCGGACATTTTTCATTATAAGATAAAGAAGTTGTATGAACCGGCTTATTGTCTGTATTTAAGTCGTGTTAGGATTAAGTTACCTCAGAGGTTTTTACGACCCGGTTCATTTTTTTGTTGTTGATTCTGTCATAAATAAATTAGGCGGACAGAGAATAGTTAAATTTGTTTAAAGTAGTTGATAATCATAAATAAATTAGACGGATAGAGAATAGTTAATTTGTTGAAGTACTGAATAAATGTGTAAATCTTCTTTGACTTAAACATCGCGCTGACTCTAACTGCACGTGCACGAGCAAACACACAGGGGACGAGCAGGAGCCTGCAGGCCGGTGTTAAAGATAACAGTGAAGGGTGGGGGCCACATTCCAACCTTCGGGAGGGAGACGAGCGCTTGGGAAGAGTTCACATTTGTAGCTTAGAGATAGTAAAGTATAAAAAATAACTAGTAGAATAAACTCAAATAAATTTTATTAATAAATAGTGTACTTCAGAATAGATAAATAAAGTAATAAAGTAATAATTAAAAATGGCACCAACAGCGGTAGAGATTTTGAGTAGAGACCGTCTATTGCTCAAAGGTGAGATGAAAAAGATCTCTGAGAATTGGGAAGAAAGGACAGAAGCAGCAGGTACTATATGGCCCATGGGAGGGACTTTTGATCCAATAATGTATCGGGACATGGAGGTAGTGATAAGGAATTACATAGATAACAGAAGTGGAACTAGAACTGCAAGCAGTTATGCAGGGGTCCAAGAAGTGTGCATTTCGCCGGCACAACGCGACAAGAAATGTGCATTTCGCCGGCACAACGCGAAGCATGTGTTCAAAACGCTACCCTGAACCTGTGGATACAAAGGATTTGACTGTGGTAGGAGTAGCGAGAAGTCAGTGTAGCGTTTTCGCGGCGAAATTTTGTAGAAGATATACAATTTCCTCGTTTATTGCGCCCCCTAATGGCGAAATTTTCCGAAATTTTTATCGAACGACATTAAGGTTAGCACCGACATGTGTGTACAATTTGGACTCGATCCGATGTCTACTTTTGGATTGTTTTGGATTTTTGATTTTCCACGTCTTATTTAGCTAATATGCCAATATTCAAAACGCTACCGTTTCGTCGTCGAAGGTCGGATCAAAAAAGTGTTCGAATTTTATTTTTTGTGTGCGTCTGACGATGTCGTGTGCAAAGTTTGGTGTTGATTGGTAAAGAAATGTGGGAGGAGTAGCGAAAATACAGTTTTGCGGTTTTCGCGATTTAGCGAAAAATATTCATAGACGCAAATGGGCGTGGCCTAGGCCAAAAGATGCAGCAGACTCCAGTGAATATGTGGGTACAAGTCTTTGAATGTGGGAGGTTCGGTGTGGGAGTTATAGCCCCAAACGCGTTTTCCCTTGGTATAGCGCCACCTAGTGGCAGGCGTGTCTGGATTTTGTCGTCTGCGTAGTCCGAAGAGATCTGGATCTAGTCATGCAGTTGGCGTGTCTGCACCATTTACGGTTTGGGCTGTGGTACCACTTTTAGGGAGGTACAAATAACTAGAACTGCAAGCAGTTATGCAGGGGTCCAAGAAGTGTGCATTTCGCCGGCACAACGCGACAAGAAATGTGCATTTCGCCGGCACAACGTGAAGCATGTGTTCAAAACGCTACCCTGAACCTGTGGATACAAAGGATTTGACTGTGGTAGGAGTAGCGAGAAGTCAGTGTAGCGTTTTCGCGGCGAAATTTTGTAGAAGATACACAATTTCCTCGTTTATTGCGCCCCCTGATGGCGAAATATTCCGATTATTTTATTGAACGCCAGTAGGGGTAGCATCGACATGTGTCAAAAATTTGGACTTTATCCGATGTCTAATTTTGGATCTTTTTAGATTTTTGATTTTCCACGTCTAATTTAGCTAATAAACCAATATCTAAAATGCTACCGTTTCGTCGTCGAAAGTCGGATCAAAAAACTGTCCGAGGGTTTCTTTGCGTGTGCGTCAGAAGATGCTGTTTGCAAAGTTTGGTGTTGATTGGTGGAAAAATGTGGGAGGAGTAGCGGAAAAACATTTTTGCGGTTTTCGCGATTTAGCAAAAAATATTTATTGACGCAAATGGGCGTGGCCTAGGCCAGAAGATGCAGCAGACTCCAGTGCATCTGTGTGTACAAGTTTTTGGACTCTGGGAGGTTCGGTGTGGGAGTTATAGCCGCAAACGCGTATTCCTTGGTATAGCGCCACCTAGTGGCCGGCATGTCTGGATTTGGTCGTCTGCGTACTGTTCACGGACCTGGATCTAGTCATGCAATTGGCGTGTGTGCACCATTTACGGTTTGGGCTGTGGTACCACTTCTAGATGGGAAGTATGATAAAAAAAATCCTTACAAAAACAATAGGGATCCAACCTGTTGGCTTGGACCCCTAACAAGAAATGTGCATTTCGCCGGCACAACGCGAAGCATGTGTTCAAAACGCTACCCTGAACCTGTGAATACAAAGGATTTGACTGTGGTAGGAGTAGCGAGAAGTCAGTGTAGCGTTTTCGCGGCGAAATTTTGTAGAAGATATACAATTTCCTCGTTTATTGCGCCCCCTAATGGCGAAATTTTCCAATATTTTTATCGAACGTCAGTAAGGTTAGCACCGACATGTGTGTACAATTTGGACTCGATCCGATGTCGAATTCTGGATTTTTTTGGATTTTTAATTTTCCACGACTAATTTAGCTAATAAACCAATATCTAAAATGCTACCGTTTCGTCGTCGAAAGTCGGATCAAAAAAGTGTCCGAGGATTTCTGTGCGTGTGCATCTGAATATGCGGTGTGCAAAGTTTTGTGTCAATTGGTCAAGAAATGTGGGAGGAGTAGGGAAAAAACTGTTTTGCGGTTTTCGCGATTTAGCGAAAAATATTCATAGACGCAAATGGGCGTGGCCTATGCCAAAAGATGCAGCAGACTCCAGTGCATCTGTGTGTACAAGTTTTTTGACTGTGGGAGGTTCGGTGTGGGAGTTATAGCCCCAAACGTGATTTTCTTGTTATAGCGCCACCTAGGGACCGGCGTGTCTGGATTTTGTTATCTGAGTAGCGGTGCCGGACCTGGTTCTAGTGATGCAATTGGCGCGTGTGCACCATTTACGGTTTGGGCTGTAGTCCCACTTTCACGGGGGGAATAATAAACTAGAACTGCAAGCAGTTATGCAGGGGTCCAAGAAGTGTGCATTTCGCCGGCACAACGCGAAGCATGTGTTCAAAACAAATGGGCACGGCGTGTGCCAAAAGTTGCAGCTGACTCCAGTGAATCTGTGGATATAAAGGTTTTGACTGTGGGAGGTTCGGTGTGGGAGTTATAGCCCAAAACGCGTTTTCAGAACATTCCATTGGCAAATTAGGAGACATACAATGTCGTCGTTTTTTGGCGCCGCCTTGTGGCGAAATTTCCGAAGACAATTTTCCTTTTCCAAATAACTCCAGCCCACATTAATAATTCTTGGCCATATTTTCTATATAGACTCGGGATTGCCCCTTGATGGTTTCCCTCGAGTTTGAAGAACATTCCTTAGGCCAATTAGAAGATATACAATTTCCTCGTTTATTGCGCCCCTTTATGGCGAAATTTTCCGATTTTTTTATCGAACGACCTTAAGGGTATCACCGACATGCGTCTAAAAGTTGGACATGATCCGATGTCTAATTTTGCTATTTTGTTAATTTTTGCGTTTCGACGTAAAACATAGCTAATAAACAAATATTCAAAACGCTACCGTTTCGTCGTCGAAGGTTGGATCAAAAAAGAGTTTGAGTATTTATTTTCGTGTGCGTCTTAAGATGTCGTGTGCAAAGTTTGGTGTTGATTGGTCAAGAAATGCGGGAGGAGTAGCGAAAATACAGTTTTGCGGTTTTCGCGATTTTGCGAAAAATAATTATAGACGCAAATGGGCGTGGCCTATGCCAAAAGATGCAGCAGACTCCAGTGAATATGTGGGTACAAGTTTTTGCATGTGGGAGGTTCGGTGTGGGAGTTATAGCCCCAAACGCGTTTTCCCTTGGTATAGCGCCACCTAGTGTTCGGCGTGTCTGGATTTTGTCGTCTGCGTAGTCCGAAGAGATCTGGATCTAGTCATGCAATTCGCGTGTCGGCACCATTTACGGTTTGGGGTGTGGGCCCACTTTTAAGGAGGTAAGAATAATAATAAGAAAAATCCTTACAAAAACAATAGGGATCCAACCTGTTGGCTTGGACCCCTAACTAGAACTGCAAGCAGTTATGCAGGGGTCCAAGAAGTGTGCATTTCGCCGGCACAACGCGACAAGAAATGTGCATTTCGCCGGCACAACGCGAAGCATGTGTTGAAAACGCTACCCTGAACCTGTGGATACAAAGGATTTGACTGTGGTAGGAGTAGCGAGAAGTCAGTGTAGCGTTTTCGCGGCGAGATTTTGTAGAAGAAATACAATTTCCTCGTTTATTGCGCCCCCTAATGGCGAAATTTTCCGATTTTTTTATCGTACGACAATAAGGTTATCTACAACATGTGTGTACAATTTGGACTCGTTCCGATGTCTAATTTTGGATTTCTTTGGATTTTTGATTTTCCACGTCTAATTTAGCTCATAAACCAATATTCAAAACGCTACCGTTTCGTCGTCGAAGGTCGGATCAAAAAACTGTATACGATTCCTTTTCGTGTGTGTCTGAAGATGTCGTGTGCAAAGTTTGGTGTTGATTGGGCGAGAAATGTGGGAGGAGTAGGGAAAAAACTGTTTTGCGGTTTTCGCGATTTAGCGAAAAATATTCATAGACGCAAATGGGCGTGGCCTAGGCCAAAAGATGCAGCAGACTCCAGTGCATCTGTGTGTACAAGTTTTTGGACTCTGGGAGGTTCGGTGTGGGAGTTATAGCCCAAAACGCGTTTTCAGAACATTCCATTGGCAAATTAAGAGACATACAATGTCTTAGTTTTTTGGCGCCGCCTTGTGGCGAAATTTCCGAAGACAATTTTCCTTTGCCAAATAACTCCCGCCCACATTAATAATTCTTGGCCATATTTTCTATATAGACTCGAGATTGCCCCTTGATGGTTTCCCTCGAGTTTGAACAACATTCCTTAGGCCAATTAGAAGATATACAATTTCCTCGTTTATTGCGCCCCCTAATGGCGAAATTTTCCAAATTTTTTATCGAACGTCTTTATGGTTAGCACCAACATCTGTGTAACATTTGGACTCGATCCGATGTGTAGTTTTGGATTTTTTCTGGATTTTGGATTTTTCACGTCTAATTTAGCTAATAAACCAATATTCAAAACGCTACCGTTTCGTCGTCGAAGGTCGGATCAAAAAAGTCTCCGAGGATTTCTTTGCGTGTGCGTCTGAAGATGTTGTGTGCAAAGTTTGGTGTTGATTGGTCAAGAAATGTGGGAGGAGTAGCGAAAAAACAGTTTTGCGGTTTTCGCGATTTTGCGAAAAATATTCATAGACGCAAATGGGCGTGGCCTATGCCAAAAGATGCAGCAGACTCCAGTGGATATGTGGGTACAAGTTTTTGAATGTGGGAGGTTCGGTGTGGGAGTTATAGCCCCAAACGCGTCTTTCCTTGGTATAGCGCCACCTAGTGGCCGGCGTGTCTGGATTTTGTCGTCTGCCTAGAACTCAGGGACCTGGATCTAGTCATGCAATTGGCGTGTCGGCACCATTTACGGTTTGGGCTGTGGGCCCACTTCTAGGGGGGAATAATAATAAGAAAAATCCTTACAAAAACAATAGGGATCCAACCTGTTGGCTTGGACCCCTAACTAGAACTGCAAGCAGTTATGCAGGGGTCCAAGAAGTGTGCATTTCGCCGGCACAACGCGAAGCATGTGTTCAAAACAAATGTGCGTGGCCTCTGCCAAAAGATGCAACTGACTCCAGTGAATCTGTGGATAGAAAGGTTTTTACTGTGGGAGCTTCGGTGTGGGAGTTATAGCCCAAAACGCGTTTTCAGAACATTCCATTGGCCAATTAGGAGATATACAATGTCGTCGTTTTCTGGCGCCGCCTTGTGGTGAAATTTTCCGAAGAGAATTTTCCTCGTGGCGAAAATTTACGATTTTTTTATCGAACGACATTTAGGTTAGCACCGACATGTGTGTAACATTTGGACTTGATCCGATGTCTAATTCTGGATTTTTGTGGATTTTCGATTTTCCACGTCTAGTTTTGCTCATGAACCAATACTCAAAACGCTACCGTTTCGTCGTCGAAGGTCGGATCAAAAAAGTGTTCGAATTTATTTTTTTGTGTTCGTCTGAAGATGTCGTGTGCAAAGTTTGGTGTCAATTGGTCAAGAAATGTGGGAGGAGTAGCGAAAAAACAATTTTGCGGTTTTCGCGATTTTGCGAAAAAAATTTATAGACGCAAATGGGCGTGGCCTAGGCCAAAAGATGCAGCAGACTCCAGTGAATATGTGGGTACAAGTTTTTGACTGTGGGAGGTTCGGTGTGGGAGTTATAGCCCCAAACGCGTATTCCTTGGTATAGCGCCACCTAGTGACCGGAGTGTCCGGATTTTGTCGTCTGCGTAGTCCGAAGAGATCTGGATCTAGTCATGCAATTGGCGTGTCTGCACCATTTACGGTTTGGGCTGTGGGCACACTTTTAGGGAGGTAAGTATAATAGGAAAAATCCTTACAAAAACAATAGGGATCCAACCTGTTGGCTTGGACCCCTAATTATGCAGGGGTCCAAGAAGTGTGCATTTCGCCGGCACAACGCGACAAGAAATGTGCGTTTCGCCGGCACAACGCCAAGCATGTGTTCAAAACGCTACCCTGAACGCTACCCTGAACCTGTGGATACAAAGGATTTGACTGTGGTAGGAGTAGCGAGAAGTCAGTGTTGCGTTTTCACAGCGAAATTTTGTAGAAGATATACAATTTCCTCGTTTATTGCGCCCCCTAATGGCGAAATTTTCCGATTTTTTTTCGAACGTCATTAAGGTTAGCACCGACATGTCTGTAAAATTTGGACTCGATCCGATATATAATTCTGGATTTCTTTGGATTTTTGATTTTTCACGTCTAATTTAGCTAATAAACAAATATTCAAAACTCTACCGTTTCGTCGTCGAAGGTCGGATCAAAAAATTGTCCGACGATTCCTTTGCGTGTGCGTCTGAAGATGTCGTGTGCAAAGTTGTGTGTCAATTGGTCAAGAAATGTGGGAGGAGTAGCGAAAAAACTGTTTTGCGGTTTTCGCGATTTAGCGAAAAATATTCATAGACGCAAATGGGCGTGGCCTAGGCCAAAAGATGCGGCAGACTCCAGTGCATCTGTAGGTATAACGTTTTGGACTGTGGGAGGTTCGGTGTGGGAGTTATAGCCCCAAACGTGATTTTCTTGTTATAGCGCCACCTAGTGGCCGGCATGTCTGGATTTTGTCGTCTGCCGTCACCTCACGGACCTGGATCTAGTCATGTAATTGGCTTGTGTGCACCATTAACGGTTTGGGCTGTGGTACCACTTCTACGGAAGGAAGTATAAGAACTAGAACTGCAAGCAGTTATGCAGGGGTCCAAGAAGTGTGCATTTCGCCGGCACAACGCGAAGCATGTGTTCGAAATTGAGAAACGGCGTATGCCAAAAGATGCAGCTGACTCCAGTGAATCTGTGGATATAAAGGTTTTGACTGTGGGAGGTTCGTTGTGGGAGTTATAGCCCAAAACGTGTTTTCAGAACATTCCATTGGCCAGTTAGGAGATATATTATTTCGTCGTTTATTTGCGCCCCCTTGTGGCGAAATTTTCCAAAGACAATTTTCCTTTGCCAAATAACTCCCGCCCACATTAATAATTCTTGGCCATATTTTTTATATAGACTCGGGTTTGCCCCTTGATGGTTCCCTTATAGTTTGAAGAACATTCCTCTGGCCAATTAGAAGATATACAATTCCCTCGTTTATTGCACCCCCTAATGGCGACATTTTCCGAATTTTTTATCGAACGACATTAAGGTTAGCACCAACATGCGTGTTAAATTTGGACTCGATCCGATGTGTAATTGTGGGTTTTTGGGAATTTTTGATTTTCCACGTGTAATTTAGCTAATATACCAATATTCAAAACGCTACCGTTTCGTCGTCGAAGTTCGGATCAAAAAAGTGTTTGAATTTATATTTTTGTGTTCGTCTGAAGATGTCGTGTGCAAAGTTTGGTGTTGATTGGTCAAGAAATGTGGGAGGAGTTGGGAAAGAACAGTTTTTCGGTTTTCGCCATTTTGCGAAAAAAAATTATAGACGCAAATGGGCGTGGCCTATGCCAAAAGATGCAGCAGACTCCAGGGAATATGTGTGTATAAGGTTTTGAATGTGGGAGGTTCGGTGTGGGAGTTATAGCCCCAAACGCGTATTCCTTGGTATAGCGCCACCTAGTGGCCGGCATGTCTGGATTTTGTCGTCTGCGTAGTCGCCACGGATCTGGATCTAGTCATGCATTTGGCAAGTCTGCACCATTTACGGTTTGGGCTGTGAGCACACTTTAAGGCAGGTAAGTATAATAAAAATAAACACTACAAAAACAATAGGGTTCCAACCTGTTGGCTTGGACCCCTAAAAATCCTTACAAAAACAATAGGGATCCAACCTGTTGGCTTGGACCCCTAATAAAAATAAACACTACAAAAACAATAGGGTTCCAACCTGTTGGCTTGGACCTCTAATAATAATCCTTACAAAAACAATAGGGATCCAACCTGTTGGCTTGGACCCCTAAAAACGGCCTTAGCAAAGAGGGACAGGGAAAAGTTAGTTTTAGCTTTGTTCCTAGAGGAAGGAGAGAGATGGCGAACATTACAGAGAGTGACGGGAGAAATAATAGCTAATAACAACCAGGCTCAACCATTGCCTCTGACGGTTGAGTCACCGCTGCACAAACTAGTATCATTGTACCCATTGCTAAAAGACAACGTAGAATCTAAAGGGGAAGTCACACTAGATGAAGGAGATAATAAATGTAACACACAGGGGAGGAGGGGTGCACCCATACACATGGACTGTTATGAGGGGATCAGGAAAGCAAGGGAAGAGTGTAACAATACTGACATTAATTCTAGTGAGAGTAAAGATGAGGACGAAGATGGGGCAAGTGGTGTTGAGCACAGTAATGAAGATGTGAAAGATGGCAATGAGCAGGTTTGCGAGGGGCCTTCTCCGGGAAAGAAAAGGAGAGGAAAGAGATCAGTAAAGAGAACGAAGGCTCAGAGGAGGCAGAAAAAAAGGAGTGATAGAGATGGGGAAGAGAGTTTCCGTGCGTTTCGAGGGCCAGAGGAGCCTTGCTGTAGTGCAGCATTATGGGACTCCCTGGCACTCGAAACACAGGGGAGACCAAGGAGATCACAGAGAGAAGAAAAAGCACCCGAAACTTCTCCGGGAAATTATCCTACTCTAGTCAACGGACAACAGGTCCATTATCAACCGTGGGGTTCACAGGACTTGGAGGAAGTCATTTCTAAACTCCCTAACATAATTAACGGGGCGTCTAAATGGATTAGAACATTTGAGGAGCTCACAGTGGGAAAGCTAATTGCAGTTGTTGGGAAAAACGGTCTGTCTAGCTACTGGACCAGATAAAATGAGACGGAGAGGTAATAAAGTCTATCGGCACGAGGACCTTGGATTTATTAAGTAAAGTGGCAACGGTTATACAGAGTCATAAAGCGTGAGAAATCGAATATGTCTAAGTCCCTAATCAGCGCTGATGGTTCGTCCAGAGCTTCGCCTCCATAGAAGGTCTGCTGCAGAAGAAGGTGAAGAGTCCCTGTGTGATGCAGTCTTATGCTGTATCCTCCTCTCGATGAGGTGTGTGCGTTTGAGGTGTGTGCGGTTCTGTGTGTTTTGGCTCCCAGGCCCTGAGAGAGCTTCGTAACGGGGAGAGTTCCTCGTGTCTCCGGTGTGATAAATTAAAACGGGGAGTGCCCCCCTGAAATGTCTCGTGTGTGATAATTTAATGTGGCTCTCAGGCCCCTGGTGTGGGCAGAGGTATCTCTTGGTTCCTCCTAACGGGGAAGAGCTCTCAAAATGTCTCCTGTGTGATAAATTAATGTGGCTCTCCCGTTCTGGAGATGATACTGGTGCATTGTCTGAGTGTCCACCATCTGCCTGCCTGGGAGATGGGGCCTTCAGCTCCGGCCTTGACCTGACTATATATTATCATGTTTGTGTTGTTGGGTTAGAGCAAGAGTTGACTATAGTATAATGTGTCCATGTGATGTGCTCATCAGGCTAGGGTAGGAGTTAGCTATATTTATAATGTACATGTGATATACTCAGCAGGTTATTTTTCCCAACACAGTGGGTGACCTGAAAGCTCTGTTGGCATGGGTATTGGGGTTATCCAAGATGGAGTTTGTACTGAGGAATGGAGGGTTGAATATACTGGATGGAAAGTATGATGAGACTACACTTGATCATTACAGAGGGGCGTTGTGGGCCACACTCAGGAGGGAGTTCCCGGTCCACATGGATCCTAAAGACATGAGAGTTCTCCCCATTGGTGACACAGAGAACCCTGCATCCTACCTGCAGGCCCAAGTAGACAGATGGCGCATGGAGACGGATGAGGATCCTGAGATCCATCCGGTGTTCTCTGTCATGTTTAGAAACTCTGTGATAGAGACACTTCCCAGCCAAATCAAAGCCAAGCTAGAGGATGTGGTTGGACTGTCTACATCAGGATCTCATAGAAATTTTAATGACCATTTAGTTCATGCAGTGGATGAATATCGTCAGAATAAACAAAGAATACAGGAACAAAGCAAAGAGGTCCAGAGGAAGCTATATCAGCTTCAGCTGGAAGATCTCACAAGGAAGGAAAGAGATAAGAAGAGACAGGCAGGTGTTTTAGAACCAGCTGCTGTAATTTCGCAAGCCGCCCAGTAGGGCGCACTTCAAAACCAATATCCACGATTGGCATTTTCTCTCCCAGTACAGCCTCAGAGCCAACTGTCACCTACTCTACCTGTTACACATGTACACATCCATAATTATGGGAACCCCACAAATAAAAATAGACAGAATCAGTACAAGGGGCCCCAAGGACAGTTTAGAAACAATCAACAACCAGGATCCCAAGGACAACGCAGAGGTCCTTTAATATGTAATGGGTGCGACCAGGAAGGACATTCTAAGAAGGATTGTTTAACTAACCCTTTTCCACCACAGCAAACACAGGGTAACAGCGACCAGGGACAGGCAGGTCCCTATATGGGTCAGGGATACTAGGGGTGCCCAGAGAATCCACAGGGGGAGGGTCAGCTTGTAGCAATCACAAAACAAGCTGATGAGGAACCAATACTGCAGGTTCTGACAAATTATAGAGGCACGCCAATGATGGCCCACACTGGAGCCACTTACACACTATACCTCTCACCTCCCCATGGCAGGAAAATTCACCAAAACTTTAGGATTCTCGGAACACACGCAGTTAATGCCTATGACAGCTCCAAGGATGAGAATCGGTGAATTCCTATTTTAAGTTGTATATGTGAGTGAGTGAGTGAGTGAGTGAGTGAGTGAGTGAGTGAGTGAGTGAGTGAGTGAGTGAGTGAGTGAGAAAGAGTTAGCATTGAGTTAAGTTAGAGGGGACAGATGAAGTGATTTGTGAAGAGTGAGACAGAGAAGAGGAAGAGTGTGTGGATTTGGCAACGAGAAGTGACGATGAGATTGGAGAAGGCTTTCCGGTTAGAATTTTCTTTGGGGAGATTCATATTTTTCGATGGCCTTTTTAAGATTAATTAAGATTGAGAGTTAGAGAGAAGGAACGTAAGTAAGGAAAAACCCGCAGGTGGGGGCTGGACAGAGAGACAACAGAGAGAAAGAGATTGAATTTGCATTGTGCCTGATAGATTATTTGTGCTTTTGGATGTACTCTGTAATTGGTTCCTGAATGTAACCCATGTCCACTGTTTTAGAAAAAACCTAGAACCACCACTGGGATTGGTGATTCTGTGGTTCTTGGAGACTCTCCATCGCGTCGGAACATCATGTGGTATATATCATTACATCTTGGTACACAGAGCACTGGTGAGACAACGGGTTGGATCAGAGAGAGAAGGTGTTTGGAGAAGGGAGAGGAATGTATAGAAAGCAAAAAGGGCGGATGCGGACCGACCCGGAGGTAATAAATCAGCGGAGAGGTGGCTGGGGTCGTTTAGCTCAGGAGGTAGAGCAGTTGTCTAGTAACCAAAGGGTTGCTGGTTCGATCCCCATCTCTCCTAGCTGAGTGTTGATGTGTCCCTGAGTAAGTTACATGGTGATCACAGGATTTAGGAATAATTATCTAGACTCCAAAACATGAGCAATTAGCGTTAAAAATTGTCTGCACACCACACTCCACAGGAGTCAATGGGTTCAATGGCGCCAGGGTAAAGTGACTCATCAAAGGAGGAGCAGACCCAACCCATGGACTCTGCGTGGATAGGTGGATGTTATTTTGGTGCTTGGACCTGACGAGGTCTAGGTGCCAAGATAACAACACAAATAAAATATTTCCTTCGAGATTATGATAAGTAATAGACAATTTATTAAAAGTGATCTTATAATTTAGAAAAAACAATCGGCAATACTTAAAAATTAGATCAAATAAGTATGATAGAACGTTATCCAAATTTCTAAGTTAGGTTATCCACAATGACAAATGTCATTTAAAATAAATAAGTAAAATAAAATAAGAAAGGGTGTGTGTGAGCCTGTTCTCGTGTGTGTGTCAGGGCCGCCGAGGTAGGGGAGAATCCTCTCCTACTCCGAGTGATGGAGTACACAAGGGGATACACAAGCACACTTCAGATAAAACAATATGGTTAATTAGTAAATAGAAACAATGTATCAATTCAGTGTTGAATAAACTAGTTAAGATCAACATAGAGGGTTTGGGTTTGGTATAGTAGTGAATCAGAATATGGAGAACATTAAATGCAAGCAATAGGTAAAATAAAAGGTTTAATTAGGTCGTCCAATTTAAATAGATAGTGTAGGGCAATCGGGTAGGATTATGAAGACAATTGTGATTTTGAGTAACGGTTAAGACAGAAGTGAGTCGCCCAATATTGAAAATGCAAGTTTTAATATTGTGATTTTTGTTTTCTTTCACATCTCCCTAGTTAAGGACAATAGTTGGATTGACGCCACATCTGCTGGGAAGGAGTCATACATGCTATGTTGTCAAATTGGATTCGGAAGTAGTGGGTTTACCTTCAAATGCCACTACTACTGCTGCAACACTTTAATAATTTTAACTACGATAAATTATATTTTGTTTTATAGTCGCCCTGATGTGTATTCATGACACACACATATGGCTGCATAAGGCAGATGCGGCTGAAGACTCTGTCTCCATCCCTCCACTTTGCGATCTATACCACCATATAGGTGGGGATTGATCGTATCCCAGGTACGGCATCCTGCAATAAGCCAGTATGGAAGGCTGGTTAGCCAACGACGGGTAAGATCCCACCTTGAAGCCCGGGACAACCTAAAACAGGCACAGTCACGATTACTTGGCAGAGTCACTGTGAGCATTGGCTCACTTGAACATGTAGTGACGAACTGCAAGGGAAAGCCGGCTGTTGAGATGTGGAGGGGGAACAGGAGTCAGATATGTCAGCTCTGGCAGCAGAGGTGGTCTTGAAACGGGGCATGTCGCGTTTTATTTTGTTTTATTTTACCTTTGTGGTATAGAAGGCCACTAACGCATGTAAGTTTATTTCGGTTTAGTGCATGACTTTGGAACAGCGTGGTTTCAGGCGGCTAATGGTAAACCCACCCATATTGGGCTTTGGATTTGGACATAGTGGTTTCGATTTCCCTTCCCAAAAGATTGGTTTCAGTTTGCTGATGCTTAAGGTTAGACGTTTCGACGTTGGTTGCACCAACGACGTTCTTAGATTTGCTTATCATTTAATGCGCATGGTTTTGACCATTGCGCAAGGGGGGAGGTATTTTTTGAAAACAAGGTTTTTCTTCACCATACTTGCAAACAATGATTGACATCCAACTAAATGAGTGTGAAATATTTGAAAAAACAGTGTTCAACAGATGGGTAGAAGCAGTCCCATCAGAAGACCAAAGTGCGGCTACGGTAATTAAGTTTCTGACCAGAGAAGTCATGCCAAGGTTTGGAATTCCGTCACAAATTAGCTCAGGCGACAGAGCAGCGTTTATTCAGAAAACAATCAAACAAGTGATTTAACATCTGCATGTCAAACAAAGATTAGGCTGTGTCTACATTCCTCAAACCACAAGGTATGGTGGAGAAAGGAATGGGACGCTTAAGACAAAGATTAACTAAATTAAATTAGAGTACTAAATTAAAGGACTAATGCACTACGACTGACACTAATGAGTTATCGCATGAAAACTAACCGAACGACGCATCTAACCCCGCATGAAATGTTTACGGGTCGACCCATGCCTTCACCTATCATTCGAGGGCCTCACAAAGGACCTCCATTGGAACAATTGGAAACTGAGTTAAGACGTTATATGGGAGAACTAACTGGCATACACAGGCTTATTTTTCAACAAGAGAAAGACAGAGTTCCAGAGTTGGAGAAGGAGCCACCAAGGGGGGTGGAGCCGGGTGACCACGTGTGCCTCAGGATGTTCAGGAGAAAGTGGAACGAGCCCAGGAAAGAAGGACCATACAAAGTCACCAACGCAACACCAACAGCCATCCAAGTGGAAGGAAGTGCCACGTGGTATCATCTCAACCACTGCACAAAAGCCGCTCAACCTAAAGCCAGGGATGAGCGTGAGGAGGAGGAGCCAGACGCAGACACACCTGGGGCTGACCAGCTGCCCCAGGACCAGATCCAGTCGAGCCTAGAGATACAGCAACATGATGATGCTGAAAACGGGGAGCCTGTTCCTGATCCTTTACGGGTTGTGCCAGATTCCGCTGGCACAAGGACAGACCCCGAGGAAGGATGAAACCACGGAGACAACACAGACCTGGAAGAGCCAGGAATCAGGGGCTGGTACTGAAGGAAGCCAGAGAGAATATATACTTCTTAAAGCTGTGGCTTGGTAGAACAGACAGGCCTTAGATTGGCTTTTAGCAGAAAAGGGGGGAGTTTGTGCTCTTATAGGTAAAATGGGTTGCACCTTCATTCCAAATAACACTGCCCCAGATGGATCATTCACACTTGCGATGAACAACCTAGAGGAGTCGGGTGACTGGGAGAGGATGCTCTATGGGGAGATAGATTGGAGTGAAACTAGAGAGGAGACCGGACTGTGAGAATCGGACATCAGAAGGAGGTCCTATTTTCTTAACTGGTGACCTCTCCATGGGAACCACAACCATTTCAGACAGTTTGAACAAATGGACATTGGACTAATGGGTTTCAGGGCTGGTGGCTGCAAACAGGAGCAACAACCACAATGCCCTAACCCCCCACGTTTATATAGTATACCGGTACATGACGATAATCAGAGCTATCCAAATCTATGCAAGCTTGTTGACAATCTTAGTTTTTATTTCTTTTTATTTTTTATTTCTATTGTTTACTTATTTTTGAAATGTCATTTTTTGAGTTTCATATTTTTATGTCATATATTCTGAAATGCTCATTTTCAATGCATGCTGAAAATACTATGTTATGTGTGAATTCTAGTTTGTATTCTACATTTGATAGATCTTTTTGCCTTAAACAGGTTTAAAATCCTGAGAACTATGCAGGTTGAGATTCCTGAACATGCTTAAAGGTTTTTAATGATGATCAAATATAGTGCAAAATATAGCCTAAACGACTGTTATGTTTTTTGTTATGATCTTATCAGAACCAAAAAAGGGGAGATTTGTGGTAGAAATTACTGATTATATTCTATGGTAAACTGTGATTATTATGAGGTCTTTTATACCTAATAGTGGAAAACACACGGTGCCTAGGTGTCTGGGCTTAGAACAGATGGAGCCCCCCTAAAAGGAGCAGGGCTATCTTTGGGCTATCTTTGCTGACCATTTGTTGTCTATTTTCTGACCATTCAGGTTAAAATGGATTTATGACTGAATGGAGGCAGACACCTCACGGAGAAGCTGCTCTGTTTGTGTGTATAAAAAGACGCCGCAGTTTGTGAACGACAGTGACTCTTAAGACCTACTCGGCTGTTATCGTTGTTGTTTTTCTTCACGATAAAGTCTTTTGTCAATTCTTGCTCCGGACCCCTCGATTTATTTTACTCTCTCTCTCTCTTGAATTAGTCTAAGTGTTTATATCTCGATTAATCTCCGACAGGACTAAGCGTAATATGCGTAATCACTTACATGTTATACTTTAACTGTGCTCCCGGTTGTGGATTGAGGTAGGGTGTCTAGAGCCACGTCTTGCCTGGATAGTATGCAGTGAAAAGCAAGTGACACCCAACTGGTACATCTCAAAAAGCTGCCTCAGACCGCTCTCCATTAAAATGCGCGAATCATGGGTAGCTGAAGATCCAGGCCACTTTGCAACAACATCCAGTAGGCTATGTTAAAATTTGCATCAAAAACAACCTGCGTGTTGATGGAATGCACTTTCTTCCTATTGACGAACACGTCCTCGTCTTTTGATGGCGCAATTATTTTTATGTGCGTCCCGTCAATAGCACCGACCACACCGGGCATACCTGCAATTGCCATGAAGTTGGCTTTGATCCTGTGTAATTGTTGAATGTCCAAAGGAAAGTTTATGGCACGGCTGACTGATGGTTGCGATATTTTTAAATCGTCGGCATTGCAAAGTTGCATTTCCCCTGTTGCTAAATAACGTAGTGTGGCCAAACATTTTATTTCGGGACTAATCTGATTATTCCTGTTAGTCGGGGATGTTATTGCATTGCGATTAACTCCACAACAAGTTTAATACCCTAACATTTCGTCTCGCAGGCATTTACGATTCTTTGTGAATAGGTCTTACTGAGTTAGGAGTCCTCTTGAGGACTTTTAAGCTCTCCTAGACTTAGGTGCTACTTTTAGGCCTAAAATACTTTGTGAATTGCTCTTAGTGAAAAAAGTTAGGAGTCCTAAATTTAAGAGTGACACGCCCATTATTTTTAGGAGTTACTCCTAAATTCGCCAGTTAGGACCTACTTTTAGCCCTAAAATCCTTTGTGAATACGGCCCCTGGTCTAACAAATGACGGCTAAGAGCGGTGTCAGGTGACCTGCTTATTATTGGTTAAAAAAGTAAACAAGGGTCCATGTGCTGCTACGTCATATGACATTGACAGAAAGTTAGCATCATGCCAAAACGCAAGACCTCGGCTGAATCCGAATACTCATACTTGACTGCTATATAGTATGCATTTTGTATTACGCCACAAATATAGCGCGTCCGAATGCTCAGTACGCATTGTGTAGTACGGAAAACTTTTCCGAATGCGTACTACCGCCACAGTATACAACGGTAGGTCACTACGCTATCCCACAATGCAACCGGAGTCTGGTAACGAACGAAGAAGAGATGGATGACCCGACACCACCAGAAAGACGTCGTAGAAAGCGGCGAAATAAAAGAGTCATTAAAAAGAGTAATTAATTAAAAAGAGACATTTTTAATTTAATAGCAACGATGACAAGACGGAAAACAGGTAACTCATCAAGGTAATTTTGCCGGCATCTGAGGGGAGATACGCAGAGGTGGGTAGGAACGCGCTACATTTACTCCGTTACAAATACTTGAGTAACTTTTTGGATAAATTGTAATTTTAGGAGTAGTTTTATTGCAACATACTTTTACTTGAGTAAATATTTGAAGAAAGAACGGTACTTTTACGCCGTTCCATTTGGCTACGTGAGGGTACTATGGAGCGTGAGATTGGCCGGAGAATCGGAGCAGCGGGGGCGGTATTGCGTTCGCTTTACCGCACCGTTGTTACGGAAAGAGAGCTGAGTCGCAAGGCAAAGCTCTCGATCTACCGGTCGATCTTCGTTCCTATCCTCCCCTATGGTCATGAGGGTTGGGTGATGACCGAAAGGACGAGATCGCGGGTACAAGCGGCCGAGAGGCAATTGAATAACGCCTGCACACACACACAGGCACGCACGCACACGCAGAGTGGTAATCGGGAGAGTTGGGAGAATTCTCTGTAGCCCGTTAACGTTTCGGGGGGCGCCGGGTCACACACACACACACACACACACACACACACACACACACACACACACACACACACACACACACACACACACACACACACACACACACACACACACACACACACACACACACAGTTTTTCACCCACTCCGTATCCAGCTTATTCCATGCTTACAGCACCCAGGCTACTATGCGGCGAGCTGGGGCTCTCATGTTCTCCCCTGCGGTGTATTCCTTGTCCGCATCCCCTGCCATCCAGTTGTCATACGATTCATGCAGACTGGTTTTGAACGGCTGATTCCATGGATGTACTTTGTTAATAATGTTAGTTAACAGTTATACGTGTATTGGTTTTAATTAATATAATTTTGGATAAACCGAATTTATTTTAATGTTATTTAAAGGTTGATGTATTTAATTTTACAAAGATTGAATTTGTTATTGTTTTAGTTCAAGGGTTATACACCTTATTTATTTTATTTAAAAGTATGTTATTTACATTATCTTTATTTGAACCTTGCTGTTTTATATTTTGTTGGTGTCTATTTTGTACCGTTTGTGTTGCTGTTTATTTAAAAAAGAAATCGGAGAAACTCAGTACTCTTGAGTACTTGAGTAGTCTTTTCACTGCATACTTTTTTACTCTTACTTGAGTAATTATTTTTACGAGTACTTTTACTTCTACTTGAGTAATTATAATCTTAAAGTAACAGTACTTTTACTTGAGTACATTTTTTAGCTACTCTGCCCACCACTGGAGATACGTCATCTCCAAACATCCGGTGGAGTTTCGGCGGTGTTCGGAAGCGTTCGGAGGTGTTCTACGCATAGCTGTAGACCGTACTACCCAGTCAAGTGTGGTACGGTCAAGTAGTAGACACTGAACAGAAATAGTCTGTACTAAGTATTCAGATTCGTTTAATTCTGAATGGACAAAAGAGCATGAATTTATATCGAAAAGTTTTAAAAAGCATTTTTTTTTATTATGTTGTTACCTGTTAATTGTTTTTCACATTTAAGTCCCCACATTAGGGATGTGTCGGTCGCGACTGATTCGTTACAACGAACGAATCCCGAACGTGAACGACAAGAACTGGTTCCCCAAAACAAGAATAACTGGTTCTTTGATTCTTTTTTTTTAACATAAACCAAACAAATGGTCACGAAAATAAAATATACAAACGAACAGAGCTCCGTCTCCCCGCGACTTATATTGATTGAGTCTACAACGTGCTCAAAGATTCAGCCAATGAGAGGTAGCAATGGTGTTGAAATGGCACCTGGGTAAACCAATGACAAGGCGGTACCGTCGAATATGCGCGCTTTCTCTGTCTGACGTATCTTGGGTCATACCATTCGACAATAGACTTGACCTCCATCTGTTTATTGGATAAACGCATTTCCCAATCCCAGGAGTCTTTGCTCCATTCTACGTCAATTTAAGAACAAACAAAGAAATTAAACTGCAGTTCGTAGTTTTTATTTATGACCATGCAAGTTCTGTAATGCCTGAACAATGAAGAATTAAATGTAAAGTAAAATAAATTGATAAATGTAAAACCATGAATGAAATATAGAGAGTAAGCAAGTGGTATAAATATTGGTGGGACGTTCGATATACTAAATAGCAGGCATCTCCAAACGGCGGACTGCGGTCTTTACGGTCCTATCCGGTCCCATGACCAATTAAAAAATTTCTAAAAAAATGTTTTTGTTTTTTTTAAGATGTAATCTGACGTAACGAACGAATCAAAACGACCGAATCAAATAAACGAATCGTTATAGTGAACTGAACTGAAAGAACTAGTTCCCGGAAAAGAATCATTTTGCCCATCCCTACCCCACATGTTATGCTTTGTGGCACTCTTCACTTTAAAAGATTAATCTCAGTGGTCACTTTTTGAACACCACAATTGACAATATTGAATAACTACAAATACTGTGAACAAACACTTTTTGACTTTTCATTAATATTTTTTCCCATTCAGCTACACAAACATCATCTTTAAACCACTCAAAATTGTACTATAAATGAGAGTATACCAGAGTCCTATGTACACCATAGTAATTTATTGATATGCTGCATAATGTCCTCCTTTTTGGTGTTATTGAAATGGTCACCCTAACGCTATCGCTCGCTCTCCTCGCTCGTCCACCCACTCGCTGACGTCACACACACACACACACACACACACACACACACACACACACACACACACACACACACACACACACACACACACACACACACACACAGCCAGTGATATGCGAACGATATTTCCCCGTGTTCATGAGATACTTTCTCGTGCGCACCAGTTACTTTCTCGTGCGCACCAGATACTTTCTCGTGCTCACCAGATACTTTCTCGTGCTCACGAGAAACGTTTAATTTTTTTTTATTTTCCCCGGAGTCCCTTTACGGGTTCCGTACCCAGCCATGTGCCGTGTTCCAATACCCGTACTTCCATGAGTATACTTAAAGGAAGTATACTATCCGCACTGTCTACTACGTTAATTTTTCAGATGTGAGTGCTGTTCCAAATCGAGTACTCCGTGATGCACTAACCGGATGAACTCTTTACGCCTAGCAGCTATAAAAAACTATAAAAACTATAAAAACTACAAAATGACTCTATTAATGCAGGCTATGTGGAAAATGCGCCGACTTTGGCTCAGCCTGGCTCCGCCTCTTCCGCTACGTAGCTAAGATGGCTGCCGTTGAGTACGGGGAGTGTCCTTCTATCCACGGCCGTTTCTCAATTCCTAGCACGCGTACTACGGACTCGATGACTTGCAATCACGGACTTGGCAAGTCCGTACTTCAAGCACAGACTTGCGAGCACGCGAGTACGTACCTGCATTTGGAACAGCAGCGGACTCGATGACGTCACCACCTCTGCTCGTCCGTTAACTGTGCTACGGCCTCATTTAGGCATATACTACTGAACAATACAAACAAATGATATAAAACAAAATCCCAGCCTCTTTCATTTTCAAATAGTATGAAAATATTCTGAATGAATAAAGATTGAAAAGATATGCGTGTCCTGTCATGTGTATGAGCTATACACACACGACTTTATATATATATATTTATATATTATCTTATATTATTATTATTATTATTATATACATATATATATAAGTTAAGAGCAACTTAAGCTACAGTTGTGCGTCTTCTCCATATTGTCCGCCATCGTACTGCTGCGAGTGCGAAATGCATCCTGGGATTTATAGCGGTTGCAAGTACACACGAGCCACCTCCGATGCATGCTCGGTGAAACGGCGAGATCGAGCACGCATCAAGAACACTTCCGGGTTTTACGACAGTACTCGCTTGATGCGTGTGTAGCAGGATAGAGGTGCTATCCATGTTAATCACGGTTAAGTACCACTAGTGGCCGTCATGATGTGGGCGGTATAAAAGCAGCCGTCCTCCACCTGCCTCTTTCTTTTTGCGCTCCTGTCACTTGCGCGTCACTTCCGGGCCAAAAGGTGGTCTGGTCCGATAGGGCGACTATTTGTTGCTGCTTCAGGGTTTTCGTGCGAGCTGTGGTGTAGTTCTTGTAAACGCTGATGACGGCCGGAGTCTGTCGTATATTCTATTTGAGGAACATTAATTCAGCGCGGACAACTGTGTCTTGACATTACAGGCACTTTATTAAACTGACATGAAGACGCACGAACCCAGCATCATGTGACCACACACACATAATCCTATTGGTCGACTGTAACGTAACCCGCGTAACACATTAACCCTTAATGTACTGCATTCAGATACACCACATCTCCCTTTTTTACGAACATATGAAACACATTTTTTTCAAAGTCCATCAAAACCTGTGAAAGAAAACAGGGTTAAACAAATCCTGGTAAACTGATACTCTTTCTAAACATAACATTTTCCAATTTATTTTCTAAAGTAAATATCTTCCCTGTAAAACTGGTACATTGGAAAAACATTTTCTGCTCAGCATGAACATATGACAAACTCTTTTTTTTCACATTGAACATTTTTTTTCCTTTTCTCAGCCACTTATAAGTTCAGTCTAGTGGGCTGTATGATTGCTCTCCCAGACCTGGTTCTGGGA
This sequence comes from Gadus macrocephalus, assembly GCF_031168955.1. Taxonomy (NCBI): domain Eukaryota; kingdom Metazoa; phylum Chordata; class Actinopteri; order Gadiformes; family Gadidae; genus Gadus; species Gadus macrocephalus. The sequence goes on from NC_082399.1 coordinate 18,649,424, forward strand.
GTGGAAACCCCAGGAGAGGGAACAGGAGACCCCAAAGCAGGTGGAGTGTCACCCTGCTCTAGGACCGGCAGTGGCTCCTGTTGCTGCTGTCCAGCCTCGTCTCGTGACGGAGACTGGAGTGGTATAAGATGCAGGCGGTTGCGTCTTACCACCCCATGTGGCGCATCCACAAGGTAAGATCTCGGCGAGGTGTGACTCTGGATCACAGTCCCTGGTGTTTTTGTGTCAGTCACCCACACCTCCTGACCTGGAGACAGGCTGCTGAGTGGCTTTGCACGATGTCGCCTGTTGAAGTTTGCAGCATCTGACGTCCTCTTCTCCCCTTCTTTCTGGAACAGAGTGCTGCGGTCGGGCAGTGTAGGTTGCAGCTCAGAGGAATGTGTCGGCACTGTGGTGCGGAGACGTCGACCCATGAGCAACTGGGCCGGGCTGTATCCATTCTGAAGAGGTGTGGCTCTGTATGCAAGCAGAGCCATGTACGGATCAGTTGCCTTTTTTAGCAGACCCTTTATGGTCTGTACTGCTCGCTCAGCCTCGCCATTGCTTTGTGGGAATTTGGGGCTACTGGTATGGTGTTTGAACCCATATGCAGAGGCGAAGGAAGCGAATGCCTGGCCGGAGAATTGAGGGCCGTTGTCAGACATGAGCACCTCCGGGATGCCGTGTCTGGCAAACAACGATTTCAGATGGTTAATCACATCATTGCATTTTGTGTGTGTCAGCAGGGCAAGTTCGACGTACCTGGAGAGGTAATCAACGACGAGCAGGTACGTTTTTCCCCCCAGTTCAAAGAGATCGGCCCCCAGCTTTTGCCATGGGCGCTCGGGGCAGTCTGACGGCATGAGTGGCTCACTGTGATTGCGGCGCTCTTGCAGACACGTTCTGCATTTGAGCACCATCTCTGTGATTTGATGTCCCAGCCCAGGCCACCACACAGTCTGACGGGCACGTGCTTTGCACTTCACGACCCCTTGATGGCCCTCGTGCAGTCTGTCCAGCACATCGTTCCGCATTGCTGCTGGAATGACCAGACGTGTGTCTTTCAGCAACAGTCCATCTTGTACTGTGAGTGTAGCCTGCTCGGGCCAGAAGTGTTTCAGGAGTGGTTCCTGCTGTGCGTGATCTGGCCATCCGTCTGCACACATTTTCATGACACGAGAGCATACACTGTCAGCTTCCAGCTGTGCTTTGAGTGTGTCCATGAACGTGGGACTGACAGGTAAGTTGTTGACAATGCAGTCCACGTAAATGTTCGTGCTCTCCATCAGTTCAGTGTCATTTGCGGTCATTTCTTTCTGTACAGGTGAACGTGACAATGTGTCAGCAGTCCAGAGTGACTTTCCAGGAACGTGCACGATGTCATAGGAGTAGCGCATGAGCCGCATTCGAAAGCGCTGTATCCTTGGTGGCAACAGGTCGAGTGCTTGTGCGCCTAGTAAGGAGAGGAGCGGCTTATGGTCAGTCTCTAGGCAGAAGTGCTTTCCTAACAAAAAGTCCCGGAAGCGCTCACATGCCCAGGTTAGACCCAGGGCCTCCTTTTCTACTTGCGCGTAGCGTTGCTCAGTGGGTGAGAGTGAGCGGGATGCGTAAGCTACCGGCCTCCATTCGCTGTCCCATTTCTGAAGGAGCACGCCCCCCAGTCCATAAGATGAAGCGTCTGCCGATACTTTGGTGTCCCTGCTCGTGTCATACATGGCCAGGACCGGTGGAGAGATTAGTGCTTCCTTCAGCACCCTGAAAGCCGCCACCTGGTCGACACCCCACAGCCAGCAGTTCTTCTTTGAGAGAAGGTCACGGAGAGCTTTGTCTTTCTCTGATAGCTGGGGTATGAATTTTCCCACCTGGTTTACCATCCCCAGGAAACTCCTCAACTCACTCACGTTTGTAGGATCTTTCATGTCCCTGATGGCCTCTGTCTTTTCTGGATCGGGGCTGATGCCTGACGTGGTGATGACATGCCCGAGGAACACCACCTCACTCCTGGAGAGCTCGCACTTGTCTGCATTCAAAGTCACCCCTGCTTGTTCAACCTTTTTCAACAAAGCATGGAGACGAGCGTCGTGCTGTTCTTGGTCTTTTCCCCACACCAGCAGGTCATCGATGTGGCAGACCACCCCGTCGAGTCCATCTATCACCTCCGCCATGACACGCTGGAAGTGCTCGGGCGCAGAGTTGATCCCAAACGGAAGACGCTGGAAGTGATACCGTCCGAAGGGTGTTATAAATGTTGTGTATTTGGCTGACTCCTCAGCTAAAGGAATCTGCCAGAATCCCATGTTCGCGTCTAGTTTACTGAAGATTCTGGCTCCAGCTAGCATTCCTAGACTCTGGTCGACTGATGGCAGGACATACTTCTCTCGACACACATACTGGTTCAAGCCCGTGAAGTCCACACACAGGCGTAGTTGCTGGCTGTTCTTCTTTGGGACGACGACGATGCCGGCGCACCACTCCGTAGGCTCCTCGACGCGCCTGATGACCCCCATCTCTTCCATCCGCTGGAGCTCCTCCTTCACCTTTCCTATCAGAGGCAGGGGAATTCTCCGTGGAGTCTTTAAAGAGAATGGCACGGCCTCTGGCTTGAGCTGGATGTGGTATGGACGCCTGATGTCGCCTAGGCCCTTGCAGAGTTTTGGGTAGGTTGCCTTTAAAGAGTCCATGGTGACGCTGTCGACTCGAATGAGTAGACCCAGGGCAGTAATGGCCGGTAGCCCGAGCAAAGGTGTGCTCAGGTTTTTGACCACATAGACCTTCTCCTCTGTCTGCTTGGCTTTGTAAGTCAGCTGCATTTTTGCATAGCCAGCTACCTCCAGCTGAATCTTTCCTGGACCCAGCAAGGGTTTCTCTGGCTTGTGGAGGACAGGCATTTGTGCCCCCGGGAACAAGTCTTTCAGGTCACTGTCCGAAATGGCGGTTACATCTGCGCCGGTGTCAAGTTTGAATTTCAGCACTTTCCCTTTTATCTGCACATCAGCCACCCACATGTTGTTTTCACATGACACAGAGCCCAAGAAGAAACTTTTCCCCTCTTCTTCCTCAATGTACGCTACCACAGACTTGCTTCTGCAGACACGCTGGTAATGGCCTTTTTTTCCGCAGCCCCGACAGGTTGCATCGTTGGCGGGACACTTGGCGGGAAACTCGTGAGAAGGCCCCCCACACTTGTAGCACTGGGCGCTGTGCTGCATGCCTTTGTCTCTGCCTTGCGTGTGTTGGCGGGAATGTGCGCCGCTGCTTTTCCAGTTGGTATATTGCTGTCCCTTTTTTATCTGTCTGTCTATGGAGCTCCCCTCCATCTGCATCACACTGCTAGCGTCACCCCTAAGTGTGCTCTGTTGCTTTTTGACTTCTTCAGACTGTCTTGCCATATCAATGGCTTTTTGCAAAATCAGTTTTTCCTCCATCTGCAAGCGTTCAGAAAGTCTGGTGTTTGCAAGCCCCACTACGATCCGATCTCGTATGAGTTCATCATGCAAGTCCCCATATTGACAGTGTTCTGCTAAAGCATGCAGGGCAGTGACGAACGCCTCGACAGTCTCATTTGGTTCTTGTTTTCGCATATTGAAGCATGCACGTTCAAACACAATATTCTTCTTCACAACAAAGAAATCCCGGAATCCGTCTTTTACTTTGTCATACATTTTCATGTCAGCATCACTCAGTTTTAATCCTCTCAATACATCGTCGGCTTCATCCCCCATACAATATATCAGAGTGTTAACCTGAGTTTCCTCGGAGTTCGTAGTCAAGTTGCTTGCTTGCCGAAATCTCTCGAACCTCCGGATCCATTTTGTCCAATCGAGCGGTTTGTTGAAATCAAAGGGCTCCGGTGGCTGGATGTTGAATGTAGCAGTTGGTGCACTAGCCGCCATGCTCGCTTGTTGCACGTTAACGTTTCCCTCACGTTGTTCGCTCTTAACATCCACCAATGTCTCTCCCTCTGTCTCTGTCGCCGTGGACCGTTGTGTCCTGTGCTTTTTCTTTCGGGTCATAGACACAGCACTTCTGACACCATGTCGTATATTCTATGAGGAATATTAATTCAGCGCGGACAACTGTGTCTTGACATTACAGGCACTTTATTAAACTGACATGAAGACGCACGAACCCAGCATCATGTGACCACACACACATAATCCTATTGGTCGACTGTAACGTAACCCGCGTAACACATTAACCCTTAATGTACTGCATTCAGATACACCACAGAGTCCTCTCTCCCTCCCTCCTCCTGTGTGAACGGGAGTGTGTGTGTGTGTGTGTGCCCGTGTTTGGTCGTAAATAGGACCAACTGCAATCAGCTCATTGGGGTCGCTGCTGCTTTGCTGGCTGATATTGTCTTTCCACACTACTCCGCTTCACTACTGCTGCACGCCGCGTTGTTTACCTCACGTGCTTTGCTCCGGCTGGCACCTCGTGCCTACTGCCGCCTGTTGCTGCGGCGCACCCCCCCCCCCCCCCCCCCCCCCCCCCGAGTAGTTCTACCAAGGGTGCTCATCCAGTGTGTCTTCTAACCGGGGTTTCCCCCCATCCGTGTGTGCATGAGTGTTAATGTGTGTTCTAATTATTTGAATGATTTGTTTTCTTTTGGTTTGATTATTTCTTTAGTTCTGAGTTTATTTAAACTATCTCGTGTGTATTGTTTGTTTTCTTTTGATTTGATTACTTATTTAGTTCTGCGTTTATCTAAACTATTTTGTGTGTATTGTTTGTTTTCTTTTGGTTGCATGGTGAAGATTTTGCATTGAAAAGGAAAGAAGTTATTGAATAAATTGTATTTTTCTATGACATTTAAACTACGTCTCATGCCTTTTAAACGAGTGGACTTACCTGTGTGCTTTGCACTTTACATCAATTCCCTGAGGTGAAATTCCCAGGGTGGCGTTGTCGGTTCCTTTTTCTTATTTCTTAGTTAGATCTTTTAGTTTATTTTCCTTTCGCCTACCACCTTGCCACACTTGGCGTTGTCGGCAGGATCACTCTTTTTTTTCGAACGGCTGAGACGTGTGTTCCTTTGTATACATATTTGTTTGATTTTATTTTTTGTGTTGCTCGCTGTATTTGGTGTGATCTAAATTTGTTTTTGTGCGTGCAGATTGGAGCGATCAGAGACAAAGCAGCAGTGGCCCCTCGTGGATCTTCGTGAGGGAGTTCTCCCTCACTATAGGTTTGACTTTCGTGGTGCTTTTGCATCATCATAGCTACTAGTAGTGTAGTGAGTTTGTAGTAATCATGGAGGAGGAAACTCAGGAACTTAGAGAGCTGATAGCACAGTTAAAAGCAGATAATGAGCGGTTGCGACAGGGACAGGCTGGCTCAAGTGCTCTACCGTCTACCTCTTCAGCAGTACCTGCTGCCTCTGTTCCCTCTGTAGCAGAGAGACTAATTTTTGTGCCTAGAGATAGGAAGTGTACCATCTTTAGGGGAAGGACAGGCGTAGGATTGAGTGAGTGGGTGGAGGAGGTGCAGGCGAGTGTGAGGGCTCGACATTTGTCCCGGTCTGACCAGGCGTTTTTTTGTGTTCGACCACCTAGAGGGAGAGGCCAAGGAGGAGATAAAGTATCGCTCTGCCTCTGAGAGAGAGGACCCCGCTAGAATACTTGCCATTTTAGATGAGCTGTATGGGTGCTCAGAGTCGTATGTTGCAGTGCAGCAAGCTTTCTTTTCCAGAGGTCAACAAGAAGGAGAAACGTAACGGAGATTAACCGAGATTTAAAACACTTAGACTAATTTAAGAGAGAGAGTGCAAAAGAAATCGAGGGGTCCGGAGCAAGAATTGACAAAAGACTTTATCGTGCAGAAAAACAACAACGACAACAGCCTGAGTAGGTTTGCAAAGTCACTGGCTGGACTTCGGTCCCAGCCCTCCTTTATACACATACAGGAACTTCTTTAATACAATGGAGGTTCCCTTTGTCCCTAATGAGGTTTTCCGCCTTGTCTCTTCGTCTCAGCATGTTATCAACCGTGCCCCGGTCTGAGGTCCGCAGGGATTAGCCTTGTCAGTCAAAATGACCCACGCCTGAAAGGTGGAGGTCAACATGACTTGACCCCGCAGTTCCCAGGGCATTTCTGCGTACCTACCATCTGGTGTGAACCCAGACTCAGGCGTCATGTGCTTTCCACTATTTAAAATATTAAGCCTATTAATAATCATGGTTTACTATAGAATATACTCACTAATTTCTACCACACATCCCCCCTTTGTGACTACTAAGGTCACAACAAAAACATAACAGTCGTTTGGGTCATATTTTGCACTACATTTGATCATCGTTAAAAACCTTTAAACATGTTCAGGAGTCTCAACCTGATTTAAGGCAAAAAGATCTATCAAATGTCTAACATTTCACACATAACACAGTATTTTCAGCATGCATTGAAAATAAGCATTTCAAAATATATGACATAAAAATATGAAACTCAAAAAATGATATTTCAAAAAATAAGTAAACAATAGGAATTAAAACTAAAATAAATTAAAACTGAAAACTGTCAACAAGCTTGCATGGATTGGGATAGTTCTGATTATTGTCATGTACCGGTATGCTATATAATGTGGGGGGTTAGGGCACCAGTTAAGAGAATAGGAACTCCCCCTGATGTCCGATTCTCACATTCCGGTCTCCTTTCTAGTGTCACTCCAATCTATCTCCCCATAGAGTATCCTCTCCCACTCCCCCGACTCCTCTATGCCAGACACCATGAGGGCCATCTCCTTAGAAAGCCTGGATGCTATTACGGATCTGACTATGGGAATGCAGCAGCAGAAGATAAGACCCATTGCTGTTAGTACTATTAGGAGCACTACACCTATCTTAGCGAACATCATTCCCCACATGCCAAACTTTGTTTCAAGCCATCCAAACATTCCCTGATCATGGCCTGCGTTTTCCTTTAATTCTTTTCTTAAACGTTTTAAATTGTTCATTGCAAGTGTAAATGATCCATCTGGGGCAGTATTATTTGGAATGAAGGTACAACACATTTCACCAATAAGATCACAAACTCCCCCCCTTTCTGCTAAAAGCCAATCTAAAGCCTGTCTGTTCTGCCAAGCCACAGCGCTTGTGGCTGTCAGCTGTTCGCCCAATGCAGATAATGCATCATCTGTGTAGTTAATGAACCTCTGTTGGTTGTAAAAGATATAATTGATCCATTCCGCATTTTTAGCAATTCCGATTGCTGGCAGTAGTGCCTCAAATCCTGCTGCTACTTCACTTCGTGCCTTAAATTTATCGGGTATTCCCCTGGGTTGTCCTATTTTATCAATTTGTATGTTCTCGTCTGCCTCGTATGCTCTCTTCCGCCTATTTAGGTTATCTGTTTCTAAGTTATCGACTACATCTTTTATTGATGGTAGTATTGCAATTTCCGTAACCACTTGGACTTTCGCGCATCGTCCTCTCCACATTTTAGCAAGTATGGGACGAAGAATGTTATTACCGCAAAGCCAAAACTGGTCTGCCACCACTCTGTCCTGGCTCACGAATGCTCCATCACTCCACAGTATTGACATGTAGTTCTCTCTAGACTTCTGCTGAGAGCCTAGTAAAAGCTGAACATTTTTAATCGCAGGTGGCTGATATAACATTAGTTTCCCGTCTATATCGAATAGCGTGACATTCCAAATTATGTTACATTGTTCCTCTGGTATACTACCTACATCGCTGGCATTTTCATTTCCTTCGTTATTTTGAAAGCATTCTAATCCTTCTTCAATTTGAAAATTGGTTTGTGTTGGTCGTGTTACCTCGCCTATTTCTTGTGATAGAGTTATATCAAATTCTCGGCATCTTTTCATGATTACATTCCATGGCATTCCGTCATATTTATCTTCAAGATATTTGTTATGTTGACTCGATCCTAACAGCAGAAAACATTTCATTGAACATATAACATACTTTTTCTGATATGGAATACCTTCTGTTCGTGTTCTATTTAAATTGACCTCTATATCATACTCCTGCTGTGTCCGTTCTTCTAAGCAAAATTCAAACGCTTGTAGAGCGGCGACCAATGCTTAACAGTTGTTCGTTCTACAAGAGTCTCTTCAAGAGACATGGATGTTGATGTAAAGATCCTTGTCGCCATAGTTTATTTTTGATTACACAAGGATCTTCTGCTTCTAATGTAAAATTAAACGTTCTGTCTGACACTGCTTTAAAAAATATAAATTCTCTCACGTTCAATTGATAATTTCCGTTGTAGTCCCATGTTCTTCCTGACGTTACTTTTAGACACCATTTCATTGAATCAAATTGGATATGTAATTTACACCGATCTTTCCTATGTGCATGTTCATAATTCTGGCGGAGGGTTAATGCACATAGGTGTTCGTCATCCGACATAACAGTATAGACAAAGTCATTGATTTGGTCTTGCGGTGGTATCTGAGCATACAAGACTATTTTCCCTTTGTTGTCAACCAGTCCTGAATGATTTTGGGCCGGATTATCCTGTGTTCCTCTCGGGCTTTCTTCAGTTGGCCTATCACCCCCTAATTCCTGGCCCTTCCAGGTTTGTGTTTCCCCCATGGTTTCATCCTTCCTCGGGGTCTGTGCTTGTGCCAGCTGAATCTGGCACAACCCGTAAAGGATCAGAAACAGGCTCCCCGTTTTCAGCATCACCATGCTGCTGTATCTCTTGGCTCGACTGGATCTGGTCCTGGGGCAGCTGGTCAGCCCCACGTGTGTCTGCGTCTGGCTCCTCCTCACGGTCGTCTCTGGTTTTGGGCTGAGCAGCTTTTGTGCAGTGGTTGAGATGATACCACGTGGCACTTCCTTCCACTTGGATGGCTGTTGGTGTTGCGTTGGTGACTTTGTATGGTCCTTCTCTCCTGGGTTCGTTTGTTCCACTTTCTCCTGAAGACTCTGAGATACACATGGTCACCTGGCTCCACCCCCCTTGGTGGCTCCTTCTCCAACTCTGGAACTCTGTCTTTCTCCTGTTAGTAAATAAGCCAGTGTATGCCAGTTAGTTGTCCCATATAGCGTCTTAATTCAGTTTCCAATTGTTCTAGCGGAGGTCCTTTGTGAGGCCCTCGAATGACAGGCGAAGGCATGGGTCGACCCGTAAGCATTTCATGCGGGGTTAGATGCATCGTTCTGTTAGTTTTCATGCGATAACTCATTAGTGTCAGTCGTAGTGCATTAGTCCTTTAAGTTAGTACTCTAATTTAATTTTGTTAATCTTTGTCTTAAGCGTCCGATTCCTCTCTCCACCATACCTTGTGGTTTGAGGAATGTAGACACAGCCTAATCTTTGTTTGACATGCAGATGTTAAATCACTTGTTTGAGTGTTTTCTGAATAAACGCTGCCCTATTGCCTGAGCTAATTTGTGACGGAATTCCAAACCTTGGCATGACTTCTCTAGTCAGAACCTTAATTACCGTAACCGCACTTTGGTCTTCTGATGGGACTGCTTCTACCCATCTGTTGAACACTGTTTTTTCAAATATTTCACACTTATTTAGCTGGATGTTAATCATTGTTTGCAAGTATGGTGAAGAAAAACCTTGTTTTCAAATTTTTTCCTAATTCTCCTCAATACCTCCCCCCTTGCGCAATGGTCAAAGCCATGCGCAGTAAATGATAAGCAAATCTAAAAACGCCGTTGGTACAACCAACGTCGAAACGTGTAACCTTAAGCATCAGCAAACTGAAACCAATCTTTTGGGAAGGGAAATCGAAACCTGTATGTTCAAATCCAAAGCCCAATATGGGTGGGTTTACCATCAGCCGCCTGAAACCACGCTGTTCCAAAGTCATGCCCTAAACCGAAAAAACGTACAAGCATTAGTGGCCTTCTATACCACAAAGGAAAAATAAAATAAAATAAAAACGCGACATGCCCCGTTCCAAGACCACTTCTGCTGCCATAGCTGACATATCTGACTCCTGTTCCCCCTCCACCTTTCATCAGCCGGCTTTTCCTATGATGGTTGCAGTCTGTCACTCCATGATCAAGTGAGCCAGTGCTCACAGTGACTCTGCCAAGTAATCGTGACTGTGCCTGACTTAGGTTGTCCCGGGCTTCAAGGTGGGATCTTACCCGTCGTTGGCTAACCAGCCTTCCATACTGGCTTATTGCAGGATGCCGTACCTGGGATACGATCAATCCCCACCTATATGGTGGTATAGATCGCAAAGTGGAGGGATGGAGACAGAGTCATCAGCCGCATCTGCCTTATGCAACCATATGTGTGCGTAATGAATACAAATCAGGGCGACTATAAAACAAAAGATAATTTATCAGAGTTAAAATTATTAAAGTGTTGCAGCAGTATTAGTGGCATTTGAAGGTAAACCCACTACTTCCGAATCCAATTTGATAACATAGCACGTATGACTCCTTCCCAGCAGATGTGGCGTCAACCCACCTACTGTCCTTTACTAGGGAGATGTGAAAGAAAACAAAAATCACAATATTAAAACTTGCATTTTCAATATTGCGCGACTCACTTTTGTCTTAACCATTACTCAAAATCATAATTCTCTTCATAATCCTACCCGATTGCCCTTCACTATCTATTTAAATTGGACGACCTAATTAAACCTTTTATTCTACCTATTTATTTTGAATGACATGTCATTGTGGATAACCTAAATTAGAAATTTGGATAACGTTTTATCATACTTATTCGGTCTAATTTTTAAGTATTGCCGATTGTTTTTTCTAAATTATAAGATGACTTTTAATATATTGTCTATTACTTATCATAATCTCGAGGGAAATATTTTATTTGTGTTGTTATCTTGGCACCTAGACCTCGTCAGGTCCAAGCACCAAAATAACATCCACCTATCCACGCAGAGTCCATGGGTTGGGTCTGCTCCTCTTTTGATGAGTCACTTTACCCTGGCGCCATTGAACCCATTGACTCCTGTGGAGTGTGGTGTGCAGACAATTTTTTAACGCTAATTGCTCATGTTTTGGAGTCTAAATAATTATTCCTAAATCCTGTAATCACCATTTGACTTGCTCAGGGACACATCAACACTCAGCTAGGAGAGATGGGGATCGAACCAGCAACCCTTTGGTTACTAGACAACTGCTCTACCTCCTGAGCTAAACGACCCCAGCCACCTCTCCGCTGATTTATTACCTCCGGGTCGGTCCGCATCCGCCCTTTTTGCTTTCTATACATTCCTCTCCCTTCTCCAAACACCTTCTCTCTCTGATCCAACCCATTGTCTCACCAGTGCTTTGTGTACCAAGATGTAATGATATATACCACATGATATTCCGACGCGATGGAGAGTCTCCAAGAGCCACAGAATCACCAATCCCAGCGGTGGTTCTAGGTTTTTTCTAAAACAGTGGACATGGGTTACATACAGGAACCAATTACAGAGTACATCCAAACGCACAAATAATGTATTAGGCACAATGCAAATTCAATCTCTTTCTCTCTGTTGTCTCTCTGTCCAGCCCCCACCTGCGGGTTTTTTCATTACTTACGTTCCTTCTCTCTAACTTTCTTTACCTCTCTTTATCTACTTCCTTTGCTTTCACAAATCTCCATAACCATTTTCACTTTCAGTAATCCTTTCCTTTCCTTTCTGGTTTATTCGTTTTTTGGACACTCTCCAAAACTAGATTTATTAATCTTAAAAAGGCCATCGAAAGATTTGAATCTCCCCAAAGAAAATTCTAACCGGAAAGCCTTCTCCAATCTCATCGTCACTTCTCGTTGCCAATCTACACACTCTTCCTCTTCTCTGTCTCACTCTTCACAAATCACTTCATCTGTCCCCTCTAACTTAACTCAATGCTAACTCTTTCTCACTCACTCACTCACTCACTCACTCACTCACTCACTCACTCACTCACTCACTCACTCACTCACTCACTCACTCACTCACTCACTCATACAACTTAAAATAGGAATTCACAGATTCTCATCCTTGGAGCTGTCATAGGCATTAACTGCGTGTGTTCCGAGAATCCTAAAGTTTTGGTGAATTTACCTGCCAGGGTGAGGTGAGAGGCATAATTTGGACCTACGCAAGTGTAAGTGGCTCCAGTGTGGGCCATCATTGGCGTGCCTCTAGAATTTATCAGAACCTGCAGTATTGGTTCCTCATCAGCTTGTTTTGTGATTGCTACAAGCTGACCCTCCCCCTGTGAATTCTCTGGGCACCCCTAGTATCCCTGACCTAAAAAGGGACCTGCCTGGTAGCTACCTCCTTGTTCCTGTCTTCCCTGATAGCTGTTACCCTGCCCTTGCTGTGGTGGATAGGGGTTAGCCAAACAATTCCTCCTAATATGTCCTTCCATGTTGCACCCATAACATATTAAAGGACCTCTGCGTTGTCCTTGGGATCCTGGTTGTTGATTGTTTCTAAACTGTCCTCGGGGCCCCTGATTCTGTCTATTTTTATTTGTGGGGTTCCCATAATTATGGATGTGTACATGTGTAACAGTTGGAGAAGGTGACAGTTGGCTCTGAGGCTGTTGTACTGGGAGAGAAAATGCCAATCGTGGATATTGGTTTTGAAGTGCGCCCTGCTGGGCGGCTTGCGAAATTACAGCAGCTGGTTCTAAAACACCTGCCTGTCTCTCCTTATCTCTTTCCTTCCTTGTGAGATCTTCCAGCTGAAGCTGATATAGCTTCCTCTGGACCTCTTTGCTTTGTTCCTGTATTCTTTGTTTATTCTGACGATATTCTTCCACTGCATGAACTAAATGGCCATTAAAATTTCTATGAGATCCTGATGTAGACAGTCCAACCACATCCTCTAGTTTGGCTTTGATTTGGCTGGGAAGTGTCTCTATCACAGAGTTTCTAAACATGACAGAGAACACCGGATGGATCTCAGGATCCTCATTCGTCTCCAAGCGCCATCTGTCCACTTGGGCCTGGAGGTAGGATGCAGGATTCTCTGTGTCATTGATGGGGAGGCCTCTCATGTTTTTATGATCGATATGGGTAGGGAACTCCGTTCTGAGTGTGTTCCACATCGCCACTCTGTAGCGATCAAGTGTAGTCCCATCATACATTCCATCCATTATGTCCAACCCTCCATTCCTCAGTACAGACTCCATTTTAGACAACCCCAATACTCTTGCCAACAGAGCTTTCAGGTCCCCCACTGCAATTAGCTTTCCCACTGTGAGCTCCTCAAATGTTCTAATCCATTTAGACGCCCCGTTAATTATGTTAGGGAGTTTAGAAATGACTCCCTCTAAGTCCTGTGAACCCCACGGTTGAAAATGGACCTGTTGTCCTTTGACTAGAATAGGATAATTACCGGGGAGGGTGTCGGGTGCCTTTTTTCCCCTTCGTGCTCTCCTTAGTTTCCCCCGTGACTGGAGTACCAGGGGGCTTTGTATTGATGTACTGCAGCCAGACACCTCTGTGCCTGGGTCCCCACTGACCCTCCCTTGTGTGTTACATTTATTATCTCCTTCATCTAGTGTGACTTCCCCTTTCAATTCTACGTTGCCTTTTAGCAATGGGTGCAATGATACTAATTTGTGCAGCGGTGGCTCAGCCTTCAGAGGCAATGGTTGAGCCTTGTTGTTATTAGCTATTATTTCTCCCGCCACTCTCTGTAATGTTCGCCATCTCTCTCCTTCCTCTAAGAACAAAGCTAGTACTAACTTTTCCCTGTCCCTCTTTGCTGAGGCCGTTTTTCCACTTCTGTTATCTATGTAGTTCCTTATCACTACCTCCATGTCCCGATACATTATTGGATCAAAAGTCCCTCCCGCGGGCCAAATTGTACCTGATTTAACTGTCCGCTTCTCCCACTTCTCAGAAATTCGTTTGATCTCATTTCTGAGGAGTGGATTATCTCTGCTCAAAACTTCTACCGCTGTTGGTGCCATTTTTAATTATTACTTTATTACTTTACTTATCTATTTTTTCTGAAATACACTATTTATTAATACAATTTATTTGAGTTTATTCTACTAGTTAGTTTAAATACTTTACTATCTCTAAGCTACAAACGTGAACTCCCCCCAAGCGCTCGTCTCTCTCCCAAAGATTGGAATGTAGCCCCCACCCTTTACTGCTACCAATTACCAACTCTGCCTTGCAGGCTCCTGCTCGTCCCCTGTGTGTTTGCTCGTGCACGTGCAGTTAGTCAGCGCGGTGATGTCAAAGAGGATTTACACATTTATTCAGTACTTCAACAAATTAACTATTCTCTATCCGTCTAATTTATTTATGATTATCAACTAATTTAAACAAATTAACTATCCTCTGTCCACCTAATTTATTTATGACAGAATCAACAACAACAAAAAATTAACCGGGTCGTAAAAACCTCCGAGGACTTAATCCTAACACGACTTAAAATAAGCCGGTTCATACAATTTCTTTATCTTATATTAAAAAATGTCCGAATTGTTTGTAATTAATTACAAATAAAAAGTTGACCGAGTGTAGAAACTGGCCTTTTGGTTAATCACATGAACGGTCGGATGTATAATGAATCAATCAGAACTTCAAACAAGAATGATTGCCACAAAGCACCAAGAGCAGAATTAAAGACTGGCCCCACCTTCAGATCCAATATCTGCAGTTTAAATGAACTCATACAAACGATGCTTCGCACAACCAGTCTATTCCTTCAAAATAATGGCTAATCACATACACACTCGACCAGATTACGAACAAACAAGAGACTCTTCAAAATACCAACTCAAACAGTACTCCAACCAAGAAACGTATCTATTCAAAAGTGCGAGAAGCCCGTTTTCTCAAGATACCACGACCGGAATTAGCAATCCCCCTTTTCTGCAGTCGAACTGGTCCAAGCAAAGAGTCTAAAAATCACCCGTCTATCCCACGGAAACCTTTCTCAAATAAAAATGAATTCATCAACGGCAATGAATTCCACCCCAGCTTTCATCCAACAGGTAGGCCTACTTCAACCGACCTGCGGACCTGCACTGTCCTTCCTTCTTCCAGAAGACAGCCACAGGACTTTACAGAAAGTCAATTTAAACAAAACACTTCACTGTCCTTCCTTCCTTCAGAAGACAGCCACAGGATTTGACAGAAGGCCTATTTAAACAAAACACTGCACTGTCCTTCCTTCCTTCAGAAGACAGCCACAGGACTTTACAGAAGGCCTATTTAAACAAAATACCAAAACACCAAATAACAACAACTCGTTTACTCGTTTCAAAATTGGGAACCACAATGCGTCTTGGTCATTTAAAACCACAGCGCCTAGGGCATATGTGCGCGCACACGTCAATCTCTTCCGGAGCTCCCGTCTCTCACGTGAGGGTTTGCCTGGTGGTGTGAGAGGTCGCAGCCACTCGGTCCCCTTAGTGTATGGTGTCCAGTATGGTGTTCATGGCGCCCCCCAGGCTATTGTCCCACCTACCGCGGTGTCTGAGATGAGGGAGATGTTGAAGCGTCAACAAGAGCAGCTTGATCAGCTTGTGGGAAGCATTGCTCAGCTACAAAACTCCAACCAGTACCGTCGTCCACCACGGCCTGGGCCTCTAATATGCAGGCGTTGTAACCAGCCGGGACACTATGCAAATGAGTGTAATGGCGAGCGCGTTCCCTCTCGTTCACAGTTTCCCTCACGACCCCTCTTGAATGCTGATCGACAATCTCGCCCTCATTCCATGTCGGAAAACTAGTGCCCATCGAACTGCAGAGCCACAGTTCGGGTGGGGCCGCCACTGGCTCTCAAGCTGTTTCACATAACATGGATGCGTCTGGATTGATTTCGTCTTGCCCCCATTTGGATGTCGATATGGGTGGCATGAAGGTCCCTTGTCTGGTGGACACCGGCTCCATGGTGTCTACCATTTCTGAGAGCTTCTTTCGCCAACATCTTGAACCTTGGGGCCAGGAGCGCCTCCGTTCTTGTCATTGGTTGGAGCTCAGAGCTGCCAACGGTCTGACTATTCCTTACCTCGGATATTTGGAACTTGACGTGAAAATTTGTGGCAAATTGTTGCCGCAATGCGGTGTTTTGGTGGTTAGGGACCCGCCTGGTGGCATGCCTTCTCGAGTGCCTGGTATCCTGGGGATGAACGTGATTCGTAAGTGCTACCAGGACCTTTTTGTCCAACATGGTGTAGCGTTGTTCTCCCAGGTCTGTATCTCTGAAGCCCCCAAGCCAGTTGTGCAGGCACTGCAACAGTGTCATCATGCAAGTGGCCTAACTCTCTCAGACACTCCAGGGGCGGTGAAGGTCAGGGGTAAGAGAATGGTGGCTGCCACATGTTCTGAGCAGTACTCAGGTTCTACGGTACTTTTTGAGCCTTTGGATGCTGGTTTGCCTGCGGGGTTGCTGGTTTCCCCTTTAGTTCGTGTTATAAGGGGTACACACAGCCTATATACCTGTTATTAATGTTGGCTGCAACGATGTTATGTTGTACCCCCGCACTGTTGTTGGCACACTGGACTTCGTGAACGTGGTCAGCCTTCCTGCAGGAGTCACCGAGGTGCCATCAAATGTGGCCACTGTGTCTTCCCAGGCAGCTTCACCCAGTGTGCAGCAACAGGTGGACGATGTGGATGTGTCGCCATTGGTGAACAGGGTCAGGTGAGGTCACTACTTGGGCATTACGCTTCAGTATTCTCCACCAGTGACACCGATCTGGGTTGTACTAACCTCATCTCCCACGACATTCCTTTGATTGATGATACTCCAATGGCGCAGCGTTATAGGCGCATTCCACCCTCAGAGTATGAGGTGGTGAAGGAGCACATCAATCAGCTGCTCTCATCTCAAGTAATTCGGGAGAGTAGTAACGTAGATTAACTGAGATTTAAAACACTTAGACTAATTTAAGAGAGAGAGTGCAAAAGAAATCGAGGGGTCCGGAGCAAGAATTGACAAAAGACTTTATCGTGCAGAAAAACAACAACGACAACAGCCTGAGTAAGTCTGCAGAGTCACTGCTTGAACTTCGGTCCCAGCCTTACTTTATACACATACAGGAATTTCTTTACTACAATGGAGGTTTCCTTTACCCCTAATGAGGTTTCCGCCTAGTCAATCTTCGTCTCAGCGTGTTATCAACCGCGCCCTGGTATGAGGTCCGCAGGGATTAGCCTTGTTAGCCAAAATGACCCAAGGCTGAAAGGTGGAGGTCAACATGACTTGACCCCGCAGTTCCCAGGACATTTCTGTGCACCTACCATCTGCTCTGAACCCAGACTCAGGCGTCATGTGCTTTCCACTATTTAAAATATAAAGCCTATTAATAATCATGGTTTACTATAGAATATACTCACTAATTTCTACCACACAAACCCCCTTTATGATCTAATAAGATCATAACAAAAACATAACAAAAACATAACAGTCGTTTGGGTCATATTCTACACTACATTTGATCATCGTTAAAAAACCTTAAAACATGTTCAGGAGTCTCAACCTGGTTTAAGGCAAAAAAAAGATCTATCAAATGTTTAACATGTCTAACTAGAATTCACACATAACACAGTATTTTCAGCATGCATTGAAAATAAGCAGTTCAAAATATATGACATAAAAATATGAAACTCAAAGAAATGACATTTCAAAAAATAAGTAAATAATAGAAATTAAAAACTGAAAACTGTCAACAAGCTTGCATGGATTGGGATAGTTCTGATTATTGTCATGTACCGGTATACTATATAACGTGGGGGTTTGGGCACCGTAGTAGCCTGGAACCCATTAGTCCAATGTCCATTTGTTCACACAGTCTGAAATGGTTGTGGTTCACATGAAGAGGTCACCAGTTAAGAGAATAGGACCTCCTTCTGATGTCCGATTCTCACATTCCGGTCTCCTTTCTAGTGTCACTCCAATCTATCTCCCCATAGAGCATCCTCTCCCACTCCCCCGACTCCTCTATGCCCAACCCGGTCTCACGAAAAGACGTGACACTGTCACGTTATTTAATATATTGAAACGTGATCAGGATCACGTGGGCGTGTCAAGGAGGAGGGTGGGGGTGTGGCCCTGAGCAGCTTGCAGCCACCATGCGCTCTGTTTACAGTGGATGTATCGCAATGGCGAGCCGCACACAGCCTTTAGCCGTGTTCTGTAAATATTCTAGAACACACGGGAGTCCTGGAGCTCTATATCTAAATATTATCATATAGCCTACACAGATATCTATATCATATAATATATATTATCACGGCCAAAAGCTGTGTGAGCCGATATTATGAATCTCAAACGACCGCGTTGGGTTCTCCGACGTTCCTGGTTCTTCAACGTCCACATCAATGTGAATACACACACTGTAACGCAAGTGTTTCTTGTCGGTTCTTTGACGTGTCTTGTATTTCCACAACGAGACTGTCGTGGGGGTTATCTGAGCCATGGTTGAGAAGAAATTGGGGGAAAGGAACTTTGATTTGACTCGCTGAAGTACATGAACTGCGACATGCCGCCGGTTGCCGCGAGGCACCATCGCCCGGCAGCGGGCAGCCGGCAGCAGGCAGCGCGCGGTTCAGTCGACTTCAGGTTGATGTGAAAGTGGAAGAACCAGAGACGTCGCAGAACCCGACAAAGTCGTTTGTGATTCATAATATCGTCTGGAGGCGCACACAATATGTTATATGATATAGATATCTATGTATATGATATTATTTAGATATAGAGCTCCAGGACTGTAACGCAAGTGTTGTACACTTCCTTGTTATTTGGATAACCGTTCTGCTGTTGGTGTGATGGCACATAACACGTCAGACTCTCGTATCTGGTATTTCTACAACGAGACTCGTATTGGGGGTTATCTCAGCCAAGGTTGGGAATGAATTGGGGGGAAGGAACTTTGGCTTTGACTCCCTCAAGAACATGAACCACGACATGGAGGAGAAAGGGATTGTTGGCGGCGAATGTCTCCCGCTTGAGCCCCGCTGAGGGACCACCGCCGGAGGCGGAGGTGCATAAGCGCTGCCCGGCAAAGATCCCTGTCGTGGTTCATGTTCTTGAGGGAGTCAAAGCCAAAGTTCCTTTCCCCCAATTCCTTCTCAACCATGGCTTAGATAACCCCCACGACAGTCTCGTTGTGGAAAAAGACACGTCAAAGAACCGACAAGAAACACTTGCGTTACAGTGTGTGTATTCACACACACACATGTGGCGCTCGCACGGTCGAGTCTCATTGGCGGGCCAACGTCTCTGGGCGGGCCAGGCAGAGTAAGGGGAGGAGCTGAGATTCCTCATGACGTCATGAGCACAGATTTCCAAATCAGCGCGCTTGAGCCTCCGTTTTTTCAAAGGCGAGCAGACAACCCTGTCTCGTCAAAATTACGTTCCCATAGAACTATTCGGCATTCTCAATTACGTTTGTCATAAAACGTATTTTGTCCGCGATTACGTTTTATTGAACGTATTGCAAATACGTTCGTCCTCAGCCTATTTTTTGCCATTCATTAACCTCTAGGATTATGTTTGGTTGAAACGTATCCCAGATAGGTTAAATGTCAACGTATAGCACATTATTGTCATTAAGGCATATCTTCCTTTCAGGGAACGTTTCATTTAACGTATTTTGTCTGAAAAATGTATCTTGGCCGTGAATACGTTTTATTGAACATATCGCAAATACGTTCGTTGTCAGCCTATTGTTTTGCCATTTATTAACCTCTAGGATTAGTATCCCAGATAGGTTAAATGTCAACGTATAGCACATTATTGTCATTAAGGCATATCTCCCTTTCAGGGAACGTTTCATTTAACGTATTTTGTCTGAAAAACGTATCTTGGCTGTGGATACGTGTTATTGAACATATCGCAAATACGTTCGTTGTCAACCTATTTTTTGCCATTCATTTACCTCTAGGATTATGTTTGGTTGAAACGCATTCCAAATATGTTAAATGTCAACGTATAGCACATTATTGTCATTAAGGCATATTTCCCTTTCGGGAAACGTTTAATTTAACGTTATTTTGTCCCTGATTACGTCTTATTGAACATATTGCAAATAGGTTCGTTCTCAACATTTTTGTTGTTATTTATTTAAGCTACCTCTTGGATTACAGGCTACATTTAATTGAAACGTATCCTTAATAGGCTACGTTAAATTTCGATAACACATTATTGTCAGCATATAGGCATAGGTCTACCTCTCGGGGAAGCGTACGTTTGATTGTAATGTTAATAGTCCAACGTTATATCAACATGTCACAAGAGGAGAAATTAACTGCTGACGGGGTAACTGTAGGAGCGGGGGTTGCTTTGTTGATTTCTTTATCTAGGGCTATAGCTGTGGTCAAAGCGGGAAGTGTGCGTTGTCTGGGCGGCTGCCTGAACTGAGCTGCAGGAAATTATGTTCACACGTTTCTTCATTCATTCATGAAGGCTATACCGGTGAACGGTGACGTCAGACTCACGCCCACCTACAAACCAATCAATGTCCAGTATCAGCCTGTCCTCTCGGAAAATACGACCACGTTGGTTTGTTCCGCCACAGAATACGACCCATTGGAATTTATCCAAAACGAGCGAACGAGGCCCTCTACATGTGCGGGCAACCCTTTCTCATCAAAATTACGTTCCCAGAGAACTATTCGGCATTCTCAATTACGTTTGTCTAAAAAACGTATTTTGTCCGTGATTACGTTTTCTTGAACATATTGTAATGACCTCGCAGGTGACATAACGATGTCGAGTCATTAGTAATTGAAGGAACTTTTAATGGACCAAAACCAGGTCACTGAAATCCGTAACCAACGGCAGAAATCCCACCCAAAACAAACCCCGGTTACCCCGGCAACCCCCAACACGGTCTCACTCATGTGCAGGCCCCCACCCTCGTGTTCTTCCAAGGCCCTCCCCCAGCTGACCTAATGATTCGCCCTCACACTGATTGACAAGAAGAACATTACAATACATGCACACAGAACAACTGGCATAACGGACAACGAAATACAATGCAACACATAACACAAAAACAATTTAATTGTCCCAGGGTCGCTACAATATCGTAAATACGAATTCGTTCTCAGCCTATTTTTGCCATTTATTTACCGTGTTACTATGGCAGAATAAAGAATAAATTCATGCATTATCATTCAACTTGAACATGTGTTTTTACAGTATAGAGTGGTGGAGAGGGATGACGTATGTTGGCAAACCCGGAAGTGAGCGTCGCCCTCGGTTCCCTTGACAAAAAGCCAACGGGTTTTCCATTGGATTTTGGATTATTGCAGAAAAATCCTCAACTCCTCAAAAACGGAAAATAAATAAATCAATAAAAATAACCGTGCTCCAAAGAACGAAGTGTAAACCAATGCATTCTGAATGGGAGTGTTTCTCCGATTTTTCCATGCTACACAACGAAATGTAAACCCATGCAAATAAAGACTTCATGGTCATAATAATAATTTAAATATCATTAATCTACTACTGAGTGTGTAGGGAGGTATTCTATTTTTTTCAACGGGGCTGAATCCAGTCACTTGACCGTCATGGTTGCTATGGTGGTTGCTATAGAGTGGCGAAGTCACGCCTCTTCCGGTAGGGCTCATGGGACCTATGAGATCGAAAAATATGAATGGGTGTCAATGGAGAGAAAATAATTATTTTCTGGTCCCGGTCTTTATATGCCCTGGATTACACATATGTTGTTTGTGGATTTAAAGGATAATTTTTCATGCAAAGAGTTCGACCGTTTATTGTGCAATTGTTCAGATAAAGGCTGTTGAGAAAACACAACGAGAAAGACTACACGGCTCGTATGTGACGTCACGCTCCCTGCGACTGGCGTGGAGAAGACCGACAATCTTCCCATCGGCATAACTGAAACTCTGCACGTGCCCCGACTTATAATGGTTTTCACCTCTTTCGATGCTTTTATCCTCCCCTTGGAAAAAGCGGTGAGGTGGGGCAGAGAGATCGCCATCTCTGTGCCGAGTTCCAAGGGCGGGTGTGGTGACGTATATCATATGCGTCGAGAGCAGCGAAGAGCTGTAGTTCACAAAGCGGCCTCACATAAAACCTAAAATTATCAAACTTCTTCACGAACATTTTTAGTTTTCTTTGCATGAAAAATTATCATTTAAATCCACAAACAACATATGTGTAATCCAGGGCATATAAAGACTGGGACCAGAAAATAATTATTTTCTCTCCATTGACACCCATTCATATTTTTCGATCTCATAGGTCCCATGAGCCCTACCGGAAGGGGCGTGACTTCGCCACTCTATCGACCGCCCCCTCTAATAACTCTAAAAACCATGCGGCAAAGGAGGTGCCGTCAATTGGGTTGTTTTTGTCGTAAACTAGGGTCCGATGGTTGAAAAATAGACAGTTATTCCAAGGTATCCTTAAAAGGCAGCTTGGATGTGTTTATTTTCTGCAGTTTAGACTTCTTCTATAACTTTTTTTTGAAAGCAAAACACCAAGCTCATTGATTTAATGAGGGAGGGTTATTTGAAACAATTTATTCAATAAATATTTGTGAGAGGTCATTCCTTCTCCTGATTTTACTTCCTATTTATGTCTAGGGTAAACCCCTACTGTCCACAAGCATCCCCCCCCTCCCCATATGGATTTGGAGAATTGTTGCCACGTCCCAGTGGTGGAGGTATATATATGAAAGAGGGCATTCAATTATAGCCTACTACAATGATCAATTAGGAGGCCGAAGCCCTAAAGGAAGTGATGCAATAGGTGACTGAGTCGACAACATTTAAGTAAGCTGTATAGCGTCTCTTATATATCAAAGGGGGTCTCAAAGGACGCATACGCTTCAACCTGTGGCTCCAGCACTACAGGAAATGACTCAGCAAGTGCTCCATCTCGTTGCAACTCACCCAGCGGCTCGCTTGCAAGATTTTGGCCTGAAGTTCTTCCCAGACCTACACCCTAGCCATCCAACATGCATATCTGATAATCAGGCCTCTCTTTAATAATGACAAAAAGTTATGAGAGAAACACACATTAACTTTTTTTTTTTGTTATCTAATAAGCGGCGTGGTGCCGGCTCCTTTTGACCTTTTGACCCCCGACTTCAAAAACGTGGCCACAGGCCAGCTGTGTCTACACACCTTTAGCCACGAATGTACACCTCCATCCCACAAAAAATGGGGACTAGAAACTAACCTCTGTCTTATGTACATTTACTGTACTGTTGGAGGTCACGCCCCTTTGCCGACCTTTTCGAGATAGCTAGGGATGCTAAAATGTTTACACACATTGGAGTTCTAGCCCTTAGAGAAAAAAAGTTTTCCCAAATGGAGTGTCATTTGGACAAAGCCCCTCAGAAGTGTAGCCTGCAAGACCTAATGGTTCAGAATGTGGTGGAAAAACAGTTTTTGAGATAGGAAGGTCCTACCGCCCTGAAATTGTAATACCTTATTCTAGGGCCTGACTGGGACCTCCACACCGAAACTTGGCCCGGTCGGACCCCGAGGGCAGGAAGGGGGGGCCTGCCCTCGGGGTCTGACCGGGCCAAGTTTCGGGCAGGAAGGGCCCCCCCTTGTGTACATTTCTCCCCCCCTTGTGTACATTTCTCGCTTGAAATGTCATTAGAAACGCGTTTAATGGTGTATCTGTCCTAAAATATTGCATTTCCCATTCAGATAATAAAGATTAATATGAGCTACGCCGTGTTCCGGAGCCGCGGGGGATTCTGGGAATTGGGGTTCTCAGTTGACAAATGGGGCTTTTGTTAACTTGTTTTGTTGTTAGGATTAAGTGGGGTTAATGGGTTCGGGATGTTATGTGGTTGCGTGTTGATCTATTAACATTGTTCGTGTGTTCATTATTGTCGACACCGTCACCGAGAGTGACGTGACCATCGTTTCGTGCAGCTGTTCCGTGTTGAAGTCTCGTTCAATAAAAACCAACTCTCGTTGTCGACCGTTCAATAAAAACCAACTCTCGTTGGTTTTCGAGCGTGCCCCCCCCCCCCTACAAACGTGTCTCCCCCCCCCCCTCAACAAACGTGTGTCCCCCCCCCCCCCCTTCAACTAACGTGTCTCCCCCCCCCACCCCACCCCTACAATCGTGTGTCCCCCCCCCCCCCCCCCTCAACAAACATGTCTCCCCCCCCCCCCCCCCCCCTCCCCGGTCAACAACAGTCTCCCCCCCCCCCCCCCCTAAACAATCGTGTCCACAATTTGCCGCGAAAGCCGTGAAACCCAAACCCCGAAACCCGCCTCCACAGCGGCACACGTGGATACTGTAGGTATAACACGCTATTTTTTACGTTGAAATGCTACGTATCCAGTGTTCATGGAAACGTACACCGTGGATGTATTTTCTTGGCGACTGGGTTGGTCCTTTGAGACCCCCTTTGATATATAAGAGACGTGTGCATGTATTCTGTGTGCATGTATTGTAATGTTCTTCTTGTCAATCAGTGTGGGGGCGAATCATTAGGTCAGCTGGGGGAGGGCCTTGGAAGAACACGAGGGTGGGGGCCTGCACGTGAGGGGTTTGTTTTGGGTGGGACTTCTGCCGTTGGTTACGGGTTTCAGTGACCTGGTTTTGGTCCATTAAAAGTTCCTTCAATTACTAATGACTCGACATCGTTATGTCACCGGCGAGGTCATTACAATATGTTCAAGAAAACGTAATCACGGACAAAATACGTTTTTTAGACAAACGTAATTGAGAATGCCGAATAGTTCTCTGGGAACGTAATTTTGATGAGAAAGGGTTGCCCGCACATGTAGAGGGCCTCGTTCGCTCGTTTTGGATAAATTCCAATGGGTCGTAATCTGTGGCGGAACAAACCACCTACGTGGTCGTATTTTCCGAGAGGACAGGCTGATACTGGACATTGATTGGTTTGTAGGTGGGCGTGAGTCTGACGTCACCGTTCACCGGTATAGCCTTCTTGAATGAATGAAGAAACGTGTGAACATAATTTCCTGCAGCTCAGTTCAGGCAGCCGCCCAGACAACGCACACTTCCCGCTTTGACCACAGCTATAGCCCTAGATAAAGAAATCAACAAAGCAACCCCCGCTCCTACAGTTACCCCGTCAGCAGCTAATTTCTCCTCTTGTGACATGTTGATATAACGTTGGACTATTAACATTACAATCAAACGTACGCTTCCCCGAGAGGTAGACCTATGCCTATATGCTGACAATAATGTGTTATCGAAATTTAACGTAGCCTATTAAGGATACGTTTCAATTAAATGTAGCCTGTAATCCAAGAGGTAGCTTAAATAAATAACAACAAAAATGTTGAGAACGAACCTATTTGCAATATGTTCAATAAGACGTAATCACGGACAAAATAACGTTAAATTAAACGTTTCCCGAAAGGGAAATATGCCTTAATGACAATAATGTGCTATACGTTGACATTTAACATATTTGGAATACGTTTCAACCAAACATAATCCTAGAGGTAAATGAATGGCAAAAAATAGGTTGACAACGAACGTATTTGCGATATGTTCAATAACACGTATCCACAGCCAAGATACGTTTTTCAGACAAAATACGTTAAATGAAACGTTCCCTGAAAGGGAGATATGCCTTAATGACAATAATGTGCTATACGTTGACATTTAACCTATCTGGGATACGTTTCAACCAAACATAATCCTAAAGGTTAATAAATGGCAAAAAATAGGCTGAGGACGAACGTATTTGCAATACGTTCAATAAAACGTAATCGCGGACAAAATACGTTTTATGTCAAACGTAATTGAGAATGCCGAATAGTTCTCTGGGAACGTAATTTTGACGAGACAGGGTTGGAGCAGAACAGCTAGTGCTTGTTTTACACCAAACGCAAGTTTTAGCCACTGGGGGACCATAGGCAGGCTAGGGGAACTCATATTTATGTTAGAAAACCTCATAAATTGAGATTTTCATGTCATGGGACCTTTAAGGAGCTCCGTACAGTACATTTATTGTTAAAAATTGTGAACAATATGACAGCTTTAGGCCACCCGTTTCTACTTTCACCTTTGATTCTGAGAAATTGTGACAATTCACGGATATAGGCTATTAAATGCAGGTGCGCTGCTCAGGCAAACCGCAAAAGAAAAAAGGGTAGCTGCTTAATCTTAATCTGAATTGTATGTCTTGATGTTTTGATCTAGCCATAGATCTATTGTCTTGTTTTTGGCTATGTGAATGGAAGTCCGCGTCGATGCCTCGCAAGTCCAGTGTCGCGAGCGGCAGGCCCGGATTAAGCAGTCACAGGACCCTGGGCACAAATGTTGGATGCTGTGGCAGGTGTTTTTTTATTATTAATGATTAGGCCTATTGTAGCCTATGTCACAACAGAACAGAAATGTTTCTATTGCATATTATCAACAAAGCATTATATGCTAAAACAAGACAAAGAAACATTTAACAAAGCTAAATGATATGCTAAAACCATCACCATCAAAATGAAATAGTTTAATTATTTGTTTATTCGATTTGTTTTGTTTATTCAGTTTATACTAGCCTAGCCCTATCAACTTATGAATTGCTGAATGAACATATGAACATTATGAGTTTTTTAATGTGACTGGCATCATCCCTTGGTCTCCTTTCTTCACTCAGGATCCCCTATCACGGTCTGGTTGTCTGTCTTTCTGATTTCCCCACTTCCGTCCTCTCTTTCATCTTGATCCTTAAACTAGTACTCCTCTCCGCCAGGGTATGTCTATATAATGAATGGCAATACATTACACGTAGAAGTTGGTAAACAGAAGTTAGTCTGAATACAAATATGTAACATTAAATGAGAAATAATATATATATGTTTATGTCTCCCTCCCAGACGCACCTGTTAGAAAAAATTCTTACGGGCTCTCCTATTAGCAAAGTCAGTGATAACTTCATCGAATTCCAGGCTCCTGAGTAGCTCCGTCTCGATGGCCATGAGTGACAGCGCGCTGAGGCGCTGTTGCGTCTGTGTCGTTCTAAGCTCATTTTTAATTCTGGCCAGATGTGAAAATGATCGTTGCCCTTCACAATTTGTCACAGGCAGGGTCAAAAAAATACGGAGAGCTATAAAAACGCTTGGGAAAGTTGATTGCAGACCATGTTTTAAGATCATCTTCAAAAGCTTTTGAGGAGACTTATCCTGTTCGTTTTGTATGAAGCTTCTGAACTGGATTATTTCATTGGCCAAGTCGACATCTAAATCAGATGGGTATGACATGCAGAGCACTTCTGCCTGTTCACGGATACTGGTCAAATTGTCAGTTTCCATAAAGAGCACCTTAAATTTGTCCAAAACATCCCGATATGCGTCCATTCTGTGCCCCAGGCAGCTAACCAGTTTGTCAATTATTACATTGAATGTTGCTACCTGATATTGCTCTTGGCCTGTCACAGCCTGTACAGTACATTCCGCTACACTCAAACAGGGGATACTTGGTAAACGTTTCTAATTGAAACCGAGGCAACCGGCGTGCGCTGATATTGACTCATTCGCAACTTAAAGGGGGCCGCCCGGAAAAAAAATAAAATAAAAATCGGATGAGTCTTGGGCCCTCTGGCTGGGCGGGGCCCTGGGCACGTGCCCATAAAACCCATTGGTTAATCCGGCCCTGGCGAGCGGACGTGACATCTAGAAGTCATACCGTATAATAATGGGTTATCATTAATATTGATGCGTAGGGGTTGATTATAACTCTTGTTTATTGTTTATACCACAGTCTGGGGGAATACTCGTATTCTGATTGGCTGCAGGGTGTGTATTATCTCCTGATATAGGCTACAGACACCTGCTAAGTAGTTCCAGTCAGTGTTTAGATTCTCTGCCCGAGCGTTTTTACTTTTATTTTATCATTATCATAAATTAGCCTAATCTGAGGAGAAATCTATGCCATAAACAGAAATATTATGGGTCTTTATTACACGGGTCTTCTCAATGCCGTGGAACGCTCCGTTCACTTGCATGGGTCCGGGGATATCTCGGGATTGGTTTCTTTATTAATCGAATGGGAAATGCAATAGGTCTATTTTAGGACCGAATCACCGTTGAACTTGTTTCTAATAACATTTCTAGCGAGAAATATACTTTTTACTTGCATAATCTTTAGTCAGTGATTACGTCTGATCTTTAGTTTTATAGTTATTAGGAAGATTTTATCGGCTCGCTCGCATGTTTCAATGACGTCAGGTTGCTAAGGACGCTGCTTTCGCTAAACTAGCACACACACACACACACACACACACACACACACACACACACACACACACACACACACACACACACACACACACACACACACACACACACACAATGCATTTCGCTGCAGATATTCCCTCAATTATTATTACTTTCAAAACGTTGGCCAAGGTGGAATATCCTTTTTATTTGGGCTGCTTCTAGGACATTTTGGGTGGATTTTGAACGGTATGTGGGCGGGACGTTTTTTGCAGGACCTGGCAACCCTGCGCTGTTGCCCGGGGTGCTGAAATGCTCCGGAACAGATCTGGATCCACTATGGCCAAAAGACTTGTATGCCCCCCCCCCCCTTAAATAAATTCTATGGCAGAATAAAGAATAAATTCATGCATTATCATTCAACTTGAACATGTGTTTTTACAGTATAGCGTGGTGGAGGGCTGACGTATGTTGCCCAACCCGGAAGTGAGCGTCGCCCTGGTTTCCCTTGACAAAAAGCCAACAGGTTTTTCCATTGGATTTTGGATTATTGCAGAAAAATTAGCATCTTTGAAGCACCTCCTCAAAAACTGAAAATAAATAAATAAATAAAAAGATCTGTGCACCAAAGAACGAAATGTAAACCAATGCATTCTGAATAATAATAATAATAATAAATTTAATTTAGAGGCGCCTTTCAAGACACCCAAGGTCACTTTACAGAGCATATAGTCATCATTCAAAACTATGTAAAACAGACTAGGAATAAAAGAAAAACAGAGGTTAAACATGAAGAATAATAATAATTAATAACACTCAAAGACGCCTACAGTGAAGGGGGGACCTCACTAACCACCACCAATGAGTAGCACCCACTTGGGTGATGAATGGGAGTGTTTCTCAGATTTTTCCATGCTACACAGAACGAAATGTAAACCCATGCAAATAAAGACTTCATGTTCATAATCATTTAAATATCATTAATCTCCTGAGTGTGTCGAGTGGTATTCTATTTTTTTCAACGGGGCTGCATCCAGTCACTTGACCGTCATGGTTGCTATGGTGGTTGCTATGGACCGCCCCCTCTAATCCTTACATGGTTCTAAAAACCACGCGGTAAAGGAGCTGCCGTCCATTGTGTTGTTTTTGTCGTAAACTAGGGTCAGATGGTTAAAAAATAGACAGATATTCCAAGGTATCCTTAAAAGGCAGCTTGGATGTTTTTATTTTGTGCAGTTTAGACTTCTTCTATGACCTATTTTTTAAAGCAAAACACCAAGCTCATTGATTTAACGAGGCAGGGTTATTTGAAACAATTTATTGAATAAATATTTATGAGAGGTCATTCCTTCTCCTGAGTTTGCTTCCTATTTATGTCTAGTGTACACCCCTACTGTCAACAAGCATCACCCCCCCCCTCCCCATATGGATTTGGAGAATTGCTGCCACGTCCCGGTGGTGGAGGTATCATATATATGAAAGAGGGCATTCAATTATACTACAATGATCAATTAGGAGGCCGAAGCCCTAAAGGAAGTGATGCAATAGGTGACTGAGTCGACAACATTTAAGTAAGCCTTGGGGTCTCTTATATATCAAAGGGGGTCTCAAAGGACGCATATACGCTTCAACCTGTGGCTTACAGGAAATGACTCAGCAAGTGCTCCATCTTGTTGCACCCACCCAGCGGCTCGCTTGCAAGATTTTGGCCTGAAGTTCTTCCCAGACCTACACCGTAGCCATCCAACCTGCATATCGGAGAATCAGGCCTCTCTTTAATAATGACAAAAAGTTATGAGAGGAATACACATGAACTTTTGTTGTCTCATAAGCGGCGTGGTGTCGGCTGCTTTTGACCTTTTGACCCCAGACTTCTGAGGGAATAGCTGAATCAATTCATTAGTCAATCAGAAGTATGTAAATATCTTTCCGGTGTCATAAGAGGGCGAACAAGGTGTCCTTCAACATCTACGCTTCCAGGCGATTGCAATGGTGCCACACATGAGCATATTCGAACATGTTTAATGGTAGTAATTAGCTGTCGAAATTGGAGGCCTTAATCAATAA
The DNA here is from genome assembly GCF_031168955.1 of Gadus macrocephalus. Lineage (NCBI taxonomy): Eukaryota > Metazoa > Chordata > Actinopteri > Gadiformes > Gadidae > Gadus > Gadus macrocephalus. Next base: position 18,679,511 of record NC_082399.1, read on the forward strand.
TGAACAGCTATTGATTTACTTTCCGATAGAAATTTGTGACAAATGACATATTGTTTAGCATCTACACGTTGAGCTGAGTCCAATGACACCAAGCATGACACTCTAGCAAATGTATTTTACATGGTACATATGGTCTAGGACATGATCTCGGTGTGGCAAGAGGGCAAGCTTGATCTCATTGGACTCAGCTTAACGCGTAAATGCTAAATAACATGTAATTTGTCAAGAATCTCCATCGGGAAGCAAATCTATAGCTGGTCATTATTGATAAAGGCCCCCAAAATCGAGAGCTAATTACTACCCCGAAACATATTCAAATATGATCATGTGTGGCACTGTTGCAATCGCCTCGAAACGTAGATGTCAAAGGACATCTTGTTTGCCCCCTTACGCCTCCGGGAAGATATTTTCATACTTCTAATGGATTGATTCATATTTTAAGGTTCTCGGAGTGAGACTTTAGGCGGCTGCAGCAGAAGTGTTGAGACGAAAGATGATATCAAGACATTTATAGAATATTCCGATTCACATTATGATTCTTTGTCATAACTATCCGACCAAACATCCTTCACATTCACTGAGCGAAGATTATGAAAGTCCAGGCCCCCACTTCCTGCACTCGGGTTCCGACTGGGCCAAGTTTCGGGCAGGAAGGGTCCGACCGGGCCAAGTTTCGGTGCGGGGGTCCCAGTTAGGCCCTAGAATAAGGTATTCAAATTTCAGGGCGGTACGACCTTCCTATCTCAAAAACTGTTTTTCCACCACATTCTGGACCATTAGGTCTTGCAGGCAACACTTCTGAGGGGCTTTGTCCAAATGACAGTCCATTTGGGAAAACTTTTTTTCTCTAAGGGCTACAATTCCAGGGCCTGGACTTTCATAATCTTCGCCCGGTGAATGTGAAGGATGTTTGGTCGGATAGTTATGACGAAGAATCATAATGTGAATCGGAATATTCTATAAATGTCTTGATATCATCTTTCGTCTCAACACTTCTGCTGCAGCCGCCTAAAGTCTCATTCCGAGAACCTTAAAATATGAATCAATCCATTAGAAGTATGAAAATATCTTCCCGGAGGCGTAAGGGGGCAAACAAGGTGTCCTTTGACATCTACGTTTCGAGGCGATTGCAACAGTGCCACACATGATCATATTTGAATATGTTTCGGGGTAGTAATTAGCTGTCGATTTTGGGGGCCTTTATCAATAATGACCAGCTATAGATTTGCTTCCCGATGGAGATTCTTGACAAATGACATGTTATTTAGCATCTACACGTTAAGCTGAGTCCAATGAGATCAAGCTTGCCCTCTTGCCACACCGAGATCATGTCCTAGACCATATGTACCATGTAAAATACATTTGCTAGAGTGTCATGCTTGGTGTCATTGGACTCAGCTCAACGTGTAGATGCTAAATAATATGTCATTTGTCACAAATTTCTATCGGAAAGTAAATCAATAGCTGCTCATTATTGATTAAGGCCTCCAATTTCGACAGCTAATTACTACCATTAACATGTTCGAATATGCTCATGTGTGGCACCATTGCAATCGCCTGGAAGCGTAGATGTTGAAGGACACCTTGTTCGCCCTCTTACGACACCGGGAAGATGTTTACATACTTCTGATTGACTAATGAATTGATTCAGCTATTCCCTCAGAAGTCTGGGGTCAAAAGGTCAAAAGCAGCCGACACCACGCCGCTTATGAGACAACAAAAGTTCATGTGTATTCCTCTCATAACTTTTTGTCATTATTAAAGAGAGGCCTGATTCTCCGATATGCAGGTTGGATGGCTACGGTGTAGGTCTGGGAAGAACTTCAGGCCAAAATCTTGCAAGCGAGCCGCTGGGTGGGTGCAACAAGATGGAGCACTTGCTGAGTCATTTCCTGTAAGCCACAGGTTGAAGCGTATATGCGTCCTTTGAGACCCCCTTTGATATATAAGAGACCCCAAGGCTTACTTAAATGTTGTCGACTCAGTCACCTATTGCATCACTTCCTTTAGGGCTTCGGCCTCCTAATTGATCATTGTAGTATAATTGAATGCCCTCTTTCATATATATGATACCTCCACCACCGGGACGTGGCAGCAATTCTCCAAATCCATATGGGGAGGGGGGGGTGATGCTTGTTGACAGTAGGGGTGTACACTAGACATAAATAGGAAGCAAACTCAGAAGGAATGACCTCTCATAAATATTTATTCAATAAATTGTTTCAAATAACCCTGCCTCGTTAAATCAATGAGCTTGGTGTTTTGCTTTAAAAAATAGGTTATAGAAGAAGTCTAAACTGCACAAAATAAAAACATCCAAGCTGTCTTTTAAGGATACCTTGGAATATCTGTCTATTTTTTAACCATCTGACCCTAGTTTACGACAAAAACAACACAATGGACGGCAGCTCCTTTGCCGCGTGGTTTTTAGAACCATGTAAGGATTAGAGGGGGCGGTCGATAGCAACCACCATAGCAACCATGACGGTCAAGTGACTGGATGCAGCCCCGTTGAAAAAAATAGAATACCACTCGACACACTCAGGAGATTAATGATATTTAAATGATTATGAACATGAAGGGCCCTATCTTGCATCCGGCGCAAGTGACTTAGTCACTGGCGCATGTGTCGTTGCTAGTTTACAACTGGCGCAGAGCGTTCTTTTCCCACCAGCGCCACTCGCCGGTAAATTAGGGATTGATCATGCGCCCCAAGGGGCGGTTCGGCGGAAGGAGGAGGCGTGTTCTGGCGCAAACGCTATTTTGCCGTTGCTGAATACCATTGCACTACTGACCAGGAAATACCTGGTTTAAAGTCAGTGGCGCGTTGTTCAGATGCTATTTTAAGGGCGGATGCATAGCCTACATGCGCATGCGATGCATACGGATTGCTTGTGCACCTCGCGCATACACTTTGCTTCTCTCATCTACCTAGCCGCACATTCTTGGTAAATTATTTGGGAAAGAACAGCTGATGCAGCGGTAATAAGTTGTACTTTTAAATCAATGCATCTGCAAACACCGTACAGCAAACACATATTTTCTTGACACAGACATCGTATAGGCCTACATGCCCATAACTTTTAGGATTGATGAGTATTTGATCGTGAAAAACATTGTTTTACCGCGAGTGAGTGTTAAAAATAATGAATGAATGCGGGCACGCGTGTGTGCTCTGTTTAAACACACACAAACTAAACACGTAACGCATAATACAATCAATGGCAATGTCTATTACCGCGGAGACACATGCATATTAGGATAGCATACAATACTGATAAGAAACAATGTTTATAATGTATTGCGTATTTCATAAAATAGATCAGTTACCGCATATCATATGTTATATTATTTACGTTTTCTTTGGCGAAATGTATTTGAGGACTCAGTATTTCTGAAGTTGTGGAAGAAAACCCCTTGTGTGAATTAGGCCATATTATTTGGCAATAAACTGAGCCATTTGCAGTTTGAAATTCATGTGCATCTGTCTCATCGGAGACTGCAGACGCGCTGTCAAAATATCAACTCGTCCGATTCAAATGCGCTCATGGCTCTTAAAGGGGATGGGAGCTCGCACTCTCATTGGTTTGTTGGACGTTACGCCCAAACCACACCTACGGGTAATTAGGCTGCTTCAGACCAACCCTTTTGACACTTGCGCCGCGACGCAAGTGTCATTTATCCGCCTGTAAAATAGCGATAGCGCCGTAGAACCGCCCACAAAGCTACTTGCGCTTTGCGCTTTCCACTTGCGTTTCAGACCGTTAAAATAGGGCCCGAAGTCTTTATTTGCATGGGTTTACATTTCGTTCTGTGTAGCATGGAAAAATCGGAGAAACACTCCCATTCATCACCCAAGTGGGTGCTACTCATTGGTGGTGGTTAGTGAGGTCCCCCCTTCACTGTAGGCGTCTTTGAGTGTTATTAATTATTATTATTCTTCATGTTTAACCTCTGTTTTTCTTTTATTCCTAGTCTGTTTTACATAGTTTTGAATGATGACTATATGCTCTGTAAAGTGACCTTGGGTGTCTTGAAAGGCGCCTCTAAATTAAATGTATTATTATTATTATTATTATTATTATTATTCAGAATGCATTGGTTTACATTTCGTTCTTTGGAGCACAGATCTTTTTATTTATTTATTTATTTTCAGTTTTTGAGGAGGTGCTTCAAAGATGCTAATTTTTCTGCAATAATCCAAAATCCAATGGAAAAACCCGTTGGCTTTTTGTCAAGGGAAACCAGGGCGACGCTCACTTCCGGGTTGGGCAACATACGTCAGCCCTCCACCACGCTATACTGTAAAAACACATGTTCAAGTTGAATGATAATGCATGAATTTATTCTTTATTCTGCCATAGAATTTATTTAAGGGGGGGGGGGGGGCATACAAGTCTTTTGGCCATAGTGGATCCAGATCTGTTCCGGAGCATTTCAGCACCCCGGGCAACAGCGCAGGGTTGCCAGGTCCTGCAAAAAACGTCCCGCCCACATACCGTTCAAAATCCACCCAAAATGTCCTAGAAGCAGCCCAAATAAAAAGGATATTCCACCTTGGCCAACGTTTTGAAAGTAATAATAATTGAGGGAATATCTGCAGCGAAATGCATTGTGCGTGTGTGTGTGTGTGTGTGTGTGTGTGTGTGTGTGTGTGTGTGTGTGTGTGTGTGTGTGTGTGTGTGTGTGTGTGTGTGTGTGTGTGTGTGTGTGTGTGTGTGTGTGTGTGTGTGTGTGTGCTAGTTTAGCGAAAGCAGCGTCCTTAGCAACCTGACGTCATTGAAACATGCGAGCGAGCCGATAAAATCTTCCTAATAACTATAAAACTAAAGATCAGACGTAATCACTGACTAAAGATTATGCAAGTAAAAAGTATATTTCTCGCTAGAAATGTTATTGGAAACAAGTTCAACGGTGATTCGGTCCTAAAATAGACCTATTGCATTTCCCATTCGATTAATAAAGAAACCAATCCCGAGATATCCCCGGACCCATGCAAGTGAACGGAGCGTTCCACGGCATTGAGAAGACCCGTGTAATAAAGACCCATAATATTTCTGTTTATGGCATAGATTTCTCCTCAGATTAGGCTAATTTATGATAATGATAAAATAAAAGGAAAAACGCTCGGGCAGAGAATCTAAACACTGACTGGAACTACTTAGCAGGTGTCTGTAGCCTATATCAGGAGATAATACACACCCTGCAGCCAATCAGAATACGAGTATTCCCCCAGACTGTCGTATAAACAATAAACAAGAGTTATAATCAACCCCTACGCATCAATATTAATGATAACCCATTATTATACGGTATGACTTCTAGATGTCACGTCCGCTCGCGACACTGGACTTGCGAGGCATCGACGCGGACTTCCATTCATATAGCCAAAAACAAGACAATAGATCTATGGCCAGATCAAAACATCAAGACATACAATTCAGATTAAGATTAAGCAGCTACCCTTTTTTCTTTTGCGGTTTGCCTGAGCAGCGCACCTGCATTTAATAGCCTATATCCGTGAATTGTCACAATTTCTCTGAATCAAAGGTGAAAGTAGAAACGGGTGGCCTAAAGCTGTCATATTGTTCACAATTTTTAACAATAAATGTACTGTACGGAGCTCCTTAAGGGACATTAGGGAGAACGCTCCCGCACAGAACCTTAGTTTGGAAGTCGTGCTGGTGACACGACAAATACTTCCAATTGAAATACATGGGTTTGAAATTTGTGCTTGTTAACACGAAAAATTTGAAAATACGTGATCCTGATCACGTTTCAATAGATTAAATAACGTGACAGTGTCACGTCTTTTCGTGAGACCGGGTTGCTATGCCAGACACCATGAGGGCCATCTCTTTAGAAAGCCTGGATGCTATTACGGATCTGACTATGGGAATGCAGCAGCAAAAGATCAGACCCATTGCTGTTAGTACTATTAGGAGCACTACACCTATCTTTGCGAACATCATTCCCCACATGCCAAACCTTGTTTCAAGCCATCCAAACATTCCCTGATCATGGCCTGCGTTTTCCTTTAACTCTTTTCTTAAACGTTTTAAATTGTTCATTGCAAGTGTGAATGATCCATCTGGGGCAGTAAAAGATATAATTGATCCATTCCGCATTTTTAGCAATTCCGATTGCTGGCAGTAGTGCCTCAAATCCTGCTGCTACTTCACTTCGTGCCTTAAATTTATCGGGTATTCCCCTGGGTTGTCCTATTTTATCAATTTGTATGTTCTCGTCTGCCTCGTATGCTCTCTTCCGCCTGTTTAGGTTATCTGTTTGTAGGTTATTGACAACATCATTTATTGATGGTAGTATTGCAATCTCCGTAACCACTTGGACTTTCGCGCATCGTCCTCTCCACATTTTAGCAAGTATGGGACGAAGAATGTTATTACCGCAAAGCCAAAACTGATCTGCCACCACTCTGTCCTGGCTCACGAATGCTCCATCACTCCACAGTATTGACATGTAGTTCTCTCTAGACTTCTGCTGAGAGCCTGGTAAAAGCTGAACATTTTTAATCGCAGGTGGTTGATATAACATTCGTTTCCCGTCTATATCGAATAGCGTGACATTCCAAATTATGTTACATTGTTCCTCTGGTATACTACCTACATCGCTGGCATTTTTTTCGTTTCCTTCGTCATTTTGAAAGCATTCTAATCCTTCTTCAATTTGAAAATTGGTTTGTGTTGGTCGTGTTACTTCGCCTATTTCTTGTGATAGAGTTATGTCAAACTCTCGGCATCTTTTCATGATTACATTCCATGGCATTCCGTCATATTTATCTTCAAGATATTTGTTATGTTGACTTGATCCTAACAGCAGAAAACATTTCATTGAACATATAACATACTTTTTCTGATATGAAATACCTTCTGTTCGTGTTCTATTTAAATTGACCTCTATATCATACTCCTGCTGTGTCCGTTCTTCTAAGCAAAATTCAAGATCATATTTAGTATTTACGACATACATTGCATCCTGACGATTTTTGCTACACAAATAACAGCTGTCTGCCTCTATTTGTTTTCCCGTAAATTCGACCCACTTATACCACCTATTTGCTTTAGCTTGTCGGAACAACTGGTCAGAGGTTCTGACCCTGATACGCCCACTGGGATCAGGTTTATACGGTTTTAGGGTCGCTGTAGAGCGGCGACCAATGCTTCTAGTTTTTTTACCCTCCTGAATAGTTGTTCGTTCTACAATAGTCTCTTCAAGAGACATTGATGTCGATGTAAAGATCCTTGTCGCCATAGTTTCTGAATTTGCCATTGATATTGCAGTTGCCAGTGTTTCTATATTATTCTCTTTAGACATTACCATTGTGGTCACCTCTACATTTGATAGTACTGTTGTCTGTATTATTTCACCCTGAGCAGTCGCTGCTGTACCATTCGTTGTTAGTTTTATTATTAGATCACCCATGACTGTTGTTATTTCTCTAATTGGAGTTACGTTAGTGACTGAAGGTTGTGCTAAACCTCTGATATCAGAAGTTTCATTAGTTTTACTTGCATCTAGAGTTGAATTTAAACTCTTAGCGGTTACCAACGAATTTATCCCATTATCTTTAACCGGAGGTTGATCTACTTTATCAGTGGCAGTGGTTATATTTACTTTATCATTAGCTGAAGATTTTAGTGGATTGCTTTGATCAATCTCAACTATCTTACCCGGTTGATTTTTGATTACACAAGGATCTTCTGCTTCTAATGTAAAATTAAACGTTCTGTCTGACACTGCTTTAAAAAATATGAATTCCCTCACGTTTAATTGATCATTTCCGTTGTAGTCCCATGTTCTTCCTGACGTTACGATTAGACACCATTTCAGTGAATCAAATTGGATATGTAATTTACACCGATCTTTCCTATGTGCATGTTCATCATTCTGGCGGAGGGTTAATGCACATAGGTGTTCGTCATCCGACATAACAGTAAACACAAAGTCATTGACTTGATCTTGCGGTGGTATCTGAGCATGCAAGACTATTTTCCCTTTGTTGTCAACCAGTCCTGAATGATTTTGGGCCGGATTATCCTGTGTTCCTCTCTGGCTTTCTTCAGTAGGCCTACCACCCCCTAATTCCTGGCCCTTCCAGGTTTGTGTTGTCCCCGTGGTTTCATCCTTCCTCGGGGTCTGTGCTTGTGCCAGCGGAATCTGGCACAACCCGTAAAGGATCAGAAACAGGCTCCCCGTTTTCAGCATCACCATGCTGCTGTATCTCTTGGCTCGACTGGATCTGGTCCTGGGGCAGCTGGTCAGCCCCACGTGTGTCTGCGTCTGGCTCCTCCTCACGGTCGTCTCTGGCTTTGGGTTGAGCAGCTTTTGTGCAGTGGTTGAGATGATACCACGTGGCACTTCCTTCCACTTGGATGGCTGTTGGTGTTGCGTTGGTGACTTTGTATGGTCCTTCTCTTCTAGGTTCGTTCCATTTTCTCCTGAAGACTCTGAGATACACGTGGTCACCTGGCTCCACCCCCCTTGGTGGCTCCTCCTCCAACTCTGGAACTCTGTCTTTCTCCTGTTGGTAAATAAGCCTGTGTATGCCAGTTAGTTGTCCCATATAGCGTCTTAATTCAGTTTCCAATTGTTCCAATGGAGGTCCTTTGTGAGGCCCTCGAATGACAGGCGAAGGCATGGGTCGACCCGTAAGCATTTCATGCGGGGTTAGATGCGTCGTTCTGTTAGTTTTCATGCGATAACTCATTAGTGTCAGTCGTAGTGCATTAGTCCTTTAAGTTAGTACTCTAATTTAATTTTGTTAATCTTTGTCTTAAGCGTCCGATTCCTCTCTCCACCATACCTTGTGGTTTGAGGAATGTAGACACAGCCTAATCTTTGTTTGACATGCAGATGTTAAATCACTTGTTGAGTGTTTTCTGAATAAACGCTGCCCTATTGCCTGAGCTAATTTGTGACGGAATTCCAAACCTTGGCATGACTTCTCTAGTCAGAACCTTGATTACCGTAACCGCACTTTGGTCTTCTGATGGGACTGCTTCTACCCATCTGTTGAACACTGTTTTTTCAAATATTTCACACTCATTTAGCTGGATGTTAATCATTGTTTGCAAGTATGGTGAAGAAAAACCTTGTTTTCAATTTTTTTCCTAATTCTCCTCAATACCTCCCCCCTTGCGCAATGGTCAAAACCATGCGCAGTAAATGATAAGCAAATCTAAGAACGTCGTTGGTGCAACCAACGTCGAAACGTGTAACCTTAAGCATCAGCAAACTGAAACCAATCTTTTGGGAAGGGAAATCGAAACCAGTATGTCCAAATCCAAAGCCCAATATGGGTGGGTTTACCATCAGCCGCCTGAAACCACGCTGTTCCAAAGTCATGCATTAAACCGAAAAAACGTACATGCATTAGTGGCCTTCTACACCAAAAAGGAAAAATAAAATAAAATAAAAACGCGACATGCCCCGTTCCAAGACCACTTCTGCTGCCATAGCTGACATATCTGACCCCTGTTCCCCCTCCACCTTTCATCAGCCGGCTTTTCCTATGATGGTTGCAGTCCGTCACTCCATGATCAAGTGAGCCAGTGCTCACAGTGACTCTGCCAAGTAATCGTGACTGTGCCTGATTTAGGTTGTCCCGGGCTTCAAGGTGGGATCTTACCCGTCGTTGGCTAACCAGCCTTCCATACTGGCTTATTGCAGGATGCCGTGCCTGGGATACGATCAATCCCCACCTATATGGTGGTATAGATCGCAAAGTGGAGGGATGGAGACAGAGTCATCAGCCGCATCTGCCTTACGCAGCCATATGTGTGCGTAATGAATACAAATCAGGGCGACTATAAAACAAAAGATAATTTATCAGAGTTAAAATTATTAAAGTGTTGCAGCAGTATTAGTGGCATTTGAAGGTAAACCCACTACTTCCGAATCCAATTTGACAACATAGCACGTATGACTCCTTCCCAGCAGATGTGGCGTCAACCCACCTACTGTCCTTTACTAGGGAGATGTGAAAGAAAACAAAAATCACAATATTAAAACTTGCATTTTCAATATTGGGCGACTCACTTTTGTCTTAACCGTTACTCAAAATCACAATTCTCTTCATAATCCTACCCGATTGCCCTACACTATCTATTTAAATTGGACGACCTAATTAAACCTTTTATTCTACCTATTGCTTGCATTTAATGTTCTCCATATTCTGATTCACTACTATACCAAACCCAAACCCTCTATGTTGATCTTAACTAGTTTATTCAACACTGAATTGATACATTGTTTCTATTTACTAATTAACCATATTGTTTTATCTGAAGTGTGCTTGTGTATCCCCTTGTGTACTCCATCACTCGGAGTAGGAGAGGATTCTCCCCTACCTCGGCAGCCCTGACACACACACGAGAACAGGCTCACACACACCCTTTCTTATTTTATTTTACTTATTTATTTTAAATGACATTTGTCATTGTGGATAACCTAACTTAGAAATTTGGATAACGTTTTATCATACTTATTTGTTCTAATTTTTAAGTATTGCCGATTGTTTTTTCTAAATTATAAGATCACTTTTAATAAATTGTCTATTACTTATCATAATCTCAAATATTTTATTTGTGTTGTTATCCTGGCACCTAGACCTCGTCAGGTCCAAGCACCAAAATAACATCCACCTATCCACGCAGAGTCCATGGGTTGGGTCTGCTCCTCCTTTGATGAGTCACTTTACCCTGGCGCCATTGAACCCATTGACTCCTGTGGAGTGTGGTGTGCAGACAATTTTTTAACGCTAATTGCTCATGTTTTGGAGTCTAAATAATTATTCCTAAATCCTGTAATCACCATGTAACTTGCTCAGGGACACAGCAACACTCAGCTAGGAGAGATGGGGATCGAACCAGCAACCCTTTGGTTACTAGACAACTGCTCTACCTCCTGAGCTAAACGACCCCAGTCACCTCTCCGCTGATTTATTACCTCCGGGTCGGTCCGCATCCGCCCTTTTTGCTTTCTATACATTCCTCTCCCTTCTCCAAACACCTTCTCTCTCTGATCCAACCCGTTGTCTCACCAGTGCTCTGTGTACCAAGATGTAATGATATATACCACATGATATTCCGACGCGATGGAGAGTCTCCAAGAACCACAGAATCACCAATCCCAGCGGTGGTTCTAGGTTTTTTCTAAAACAGTGGACATGGGTTACATACAGGAACCAATTACAGAGTACATCCAAACGCACAAATAATCTATTAGGCACAATGCAAATTCAATCTCTTTCTCTCTGTTGTCTCTCTGTCCAGCCCCCACCTGCGGGTTTTTTCATTACTTACGTTCCTTCTCTCTAACTCTCTTTACCTCTCTTTATCTACTTCCTTTGCTTTCACAAATCTCCATAACCATTTTCACTTTCAGTAATCCTTTCCTTTCCTTTCTGGCTTATTCGTTTTTTGGACACTCTCCAAAACTAGATTTATTAATCTTAAAAAGGCCATCGAAAGATATGAATCTCCCCAAAGAAAATTCTAACCGGAAAGCCTTCTCCAATCTCATCGCCACTTCTCGTTGCCAATCTACACACTCTTCCTCTTCTCTGTCTCACTCTTCACAAATCACTTCATCTGACCCCTCTAACTAAACTCAATGCTAACTCTTTCTCACTCACTCACTCACTCACTCACTCACTCACTCACTCACTCACTCACTCACTCACTCACTCACTCACTCACTCACTCACTCACTCACTCACTCACTCACAACTTAAAATAAGAATTCACCGATTCTCATCCTTGGAGCTGTCATAGGCATTAACTGCGTGTGTTCTGAGAATCCTAAGGTTTTGGTGAATTTACCTGCCATGGGGAGGTGAGAGGCATAATTTGGACCTACGCAAGTGTAAGTGGCTCCAGTGTGGGCCATCATTGGCGTGCCTCTATAATTTATCAGAACCTGCAGTATTGGTTCCTCATCAGCTTGTTTTGTGATTGCTACAAGCTGACCCTCCCCCTGTGGATTCTCTGGGCACCCCTAGTATCCCTGTCCCATAAAGGGACCTGCCTGGTAGCTACCTCCTTGTTCCTGTCTTCCCTGATAGCTGTTACCCTGCCCTTGCTGTGGTGGATAGGGGTTAGCCAAACAATTCCTCCTAATATGTCCTTCCATGTTGCACCCATAACATATTAAAGGACCTCTGCGTTGTCCTTGGGATCCTTGTTGTTGATTGTTTCTAAACTGTCCTTGGTGTCCTTGTTGTAAATTGTTTATATACTGACCTTTGGGCCCCTTATTCTGATTCTGCCTATTCCCATTCGTTGGGTTCCCAGTATTATGTAGGTGTATCTGAATGGTGTATATGAATGGTGGAGTGGGTGACCATTGGCTCTGAAGCTGTTGTACTGGGGGGGAGAATGCCTGTTGAGGAGGTTGGGTTTGTGGTGCGCCCTGCTGGACGGCTTGCAATATTGTATCAACAGACTCTGAAACAACAGCCTGCTTTTTCTTCTCCTTTTCTCTTTTTGTGAGTTCTTCCAACTGAAGCTGAGATAGCTTCCTCTGCACCTCTTTGCTTTGTTCCTGTATTTTGTGTTTATTTTGCCGATATTTCTCCACTGCATGAACCACATGATCGCAGAAGTCTCTATGAGTTTTATTTGTAACCAGTCCAACCACATCATCTAGCTTAACTTTGATTGGGCTAGGTAGAATCTCTATCACAGAGTTTCTGAACATGACCGAAAACACAGGATGGATCTCAGGATCCTCATTCGTCTCCAAGCGCCATCTGTCCACTTGGGCCTGGAGGTAGGATGCAGGATTCTCTATGTCATTGATGGGGAGGCCTCTCATGTTTTTATGATCGACATGGGTAGGGAACTCCGTTCTTAGTGCGTTCCACATCGCCACTCTGTAGTAATCAAGTGTAGTCCCATCATGCATTCCGTCCATTATGTCCAACCCTCCATTCCTCAGTACAGACTCCATTTTAGATAACCCCAATACTCTTGCCAACAGAGCTTTCAGGTCCCCCACTGCCATTAGCTTTCCCACTGTGAGTTCCTCAAATGTTCGAATCCATTTAGACGCCCCGTTATGAATGTTTGGGAGCTTAGAAATAACTCCCTCCAAGTCCTGTGAACCCCACGGTTGATAGTGGACATGTTGTCCTTTGACTAGAATAGGATAATTACCTGGGAGGGTGTCGGGTGCCTTTCTTCCCCTTCGTGCTCTCCTTAGTTTCTCATCTAACTCAAGTGGTGTGAGGCTTAGTACTGATGTACTGCAGCCAGGCTCCTCTGTCGCTGGGCTCTCACTATACCCCTCCCCCTTGAGTTTAGTACTCTTTTTTGTTTGCCTTTTCTGAGACTTCGTCCTCGTCTTTGTGTTTTTTCCTCTCCTTTTCTTTCTAGGAGAAGGCCCTTCGCAAATTCGCTCATTACCATCTTTCACATCTTTATTACTGTGCTCATCACCACTTGTCTCATCTTCGTCCTCATCCTCACTCTTACTATAACTAGTGTCAGCATTGTTACACTCTTCCCCTGTTTTCCTAATCCCCTCATAACAGTCCATGTGTATGGGTGCGCCCCTATTCCCCTGTGTGTTACACTTATTATCTCCTTCATCTAGTGTGACTTCCCCTTTAATTTCTACGTTGCCAGTTAACAGTGGATGCATCTTATTTGGTTTGTACGGCGGTGGCTCAAGCTTCAGAGGCAAAGGTTGAGCCTCTTCTTTCTTTGTGATTATTCTTCTGGCCACTCGTTGTAATGCGCGCCACTCCCTCCTCTTCGAACAAAGCTAGCACAAACTTTTCCCTGTCTCTCTTCTCCAAGGGCTTTTTACCACTTCTGTTAGGTTTGTAGTTCCTTATTACTACCTCCATGTCCCTACACATTGTCTGATCAAAAGTCCCTCCCGCGGGCCATATTGTGCCTGATTTAACTGTCCGCTTCTCCCACTTCTCAGAAATTCATTTAATCTAATTTCTGAGGAGTGGATTGTCTCTACTCAAAACTTCTACCGCTGTTGGTGCCATTTTTAATTATAACTTTATTACTTTATTTATTTTTTCTGAAATACACTATTTATTAATACAATTTATTTGAGTTTATTCTACTAGTTAGTTTAAATACTTTATTATCTCTAAGCTACAAATGTGAACTCCTCCCAAGCGCTCGTCTCCCTCCCGAAGATTGGAATGTGGCCCCAACACTGGCCTGCAGGCTCCTGCTCGTCCCCTGTGTGTTTGCTCGTGCACGTGCAGTTAAAGCCAGCGCGGTTACACATTTATTCAGTACTTCAACAAATTAACTATTCTCTATCCGTCTAATTTATTTATGATTATCAACTACTTTAAACAAATTAACTATTCTCTGTCCGCCTTATTTATTTATGACAGAATCAACAACAAAAAAATGAACCGGGTCGTAAAAACCTCTGAGGTAACTTAATCCTAACACGACTTAAATACAGACAATAAGCCGGTTCATACAATTTCTTTATCTTATATTAAAAAATGTCCGAATTGTTTGTAATCAATTACAAATACAAGGTTGACCGAGCGTAGAAACTGGCCTTTTGATTAAAACATGAACAGTCGAGTACTCCAAATCTGAGCTACTCAACCTGAACTTAAAATAAAAACCCTATTCCCTCATAATGCCAACATCAGAATTAAAATTCACTCAATCGATCCGAGATCAGAAAGCTGTTCAATCGGCCCAAAATAAGAGAAAATTCACTCAGTTGATCCAAGATCAGGAAACTGTTCAATCGGCCCAAAATAAAAGAGAGAGAGTTCACTAAATCGATCCAAGATCAGAAGACTGTTCAATTGGCCCAAAATAAAAGAAACTCACTCAATCGATCCGAGATCAGAAAACTGTTCGATTGGCCCAAACCAAGAGACAATTCACTAGTCGGTACTTCAAGGAAACTTTTCGAAAATAAAAATGAATTCATCGACGGCAATGAATTCCAACCCAGCTTTCTGGGATACTCTCAGTCATCCAACAGGTAAGCCTACTTCAACCGACCTGCGGACCTGCACTGTCCTTCCTTCTTCCAGAAGACAGCCACAGGACTTTACAGAAGACCTATTTAAACAAAACACTGCACTGTCCTTCCTTCCTTCCGAAGACAGCCACAGGACTTTATAATAGGTATATTTGGCCAAATCCTCAAAACTCCAAATAACAACAACTCGTTTACTCGTTTACTCGTTTCAAAATAGGTGTGAGAAGGTGAAATCCTCCCCCTTCTCACTGTCTCGCATTGGAGCTATTATTATTATTATATTGTGTGTTTGTGTATATATATATATATATTAGATTGGGCTGGTGGAAGTTAGTCTTCCGTCCCGGTAGGGGGCAGTATAGTAATGTAGCTTTAGGTGAAGAATGTTCCCCCCCCCCCTACTAATGGTCTGGCCCATACGGCCTTGATTGGGCCAATTGGCATTTCCCTATTTAAGGGCTGCTCATTTGGTGTTAGAGAGGCTGAGGGTAGGTGCTGGCTTGATGTGAGGCCAGTACTAGTAACGCTATGCTAGATTCATGTTAGGCTATGCTATGTTATATTTTCTTAGTTTATGTTTGCTGACGGATGCAGTCATTTCCTTTACATTTGAAACGTTGCTAGATTTTTGTGTGAATGTTTTGGAGACATTAAAACTTCACTTTTTTCTTAGTCCTCTGTCCGTTGCCCTCATTTTTGCCCACACTCGGAATTCCCAGTTGGCCGTATCCCAGATACGTGGGGCGACCACGCCGGTCCCTCACAATAGGGAACCAAAAAGCGTCTTGGTCATTTAGAACCACAGCGCCTAGGGCATATGTGCGCGCGCACGTCAATCTCTTCCGGAGCTCCCGTCTCTCACTCGCTCGTTTATCTATAATTTTAGTTCGTTTGATCAAAGAGACACTTTACCTGCTGCTCGGCGTTCAGACGGGGCAAAAACAGATCAAACAACTCTATCCTATGTATGGCAAGACAACTTACCCTTGAGCTCTGGTCGTATGATCCGTTCGCGTCCCGTCCTCTGGCCCGGCAGCTGACGAGTCCCTATTTCCTCCTGGTCGTGACGCCAATATAACGTAGATTAACTGAGATTTAAAACACTTAGACTAATTTAAGAGAGTGCAAAAGAAATCGAGGGGTCCGGAGCAAGAATTGACAAAAGACTTTATCGTGCAGAAAAACAACAACGGCAACAGCCTGAGTAAGTCTGCAGAGTCACTGCTTGAACTTCGGTCCCAGCCTTACTTTATACACATACAGGAATTTCTTTACTACAATGGAGGTTTCCTTTACCCCTAATGAGGTTTCCGCCTAGTCAATCTTCGTCTCAGCGTGTTATCAACCGCGCCCTGGTATGAGGTCCGCAGGGATTAGCCTTGTTAGCCAAAATGACCCAAGGCTGAAAGGTCAACATGACTTGACCCCGCAGTTCCCAGGACATTTCTGTGCACCTACCATCTGCTCTGAACCCAGACTCAGGCGTCATGTGCTTTCCACTATTTAAAATATAAAGCCTATTAATAATCATGGTTTACTATAGAATATACTCACTAATTTCTACCACAGTAGCAGCCCCTACGCGTCCCCGATTGTGTTGGTACGGAAAAAGGGTGGTAAACTACGCATGTGCGTTGATTACCGGCAGTGTTACGTCTGGGGGTTATGTATGCTGTATGTTTGCAGGCATGTCTTGTTTGGTTCTGTTTTGTGGTGTTTTTGTCTCCCTCCTGTCACTTTTCGCAGATCTACCCCTGAGTTCATCAATCGGCCCACCTGTTCCTGATCAGCAATCAAGCTTCCCCTCACCTGATATATAGTCCCCTTTGTGTTCAGTTCAGAGGGCGGCTGTTTTTGGGGAGCAAGTGAGGACAGGAGGATACCCTGGGGTCTACATCTTGCATCACGTAGGTTTACCTATTGTTACAACCCTAGATTAGAGTGTGCACCACCCACTGTATTTTTGGGTGCCTAGCACCTGTCAAGGGGGGGGGGTTGGGTTATTATTTCCTTTTGTTTACTTTGGTGCCACTGTTAGTCCTCCTTGACCCCCGGGTTGCTTGTTTTCTTTTGTAAATAAATATTATTGTGCGATACCTGGTTTCGCGGTTTTGTGCCACTGCACCATCACCCTACGCCTCATTTGCCTTATGTTGCGCCCTTCAAATGAGTCACCACCAGGGGGCGTAACATAAATGGGGGCTCGTCCGGGATATTTGATCCATTTAAGCAACAGACTGATGAGTGTTGGTGTGCAGCGTGCACGTCAAATAGGCGGCTAGTTGTGTTAATTTAGTTAGCTGGTTGTGTCATTATTTTACCTCTGTAAATATGGCTGTTTTTGCTATTGAGGAGTTTCTTGGCGATCCTTCGGTTGAGCGTCTTGACCATTGTAGGAAAGAGGATCTGTTTGCCATTGCGGCACATTTTGGTGTGGGTTTTTCCAAAAGTATGGTGAAGGCTGAGCTGAAAGAAGCTGTTGTGCGTATGTTAGTGGACAAGAATGTCTTCATCACAGGTGACGGGGCATCTGTTGTTTCTTCCCCTTCCCCTTATTCTTACCCAGGGAAAGACCAAGTTGAGGTTGAAGAGGTTATAGGGGGTGAGTCAGTTATAGTAGAGGCCTCCGAGATAGAGTTTAAGCCTCCTCGTACAGTGCCCAAATTTACTCCACTCTCCGCTGGTAGAAGTAGTGAGGATGCTCGCCTTAGGCTACGTCTAGCACGGTTGCAGTTCGAGGCACAGGGGAAGGAGAGAGATGCTGAATACAGTCATCGATTGGCTGTTCGGAGAATGGAGCTGGAAATGGAGGCTGAGATCTCCAACCGCCGGATGGTGAATGAGGTTAAAATAAAGCAACTAGAATTAGAGGCTGCTGCTAAAGCTGTGAGTCCTGCTCAACCTTCTCCCATGCCTGTGAGAGGTTTTGAGGTGAGCAGGAACGTAGCGCTAGTACCTCAGTTTCGTGAGGCGGAGGTAGACTCCTATTTCAGGGCTTTTGAGCGAGTTGCAACCTCTCTGGAATGG
Organism: Gadus macrocephalus; assembly: GCF_031168955.1. NCBI lineage: Eukaryota > Metazoa > Chordata > Actinopteri > Gadiformes > Gadidae > Gadus > Gadus macrocephalus. Next base: position 18,697,544 of record NC_082399.1, read on the forward strand.
CCTACAGAGGTCTGGGCTATATTGCTCCAATGTAAGTTGACTGGGAAAGCCCAGGATATTGTATCCTCTCTCTCTCTGGAAGACAGCTTGTCTTATGAGGCTATCAAGACAGCTGTGCTTCGAGCCTACGAGCTAGTGCCAGAGGCCTATAGGCAGAAGTTTAGAGCTCACAAAAAGTTGCCTGACAAAACTTTTGTGGAGTTCGCCCGTGAGAAAGAGACTTTGTTTAAGCGTTGGTGTAAAGCGAGTAACGTGTTGGATTTTAATTCTCTGTCTGAGTTGATGTTACTCGAAGAGTTCAAAAAGTTGCGACGTTAGCACAGGCTGCGGTGCTCGCTGACGAGTTTGTGTCAACCCATAAGCAAACGTTTGGTGCTCCCCGAAATGATAGTCGAATTGCTCTTCCCTTTGTTCAGACTCCACCTAAAACTCAGGCTAGTCCGCCCCGCCCGTTAGCTCGTCGCTACAATGAGGAGCAGGCGTGTTACTATTGTCATCAGATGGGGCACATTAAGAGTGACTGTTTTATGTTTAAACGCAAGCAGTCGCAGCCAAATAAGCAACCAAAAGAGGTTGGTTTGGTCCAGACATTGATAGCTCCAACCTCAATGGTTCCGGACAAGGAATGTGATAAACTAGACCCCAGTTATGAACCATTCATGTTGAATGGTCTGGTTTCTCTCAGTGGCAATGAGTTGGACCAGTGTCCAGTGCGCATACTGAGAGATACGGGGGCAGCACAGTCTTTTATATTGTCAGACGTGTTACCTTTCTCTGAAGAGTCATCACTTGGCTCTAGTGTGTTGGTGCAAGGCATTGAGATGGGTTTTGGGTCTGTGCCTCTCCATCAGGTACACTTAAACTGCGGTTTAGCACAGGGAGTGATCAAAGTGGGCGTGCCCATCATTACCAGTGAGAGGTGTTACTTTTCTGTTGGGGAATGACATTGCTGGTGGCAGGGTTCTGCCAGTTCTAGAGGTTTGGAACACCCTTTGCAGCCTGATGTATTGGCTCAGAAGTTCCCTGAAGTGTTTTCAGTTTGTGCAGTCACCCGTGCTCAAGCACGTAGTTTGGGGGAGGTAGTTAATCTGTCAGAGACTATGTTTGTGTCAGAGTTGTCTGATACGCCTGCTTTCCCACTTGTCTCCACTCAGCCAACTGATGAGACGAGTGACCAAGAAACGCTTCAGCAGGATAAGCTTACCTCTGAGACAACTAAGTTGCCTATGACTCGTGGTAATCTTATCATGGCTCAGAAGGAAGATGCTAGTCTAGCCCAATGTTTTGCCTCTGCTCTTGCTCCAGAGATGGTTAGAAACAAGGAAGTGTCATATTTTTTTGATAATGATGTCCTGATGCGCAGGTGGAAATCTCGGGTGGATTTCGAGAATGACTGGAGTTATGTGGTTCAGGTTGTCGTGCCTACATCATATCGACAGTCTGTGTTATCTCTGGCTCATGATCATCTCTGGTCTGGACATTTAGGGATCACAAAAACCTATGACCGAGTTTTGAAGCACTTCTTCTGGCCCGGGTAGAAGAAGTGCTTTGTAACCAGGTTCTGTCGCACTTGTCATGTATGTCAAGTTACAGGGAAGCCTAATCAGGTTATTAAACCTGCCCCACTTCACCCGATTCCGGCTATGGGGACGTTTGAGCACGTTTGAGCACGTGCTGGTAGATTGTGTTGGTCCCCTGCCGAAAACAAAGTCTGGTAACCAGTTCCTGTTGACGATTATGTGTTTAGCTACACGGTACCCTGAGGCTATTCCTCTTAGGAAGATAAAATCTCAGTCTGTAGTAAAAGCCCTGATCAAGTTTTTCTCTGCTTTTGGACTGCCTAAGATAGTACAAACCGATCAAGGTACTAACTTCCTTTCAGGTATATTTGAACAGGTGTTAAAATCATTGTCCATCTCTCACAGAATCTCAAGTGCTTATCACCCTGAGTCGCAGGGTGCCCTTGAAAGGTGGCATCAGACCTTCAAGTCTGTTTTGCGCAAGTACTGTCTGGAGAGCGGAAGAGACTGGGCTGAAGGTGTTCCCCTAGCTCTATTCGCAGTCCGATAAACAGTTCAAGAGTCACTGGGTTTTAGCCCAGCTGAACTGGTGTTTGGCCATGCAGTAAGAGGCCCATTGAGGGTGTTAAAGGAGCAGCTTATGGACGAGACTCCATACCCCAAACACGCCAAACGAAATGTGTTGTCCTATGTGAGCAGGTTTAAAGAGCGGCTGCATGAGGCTTGTAGGGTCGCTAGGAGAGTCTCTCTGCTGCTCAGAGCTCTATGAAACGGCAGTTTGATAGAAAGGCACTCCAACGTTCTTTCCAGTCAGATGATATGGTTTTAGTTTTACTTCCATTCCCTGGCTCTTCTATGTGTGCTCGTTTTTTCGGTCCTTATTCTATTGAGAGGAGGTTAAGTGATACTGACTATGTTGTCAGAACTCCTGATAGGCGCAGGAAAACTCGAGTGTGTCACATAAACATGGTAAAACGTTACCATCCTAGAGGCGACATGCAGCCTGAGAGACGCAGTGCGCCCCCTGTGGCCGCTGTGGGAGCTGCGGTGCCAGCAGCTGTGAGTTCTAGTCCTGCTACGCTCACAGTGAGTGATGAGGATGGTGTTAGATTTCAGCTTATTTCTAAACTGTTCGGACAGACTCTGCGTTGTGTATTTTCAGTCGTAGTAGTAATTCTTGAAGTCGAAATCAAAGCAGCTTGACAGGTTGGAATAGAGGGTTGAATAGATGGTTTATTCCAGGATGTAATACAGCGAGATACAGACTTAGGTTGAATAATCTATAGTGGACCCGGTGGTCGATGACTTGTTCCTTGGCTGTCGAACCCTCTTCTCGTCGAACCAAAGGGTTGGGGCGAGTATAATACAAAAAGGGGATAGATGAATAACACGTGAACAGACGCACTCTCAGCCTTGATAAGGTATTTGGCCCTGGCTATGTCCCGGAGGACCAGGTTCAACCTACCTTGAGACATAACAATGGCAGAATGTTGGGGATAACACCTTGTATCAGTATGAGAGGCCCTGGCCTGTTCCTAGACTAGAAATGTGAACAATAAGAGAGACACTAAAATACACCAACATTCTACATTCCTCCCTCTTGATCATACTAAACATAGTTTAAAGATCACCAACAAAAAGAGAATTCAGTGTATTTTCTGGGGACCCATTAATAATTAACTAAATCAATGAAAGAAAGCATAAAAGGCAAAAGACAAGTAAATTCAAATCATACACAACTAAACCAGGTGTAGGCCACTATAATAAAGAAAATAACAAACTCATTAGGTTACACATGATTAAACCAAAACAGATAAAAATTTTAAAGAATCAAGAAGGTCAACTGTCCAGGCCCCTCCCTCTGCTTGGCAGTGAAGCTCCACCATTCTTCAATAGCTTCCACTGTTCCCAGCAGAAGAAAGTGGTTCCGTTCCTCTAAACAAAATTAATGGCCTCAGTGGAAGGCCTAGCCTTAGAAACGTTGCGAAGTTTGGGGCACCAGACCTTGCGATGGGGTGGGCTCTCTAACATAGCCACCCTAAGGGGGGCTAACAAGATCGGGGCAGTCCCCGGGGGGGTCGGTCGGGGGGCGGTCATTCGGTGAAACACACAGAGAGCTATCTTGACGACCACATAGAGCATAATAACGGGAAGGACAAACGGCTGTAAGATTTGGACTATCTGAGAAAACATGGACCCACCCAACCCACTTAGCCATCCTCCCAAAGACCAACCCGCCGTTTCCGACTTCAGCCTGGCCACATTATCATAGATGTCATGAACATAATTAGACGCATTCGTAGACGCATCGGGGACGTATGTGCAACATCTCTGGTGTAAATGGCGCTTGATAAAGAAACAGTACCCTCCAAGATGCACAGCAAGGAAGTCCAATAGATACTGATGTTGGAAAATCATTGTTCTAAGCCCGTACAATTCATGATTAAGATCAGTCAGGCCATGGCTGGAATCGTTCGCTATAGCGTCAATAATATGTACTAAATCTCCAATCTCATCCAGAGCAATTGTGACGCCATAGTTTGGAATGATAGCAGCAAAGACTCTCTGAGTTGGAGTAGCAACTGCACGCTTAGATCTAATTGTAGCATTACTCTTCAAATGTTCCTCTGACACAATCTCCAAAGCAGGCACTATGTAGGCGACATAACATGAACCACTCCAATTAGGAGGCAGATATGAATAAGCGTCCTGTCCACACACAAACATGGTCCCATTTACCGCAGGTAAGGCATCAGTGGCAATCGTTTGGCCAGGTGAATCACCAGGAACGCGGGTTACTGGGGGTAGGGGGACATTCACCAAAAGATTCTTCTCTGATATGGAAACCTGTTTCTGGCCCACAAAAGCTGAATATGAACACACACTCCTACCCACATCCCGGCCCTTTCCTTCATTGGTCCAACAAATGACACCCTTAGGAGCATAGCTCAATTTGATCTTAATTGGGGGGCCTGCATCCATTAGGACAGTGTAATAGGAAACCTGTGGTGCTGCTACAGATCCAGATCTAGGGTTACCTCTGATGACATCATGTTTATAAGCTGCGACATACTCGGGGATGGTGAACGGGACAGCGAGGTAAGGATATACCTGAGATGCAGCTGGCATAAGCCCACAAACCCAACATGACTGCTCCCCTTTAGCCTTAGCTAACCCATGGGCAGTTTGTAAAAATGTGTTATCTTTGTGGATTACATCATGGCTGTCAAATGAACAATTTCCCCCTGTAAATAGATGGCACAACAACATCCCAAACAATACTGGTAACATCATGACTCAGTTGGTTTTGAGTAGCAGTTGCAACAGAGTTCTTTTCAAGTTGATGGATGGCCACCGCAGGTGTGATGGGGGATGAGGATGAAAGTTCGTAGTAGGGCGTCAGGACGAACACTCCTGGGCAAAGAAAAAGTGCAGTATCAGTCATGGGGGAGGCATTGTCACAGCCTCCAACAGTAATAATAATCAACTATGGTTTGTAATTGTCTTAATGATTCGATAAACAATGAAAAATGATCATACAAAAAATTAATCGCTTGATTCGAAAATGGTTATATCAGTAATCAGTAATCAGTCATCATAGTTCTCAATAAACCTTGTGTGAATGAATGAATGATTGAACCTTTGTTCAAAAATAAAACAAAACAAACAAAAAGTTCTAAAGCTGAGCAGTTGTGTCAAGAAGGAACCAACATGAACTTAGAGAGGTGGTGACAAAAGTCCTAGCATCTTTCGAAAACTAACCTCTCATGAAAATAAAGGAATGAAAATAACAAACACTCAAACACTCCCTACTCTTCACCCCGTATCAGTTAGTTTGCGTGCCAAATCTAACGAGTGTCATTCCAAGTTGGTGTTATTGTTGGTTTCCGACACTGAATCGCATATGCGGCTGAGTTCTTCAGCACTCTGCGCCTGTAATTTCTTCCATAGTTCCTTCATTTTGTCTGAGCGGTTTTCTTCCCCTACTCTCTCGTTGGAGCGGTCACGGTACATCTTTCGAGGGGCTTTACATTCTCTTTGCCAGTGTCCATTTTGTCCGCAGTTGTGGCATGGTCGAGGTTCTTTCTGTCTGTCTGACTGGGGGAATCGTCCTCTATCCCTGTTGGACTGGGGGAATCTTTCTCGTTCCCTGGCCATTTCCTTCTTCTCGTCAGCCAGGAATCGAATCCTGACTTCTTCATCTCGATCTTCTTCAACTCCTTGATCTCTGCCATTGTGCTGCTTCGGTTGTCCCAGCCGGGAAACCTTGTCTTTACTCCCCTTCGGATCTCCGGCAGTACCTGCTGGAGGTACATGGTCTTCAAAGGCAAGTCCTGTGACTGGTCGATGGTGTCCATATCATATTCAGTTGGGCCTGAGTGCAGCAAATAACATTTGAAGAAGCGCTCGTTGAACTGGTCCAGACTCTCGTCTTCCTTCTGCAAACAACGTGTGATTGTTGTCCAGTTGACCTGTGCCTTGGAGTGCTTTTGGATCCACGCCTTTATGGCCTCCCATCCCTTCTCTGGTCTCATTCCGTCTTCTCCAAGGGCATCTTCCACCTCGTATCGAATCTGGGTGCGCTCAGTGCTGCTCAGGTGTTTGAACAATATAGCAAGCCCATTGTAGGGGTGGAGTTCGTACAGAAGCATCAGTTGTTTCAGTTTCATCCATGGCTGTAGGCCTGCTCTCTTTGGGTGGTCGATCTCCGCACTCCATTTTTCGATGTTCTTCGGGCTGGAGGGTTCATAGAGGATTGTGCGTCCCTCAGCGCTTTCTATCTTCTTCAAGGGCCTGAGGTTAACTATTTCGTCTTTCTCATCAACCTTCTTCATACAGGCAATGCTCACTGCCCTCTTGTGGGCAGACTTGCGAAGACGCTCTCCCTCTTTGTCTTCTTCTGCACTCTCCCCTTCCTTGGATGTGGTCTTGATCCGGGTCACGGCACCAAATGTTAGATTTCAGCTTATTTCTAAACTGTTCGGACAGACTCTGCGTTGTGTATTTTCAGTCGTAGTAGTAATTCTTGAAGTCGAAATCAAAGCAGCTTGACAGGTTGGATTAGAGGGTTGAATAGATGGTTTATTCCAGGATGTAATACAGCGAGATACAGACTTAAGTTGAATAATCTATAGTGGACCCGGTGGTCGATGACTTGTTCCTTGGCTGTCGAACCCTCTTCTCGTCTGTGGCCTTCATGTGTGGTGTGGCTGCGCCTCCCATCGCGCTGCAGTGTGGTTGTATGTTGTCATCAAATCCTCCAATGCATGATTCATTCTTAGTCACTGCTCCAGGCCTCACCTCGGGGGGTTGTTGTGTTGGGGGGTTCGGATGTCGAAATTGTTGTGGGATCTGGGTCGCATCATAATTAGCATAGTCAGGTGGGGCAGATGGATTTCCCTTCTGTGGCACGTGGGGAGTACTGCAGATGACCGGGTACTCGCCTATAAAGCTGTTGATGTCTGAAAGAACACTGTGTCCCGACTCCTGTAAACCACCAGGGAAGATGTATTCCCCATCTGGGCCACACAATGGCAGTTTGGGGTACATGCGACCATAGGCTCCCAAGGTTCTTCCTCCTTTGCCTTGGTCACTCCCCTCAGAGGGCCCTGAGTCGAGGCGAGGGGGTGGGCCGCTATCACTCCTTGTCTGACCAGCGTTGTGTGTAGGTCTGTCAACTTCCTCTGCTCTTTGTTCAGAGTCGCTTCATCCTTTAACAAAAGAATTTCGTCGGCAAGCAGTTTGATTTGCTCTCTATTTTTTTTCAGAGCAATTGTCTTTTCCAATTCATCTCTCTTTTTGTTGCTGACATGCTTAATTAAGTATCGCTTACACTGAGACAATAGTGACAACCCGATTGGTTTACTTCGTCTAGTCTTCTTGATCCAGTTTTTGAAAACCATCCAGATCGATTTCTTTGGCCAGCCTTTACCTTTCGGGATTTTTTCTATCTTTTTCTATCTAGGTAAAGCTAAACTAGCGCTGCCTAGAAAGAAACAAATAAACGTCTCCCACGGAGCTCGGTATGCCAACAACAGATGATGGCACACTTTTTCCCTCTTCGATTAAAAAAACAATATATGTGATTCCTCGGCGGGGATCAAAAACAACATAGCACTAACAAAAAAACTCTAGCGATTCATGTAACCTCACCAGTGAATTCAATACAAATACAATATTCTAGGACTCAATCCCAGACCAAAGGCCTTATTCAACAAACAAATTCAATATTCTAGGACTCAATCCCAGACCAAAGGCCTTATTCAACAAACAAATTCAATAGTTTCATATGGCGTATATTCAGTGATTATTGAGCAACAAACAAATTATCTTAATCACTAATACAGGTCCTCACTTCGTCAAGCTCTTAATGACACAACTTCATTACTCAGCAAATGTAGTGCAGCCTAATAGTAAAACAAATAATAATAATCACAGTTATGTGTGTGTAGATTATTTTAAGATTACTTTCTTGTTCTTTTCCCTTGGTCGAGAGTGTGGAATGAGATTCAGTCACCGTTGATTCCCACGTGGTGCATAGAGATGCGCTGGTTCAGCCGCGTTGTGGATGCGGGTCCCTCAGCAGGGCAGGCGTTGATACGTCTTCCCAGGCAGGGCGCGCGGTCTTCTCGGTCACAGGGCAATCTTCAGAGGCAATCGTCTTCTCACTCCTCTCTCTTCAAGACGGTGTCACGGCACCAAATGTTAGATTTCAGCTTATTTCTAAACTGTTCGGACAGACTCTGCGTTGTGTATTTTCAGTCGTAGTAGTAATTCTTGAAGTCGAAATCAAAGCAGCTTGACAGGTTGGAATAGAGGGTTGAATAGATGGTTTATTCCAGGATGTAATACAGCGAGATACAGACTTAGGTTGAATAATCTATAGTGGACCCGGTGGTCGATGACTTGTTCCTTGGCTGTCGAACCCTCTTCTCGTCGAACCAAAGGGTTGGGGCGAGTATAATACAAAAAGGGGATAGATGAATAACACGTGAACAGACGCACTCTCAGCCTTGATAAGGTATTTGGCCCTGGCTATGTCCCGGAGGACCAGGTTCAACCTACCTTGAGACATAACAATGGCAGAATGTTGGGGATAACACCTTGTATCAGTATGAGAGGCCCTGGCCTGTTCCTAGACTAGAAATGTGAACAATAAGAGAGACACTAAAATACACCAACATTCTACAATGGTCACAAGGTCCAACAACAAAGTCCTCGGTTATCCAACTCTGTGATGTTGTTGAACCTTCCTTCCTTAATGCCACACTTAAGTAAAGAGCAGGAAGCTGACATGGTGGGGCTCATTCATAATTTTCCTTGTCTATTTGGAGATGTTCCAACTCGCACTACTGTGCTGCAACATGACATAGATGTGGGTGATGCAAAGCCGATTAAACAGCATCCCTACCGAGTGAACACGGTGAAGAGATCAGTGATGAAGCAGGAGGTTGCATATTTGTTGGAGCATCACTTGGCACACCAGAGTGCAAGTCCATGGAACCTTGTCTGTTGGTTCCAAAGCCTGATACCACGTCCCGTTTCTGCACGGATTATCGTAAGGTAAATGCGGTCACAATTCCTGATTCCTTTCCCATGCCGCGTATTGATGACTGTATAGATACCATTGGGTCTGCCTCCTATGTTACCAAACTGGATCTTTTGAAAGGTTATTGGCAGGTGCCACTTTCACCTAGAGCCTCAGAAATATCTGCCTTTGCTACACCTGATAGTTTCCTCCAATATAAAGTTATGGCGTTTGGAATGCGAAATGCTCCAGCAACATTCCAACGGCTAGTAACTATAGTGCTGGGAGATGTGCCCAACTGTACAGCGTACCTTGACGATGTGGTGGTACACTCAAGAGAGTGGTCTGCTCACATGGGTTCACTGAGAACAGTGTTCCAGCGGTTGGCAGACGCTTCTCTGACCTTGAACTTGGCCAAATGTGAGTTTGGAAGAGCAACAGTGACCTACTTGGGAAAACTGGTCGGCGGTGGAAAAGTGCGTCCCCTTGAGGCCAAGGTAGAGGCCATCACATCTTTCCCAGTGCCAACCACACGGCGGGAGTTGCGCCGTTTTCTCGGGATGACCGGTTACTACAGAGGGTTCTGTAGGAACTTCTCCTCGGTTGCAGCCCCTCTGACTGACTTGATCAGTCCCTTAGTGTCTTTTGTGTGGTCAGATAGGTGTCAGACAGCTTTTGAAAGCTGTAAAGCCCTTTTGTGCAATGCCCCAGTCCTTAGCGCTCCTAATTTTGATGAACCCTTTTCTATTGAAGTTGATGCTAGTCAGGTTGGGGCAGGTGCAGTTCTAACCCAGATGGATTCCGAGGGTTTGGTCCATCCTGTAGGGTACTTCTCAAAGAAGTTCAACAGCAGCCAGACACGCTACTCTACAATAGAGCAGGAGACGTTGGCCTTACTGCTTGCACTGCAGTTCTTTGAGGTATATGTGGGGTCTAGTGTGGAGCCTGTGGTTGTATACACAGACCACAACCCACTGGTTTTTCTGCACCGAATGTATAACCACAACCACCGTTTAATGCGGTGGTCTCTGGTTATGCAAAGTTATAATTTAGTAATCCGCCATAAGAAAGGCGATGATAATGTTTTTGCTGATGCCCTTTCTCGTGTTTAGCCTGTCGCAGGTTGTTATTTTGAAAAAGGGGAACATTGATGGAATATGGTTGCATAGGGACGGTGTGGGTTATCGTCAGCCATGGGCTGACTCTTTATGGGGGGGAGTGTTACGTCTGGGGGTTATGTATGCTGTATGTTTGCAGGCATGTCTTGTTTGGTTCTGTTTTGTGGTGTTTTTGTCTCCCTCCTGTCACTTTTCGCAGATCTACCCCTGAGTTCATCAATCGGCCCAACTGTTCCTGATCAGCAATCAAGCTTCCCCTCACCTGATATATAGTCCCCTTTGTGTTCAGTTCAGAGGGCGGCTGTTTTTGGGGAGCAAGTGAGGACAGGAGGATACCCTGGGGTCTACATCTTGCATCACGTAGGTTTACCTATTGTTACAACCCTAGATTAGAGTGTGCACCACCCACTGTATTTTTGGGTGCAAAGTAAACAAAAGGTTATTATTTCCTTTTGTTTACTTTGGTGCCACTGTTAGTCCTCCTTGACCCCCGGGTTGCTTGTTTTCTTTTGTAAATAAATATTATTGTGCGATACCTGGTTTCGCGGTTTTGTGCCACTGCACCCTCACCCTACGTCTGTTGCCTTATGTTGCGCCCTTCAAATGAGTCACCACCAGGGGGCGTAACAGGCAGCTTAATCGTAACACCCGCAGAGATGCCTTCCCTCTACCACGCATAGAAGAGTCTTTGGACGCATTGTCCGGTGCTTGCTGGTTTTCAACCCTGGACTTGACCAGTGGCTATCACCAGGTGCCAGTCACTGAGACCGACCGGCCAAAGACCGCGTTTTGTACACCTTTCGGTTTATTTGAGTGGAACAGAATGCCTTTTGGGCTCTGTAATGCGCCCAGCACCTTCCAAAGGTTGATGCAACGCATCTTTGATGACCAGCAGTGTCAGTCTTTATTGTTATATCTTGATGATATTGTTGTGTTCTCCTCCACTATTGAACAGCATCTGGAGCGACTCAAAGTGGTGCTGGAGCGGCTTCAATGCGAGGGGCTTAAAGCCAAGCTCAGTAAGTGCTCGTTCTTTCGCAAAGAGGTGTACTACTTGGGCCATGTGATATCGGCTGATGGTGTCTCCACAGATCCGGGCAAGATTGAAGTGGTTGCTAATTGGCCGTTTCCCGCTACTGCCTCGGAGCTTCGTTCTTTCCTTGGTTTCGCCAGTTATTACCGACGGTTTGTGGAGGGATTCGCTAAACTGGCAGTTCCTCTGCATAGGGCTGTGGCTGAGTGTGGTGGCACCAAGAAGCCTGACCAGCGGTATTCCAGGTGTTGGACTGAAGAGTGTAACAAGAACTTTGAAACACTGAAAGCGAAGCTACCCACTGCGCCCGTGTTGGCTTATGCAGACTTCACCCTTCCATTCATTCTGGAGGTCGATGCAAGCTATGGTGGCTTGGGCGCAGTCCTCTCTCAGACTCAGGTGGGCAAGGTGAGGCCGATAGCCTATGCTAGCAGGGGCCTGCGACCTACAGAGAGGAACATGGCGAACTATAGCTCTATGAAACTCGAGTTCTTGGCCCTTAAGTGGGCCATGACAGAGAAGTTCAGAGAGTACTTGTTGGGAAATAGATGTGTTTTGTGTATACTGATAACAACCCCCTCAGTCATTTGTCTTCTGCTAAGCTGGCTGCTACTGAGCAGAGGTGGGCAGCCCAGCTAGCCTCTTTCGATTTCGAGATCAAGTATCGATCAGGGAAGAGCAACACCAATGCCGATGCTCTCTCTCGTCAGCACCCATCTGGTCCCCAGGATGTAGAGGCGATGCTTCCAGGTACAGCCATACCGAAGGCTTTGCAGCAAGCGTTGGGTTTGGGAAAGGCAGAGGCTTACTCCGCCTGAACTTCGTCTCGCTCAACAGACTGACCCTGTGATACAGGAACTGTTGGTGTTTTGGAGGAGGAAGCAGCGTCCTAGTAGTGAGGAGCGGGCACAGCTCTCCCAAGCTACGCTAGTGTTGCTGCGGCAGTGGGATCGCCTGCTTGAGAGGGATGATGTCCTGTACCGAAAAGTGTTCCGCCCTGATGGTGCTGAAGCCATGTACCAGCTGTTGTTACCCAATGTACTGAGAAACGAGGTCCTGACCCAAGTGCACCAAGAGCATGGTCACCAGGGGGTGGAGCGAACACTGGCGCTTCTCCGGTCTCGATGCTACTGGCCTGCTATGTCCTCCGATGTAGCCCGTTGGTGTCAGCAATGTGAGAGGTGTCAAGTGGCCAAGGATGTTCACCCAAGGGTGCACGGAGTCATGGGACATCTCTTGGCTTCCCGCCCCAACGAAATCCTTGCCATCGACCACTACACTACTCTAGAGCCGGCCCAGAATGGTCTAGAGAGCGTTTTGGTCCTTACTGATGTTTTTAGTAAGTACACCATGGCTATCCCTACTCGGGACCAGCGCGCAACCACCGTAGCAAGGGTTTTGGTGTCAGAGTGGTTTTATAAGTTTGGTGTCCCCGCTCGTTTGCATTCTGACCAGGGCCGTAACTTCGAAAGCTCGCTCATTCAACAGTTGTGTAACTTGTGTAGCTTGTAACTTCCTTCCTCGAAGGAAATGGTCAATGCGAGCGGTTCAACCGGACACTCCACAACCTGCTGCGTACTCTGCCAGTGTCTCGTAAAAGGGATTGGCATATGTGTCTTCCTCACGTCCTTTATTGTTACAACACGACACCCCACCAATCAACGGGAGAATCTCCCTTTGCCTTGATGTTCGGGCAGGAACCAAGGCTACCACTCGATTTCTTGTTGGGTAGGGTCGAGAGCCCGGTCGGGGGGTCCATCCATGAGTGGGTGCAAGAGCATCAAGCCCGCTTGGAGGTGGCCTTTGAACGCCGAGCTATCGCTCGGCGAAGGCGAGTCCATGATCAGCATGTAATAGATTTGCCTCTGCAGGAAGGGCAGTTGGTGTACTTGCGCGACTTCAGGGCCAGGGGGCCCCAAAAGACCCGAGATCGGTGGAGCTCGATGAAGTATCGAGTGTTGAGGATGCCTAGAGAGGGTGGCTCAGTGTATACTATTGCGCCAGTCGACGATGAGACAAAGGGCAGACAGGTCCACCGCACTATGCTGAAGGCGGTCGTAGGGGTGGACTCACCTCGTCCTGCCTCTTCCCACAACTCGTCACCCAGGGACGAACCATCTCCAGAAGAGGAGCCTTCATTCGAGTATGATTTGTTAGTCCTTGACCAACGACCTTCTGTGGCCAATTCTGCCATGCCATCCGCCGGACCAATTATGTCCCAAGGGCCTTCATCCATTCCAAACCCGGGGGCATCCTCATGTTCTCCTTTGGTCACTTGCCCTGATTCCAGCAACATGAGTCCACGCCGGACCCCACGTCAAACGGCTGGTCAGCACCCGAATGTGCATCGTCTTCCGCGGCCTGCTGGAGAGGCGCAAGTGGCCAACCCTTCTGCTTCTGTGTCCAACTCAGTGTCTGCCTTGTTTAGACCCTGGAGTTAGCTTGTTGTGTTTACCTTACTTTGTTGATCGTCGGGACGACGATCCAAGAAGGTGGGGTAGAATGTAGCAGGATAGAGGTGCTATCCATGTTAATCACGGTTAAGTACCACTAGTGGTCGTCATGATGTGGGCGGTATAAAAGCAGCCATCCTCCACATGCCTCTTTCTTTTTGCGCTCCTGTCACTTGCGCGTCACTTCCGGGCCAAAAGGTGGTCTGGTCCGATAGGGCGACTATTTGTTGCTGCTTCAGGGTTTTCGTGCGAGCTGTGGTGTAGTTCTTGTAAACGCTGATGACGGCCGGAGTCCTCTCTCCCTCCCTCCTCCTGTGTGAACGGGAGTGTGTGTGTGCCCGTGTTTGGTCGTAAACAGGACCAACTGCAATCAGCTCATTGGGGTCGCTGCTGCTTTGCTGGCTGATATTGTCTTTCCACGCTACTCCGCTTCACTGCTGCTGCACGCCGCGTTGTTTACCTCACGTGCTCTGCTCCGGCTGGCACCTCGTGCCTACTGCCGCCTGTCGCTGCGGCGCACCCCCCCCCCCCGAGTAGTTCTACCAAGGGTGCTCATCCAGTGTGTCTTCTAACCGGGGTTTCCCCCCATCCGTGTGTGCATGAGTGTTAATGTGTGTTCTAATTATTTGAATGATTTGTTTTCTTTTGGTTTGATTATTTCTTTAGTTCTGAGTTTATTTAAACTATCTCGTGTGTATTGTTTGTTTTCTTTTGATTTGATTACTTATTTAGTTCTGCGTTTATCGAAACTATTTTGTGTGTATTGTTTGTTTTCTTTTGGTTTTTTCAATGCAAGATTTTGCATTGAAAAGGAAAGAAGTTATTTAATAAATTGTATTTTTCTATGACATTTAAACTACGTCTCATGCCTTTTAAACGAGTGGACTTACCTGTGTGCTTTGCACTTTACATCAATTCCCTGAGGTGAAATTCCCAGGGTGGCGTTGTCGGTTCCTTTTTCTTATTTCTTAGTTAGATCTTTTAGTTTATTTTCCTTTCGCCTACCACCTTGCCACACGTGCTTCGAATTGGAACAGTGCTCGGGCAACGACTGATGACGTTTCATGAGTCCACGAGCACACGAGCACGCACAAGTACACAAATTGAGAAACGGCCCACACTTCACGATTAGCCCGTTTTGAGTACGGCATCCGGGTCCTTGAAGTATACTTCTTTTTGCCGGATCTGAATTGGAACGTACTGCATACTCACATTTTGGCTAGTAAGTACGGACAGTACGGGTATTGGAACACGGCAATGGTTCCAGAAAATGGAAACAAAATCACCCGCGCAGGTCGCTTGTTATTCTTGTCATCGGCAGAGCACTGTCAATCACGCACAGCCCGGTCAACGGCACATGTGATTGGAATTTACGTCAGCAGAGAGCAACCAATAGGTTTAGAGCCAAATGGTCCCCCCCCAGGAACGTTTTTTCTTTTCCTTTTTGCAGATCAACGATTTCAGACCTTTGAGTCACCATAGATATATATATATTAACTAGATGCCTCGTCCGCGGTGCTGGCCAATGGAGTCGAACGTCACCACTGGCGGCCATCTTACCATAGTAAGCTGCTCACCAATAACATTGTGCTGGTAGTGATTCATGTACTTTTCAAATAACCATAACTTGCTCAATTTTCCACCGATTTTCAAACGGTTTGGTTTGTTATAAACGTCAGAGATGTAGGTATGACATTACATACTCATGAATAATTGTTAGGTTCTAAGAAAAATAGAATAATGTTCTAAAATAGGTACAAGATTTGCCTTTACAAATATACATCAAGAAAGGCTGCATGTTGAAATCCCCACCCTGTACAGAGATGTATTTATGTAATTATATATAACCATGTGTTTTCATATGAAATGAACATTAAACAGAACAGATAGGTGCAATAAATACACACATGCACAAGGTATTCATGTTATTTATGTTAAATCAATATATGGAAATGTGTTGTCACTTGGAAATGTGTTGGTGAAAATGATGAAGAAGAAAAAATAGAAAACAAAATGATGTTTGCAGATGTTAGAAAAAAGAATTCAGGCTATAATCTATTTTTTCAGGGTGGCAAAACCTTTTTTACAAGGTGTTGAGTTTTCAAACCCAGACTTACAAGCCTTTAAGACTTCAGGTTTGAATTATGCCAGGGTACTGGCTCCATAACTGTTCACCCACCTAGCATGATTTAGCTTCCCCGGATGGTCAGCCCTCCACCGGCGTCTCTCGTTGATGTTGGAGTACACGATCAGCATCGCTGGGAACTGCCAGTGGAGGAAGTACAGTTCCTGCTTCATGGCGGTAACAACCTCAACTTGCCTCAATCGTTACCACCACAGTGGATGAGCAGGATCCAGGGCTGTTCTTCCTCTCAGGGTCTGTAGGAAGAAAGGGATGAGGGTCTTCCATCTCAGTCCGCCCCCCCAAACCAACTGAGCCTGGCCTCCAGGCCAAGGTGGGGGCCACAGGTTTCCCTGGCTCTCTTCTCTCCATGGCGGACGTAGCTGTTCCCGATAATCCACACTTCTGGCCCTAAAGATTACAAAACACATATTACTATACATGTAAATACAGAGTGAGGGGAATATTTAGCACAAATTGTTTGTTTTCCAATGGACTGTTAAGATATAGACGAATACAGCTTAGTATATCCTATGCATACACTAAGAACATGTATTTCTAATAATTTGTCATATTAGGGAACACACAGACAATACAAGATGAGAGTATGTGAATATATTCTCCTTAGACAAGCTAAATACTTACTTTGAATCGGGGGTTGCCCTGGCACTCCAGCCCTTGTCTGGGCCATTTTATTTGCAATAGCTAAAATATAAATTTAAGAAAAAAGGATTAAGGTGGCTAGCAAACATCAACTGTAGACATCCAATTGTAGCATACTTTACTATTTTTGGAGAGCTGTAGTGTTTTATATTATTTAACATTCCCTGGTACACTAGCTGATGGGTCTGTGTATATATTGGGCATGTTTTTAAATACAAAAAGGTATATACAAGGTGTTTTTCTGATAAAGTCAAAAAGGGGCAAACTAATCTAAAACAATAATTGTTAAACTTATCGAGAATCATCGGGGGGGTTAGTAACTTATACTTCCATGGTCAGTAAACAATGCGACTGCGATCGCTCAGACCTCTCGCTTATCATTGTTTTTTAGCTAACAATGCTAAAAACAAGAATATTTCTGCATCCGGTACTTCATGAACGAGGGCGTGGCTAGGCTCCCGTGATGCGGAAGCATATCTCTCCTTGATGTTGTCCTGCGCCATTGAGCAATTTACATAGGAATGAATGGGCGCCATTTTGGAATCCAGTGTCCATTATATAATATGTCCATGGGCTGGCCCCACCGGGACCGCCATGGACATATATGGTTCGTTCCACTACAGCGTTTCATTTTTCACCGTTCATTGGCTGTAGTGTGTGGCGTGATGAGTCATGACTCAAGTGACCTCCCACCTCACCTCACATGCCACGTGCGAGAAGTCCGGTAGCGAAGAAGAGAAGGAGAAGGAGAACTAACAAACATGTCGGAGGCACACAAACCAAAACGAGTCGATAACATGAATGAGGTAGATCACCTATTTGAGCACAGATTTGAGACCCTTACACCGGGATTCCACCGGACGCGTATGCGCCGCGGAACGGCTGTGCCGCGGAACGGCTGCGTCCTCTGCCCTGCGTCCATTCCTACCGGGCGCGTAACGGCAGCGTAGCGCTGCCTTGCGAGCCAGCCGTATTCACGCGAGATCACGCGATAATCCTAAACCTAATGTACTCACCTTCCACTCCCAAAACTATTGCAATTAAATGCCACGCTTTGTTCTTTCTGACATTTTCCTTATAAAAATGATGATTTGGTACCTGTTGCTGAACTTCGACAATGAGTCTCTCGTCGTCCATGTTGCCGACCCTCTGAGACCCTTTGATTGATTGACTGCTGACCTGGTGCCACCGGTCATGACGTAATAATGTTGATGTGAAGTTACATGAGCTGAGTATTGTGTTTTATTTTGAAAAGTGACCGGATGCTCTACGGCTTTTACTTTTCACTTCCTGCCCGGCTCGACCTGCTCTGTCGAAATTGACGCGGTTTAGCAGCGGCTCGCGGCAAAAATAGAATTGGACGGAAAGATAGCGTTGCGGCACGGCACGCCGCTCCTGGGACGCTGCTGAAACGTTCCGCGGCGCGCCCGGTGGAAATGGTCTCATTGATTAGAGTGGAAGCGATCAGCAGCGGTGACCGTGGCGCAGCCGTCCCGCGGCGCGTACGCCTCCGGTGGAATCAGGCCTTTAGTCTGGAGGAAAAATTTTTGGTAAAACGCCTTATGTCTTGTGCTTTTCAGTCTGTTTATGTTTTTCCCGTCTTATATGTTCCTGCTCCTGGCCTGCACCTTGTTGTGGTGAGTGGGCTTTAAACCAAGACAGGCCATTCTGAATTTTTTCTTTCGCAGCTATTATCTTTGATTTCTCCTCCAAGACGCTGCCTAGGCCTATGGGAGGTGTACTCCATGGTAAAATGATATTGAGTTCTTATAGTAGCTCTTACAGCTGTATGCGGTAGTACTGTGCTGAGGGGGGTGGCCGGCTTGGCGAGGAACGACCACCCCCCTCCTCTGCATTACCTCATCGACGATGACCTCCAGCCTCATCTCTCCAATAGCTATCTCTCCAGCCCCAATGTATCCTCCCTTTGCGATTTTCCAGCCGAATATAAGAGACAGGAATATGTTGGCAGCAAACTTATATCTGTGTCATTGATAGCATCGCCATGTCATGGCGACAGGCTGATAACACCCAAGAGGATGGCGCCCCAGCCCCCCCCCCTGTACTGATAGTAGTCCTGAGTATTATGCTACGGCCACACCAACCGCGTTGCTCGCGGTGGATACCGCGAGTACCGCGCCTAACCTGACGCTTGATCGGTGTGTGGTGGTTCAACGCTTCCACCGCGTCACCGCGCCACCGCAGCTAGATGAGTCCATGTCCATGCAAGTGAACGGAGCGTTCCCTCTTCGTCATAACTATCAAACCAAACATCCTTCACATTCACTGAGCAAAAATTATGAAATTAAAATGCACATTTCTTGCTAAAAATGTTTCCATAAACGCATTTAATGGCGTAACTATGTAACTATTTCCACCCAGAATAAAGAAAGATGTCGGCCGTGGCTGCGCTGGAGTCCGAGGTAGGAAACCCAAACGCCGCGTTTGGGTGCATGATAGAGCTTAGATCGGGTTAGATTAAATAATCTCGGATATAAATAACACTAATCGGGTTAAATAACTTCACATGGTGTGTCTGGTGTGTTTCCAGCATTTGTAGTGTTGATCAGCAGAGAAATAGTCCGCCAAGACGTTGAGGTTGCTGAGCAACCAGAGACTCTGTCCATGCAAGTGAACGGAGCGTTCCCTCTTCGTCATAACTATCAAACCAAACATCCTTCACATTCACAGAGCGAACATTCAGAAAGTAAAATGCACATTTCTCGCTAGAAATTTTTCCATAAACGCATGTAATGGCGTAACTATGTCACTATTTCCACCCAGAATAAAGAAAGATGTCGGCCGTATGCTTCTGTGCAAGCTCACTACTCTCTGCCAGTGACGTCGGGTCAAGCTCCACGCTGATTGGCTACCGTGGCTTAGCGTCACGCGTTGAAGCGGTGAAAGTTCAATTTTCTGAACTCCGGGCGTTGGTGCGGTGGGCGCGGTACTGCGTTTACGTGCGTAATTACGTGCAACTTCCGCGCCTAAAGCCCCCAACGCAACGCTTCACCGCTTCACCGCGTGTACCGCGCCTAGACCAATGGTTCCCTATGCAAAAATGCCGATTTTCAACGCCCCTACCGCGAGCAACGCGGTTGGTGTGGCCGTACCTTTACTGAGACAAAAAAGGGTTCAGCCGTAGACACAGTATAAAGGAAGTTTCACATAATCTGCTGAACCCAAGGTTGCCTACGTCAAAGCAGGGCAACTTTCGCATTCATGCTGTAACCACTAAGAGAGTAAACAAAGGGAAACTTAGACACACTGCTAACCTCACAAATCTCATATCTATTGCCTCCAAACCAAAAACAACCTTAAAGCCTATCAACAACACCATCAGGATGGCTCTACTTAATGTGAGGTCTCTTAATAACAAATAATTTTTAGTTAATGATTTTATTACCACTTCTAAACTGGATTTTATGTTTTTAACTGAAACATGGCTGGAACAAATTAACAGTGCAACCGTTCTGATAGAGACAGCTCCTCCCAACTATAACTTTTTTGATGCATGTAGATCTGGAAAAAGAGGTGGAGGGGTTGCTGCTATATTTAAAAATGGATTTCAGGGGAAACAGATGTTATTTGGTGATTTTCCATCATTCAAATACCTTAGTGCTGTATTGAAATGCTCCCCCAGAGTTCTCCTATTAATTATTTACAGGCCA
Source organism: Gadus macrocephalus (assembly GCF_031168955.1). NCBI lineage: Eukaryota > Metazoa > Chordata > Actinopteri > Gadiformes > Gadidae > Gadus > Gadus macrocephalus. The sequence goes on from NC_082399.1 coordinate 18,717,652, forward strand.
CCCACATATTCTGTCATTTTTTGATGACTTCACAGAATTATTGTCTAGCATCTCCACATAATTTGACTGTCTAGTTATAACTGGTGACTTCAATTTTCATACTGATGATTTGAATGACAAGTGTGCAAAAAACCTTTTTGCCATTTTGGACACATTTGAACTGTCTCAACATGTGAAAGAGGCTACTCATTGTAAGGGGCCCACTCTAGACCTGGTTATCACAAAGGGCCTCAATGTTTCTGATCTCTCTGTGACTGATCCTTCCTTGTCTGACCACTTTTGTGTTTTCTTTAACATATCTTTTATTCCCGACATACAGACAAAATCAAACACTGTCAAAAAACGGTATATCAATGAAGATTCTAATGTACTTTTTAAAAAGGCCATCTCCTTGCTACCACCTCTAAACCCATGTTCTGCTGATGATCTTGTAGAAAACTTTAATTTGAAAATTTTGAAAGTCATAGATGTCATTGCACCTTATAAGGTTAAAACGATTTCTGGAAAGCAAAAGGCACCCTGGAGAAAAGCTGCTTCTGTAACAGCACAGAAAAAGGAATGCAGGAAGGTTGAACGCATCTGGCGTAAAACAAAACTTCATATTCACCATGATATCTATAAAGAGAGCCTCCGTGCCTACAATTTAGACTTAAAAAATGCTAGAGAAACATTTTTCTCCAATATCATTAAAACCAACACTAATAATGCAAAAACCCTATTTGCAAATGTTGACAGACTGACCAACCCCCCAACAGAAATTCCACCTGATCTCCATTCCACGCAGAAATGCAATGAGTTTGCAGCTTTTTATATTGATAAAATTGAAGGTATAAGACGCGCCATCAATATCTCCACTTCAAACAAAAATGTTGGACTACCACCCTGTTCAGGCAAAAATTACGTGGCAAGGATCAATCAATCAATCAATTTATTATTTAAAGTGCAAAATCACCATGGTACATGGTCTCAATACACTTTACAAAATATCAAGTACAATAATAACAATATTAAAACAATATTAAAACACCACAGGAATATGATAAAACAGTTAAAAATGAGTTTAAACCAAAGTATTGAGTAAAAAGGTATGTTTTAAGACGGGACTTGAAAATTGCAGTGGATGAAGCTTCTTTGATACATAGTGGGAGGCCATTCCATAGAAAAGGAGCACGGTAGGAAAAGGCCCTGCCACCAGCAGACTTTTTATTGATTGGTGGGATGACAAGGAGGTTAGAACTAAGAGAACGGAGTGGACGTGGCGGAATGTAGGGAAAAAGTAGTTCAGTTAAATAAGAAGGTGCAAGTCCATTTAATGCCTTATAAGTTAAGAGAAGAACTTTAAAATCGGCTCTAGCCTGAATGGGCAGCCAATGTAATGATGCCAGGACAGGAGTTATGTGACAGTACCTACTTGTTTTTGTTAAGAGTCTGGCGGCTGAATTTTGCACAAGCTGAAGGCTCCTAGTAGAACAGATGGGGAGGCCAGAAAAAAGGACATTACAGTAATCCAAACGGGAAGACACAAGGGCATGGAGAACCACCTCGGCGCTACGCCGGGACAGAGTAGGGAGGATTTTAGCAATGTTGCGCAGATGAAAGAAGGCCGACCTGGTGGTTTCCTTGATGTGAGTCCGGAAAGTCAGGGTTGGGTCAAAAGTAATGCCTAGGTTTCTAATGTGCGTACTTTCAGAGATTGAACAGCCATCGATATTAAGACAGAGACTCTCAGAGAAGTACTTTCTCAGAGAAGTTATTGGGCTTAATCACCAGCAAATCAGTCTTAGCAGTATTAAGCATGAGAAAGTTTTGACTCATCCAGGTCTTGATTCGGCTAACACATGATTCCAGATTTTGTATATGGGAGGGGTCATTAGGCTGTAGTGGGATGTACAGCTGTGTGTCGTCAGCATAGAAATGGAACTTTATACCATATTCGGCAATTATCATACCCAGAGGGAGCATGTAAATACAAAACAGCAGGGGCCCCAGGACAGACCCCTGGGGCACACCAGCGGTAACCATAGAGCATTCTGACAAAGAGTTATTGAAACTGACACATTGGGTTCTACTAGATAAGTAGGACTGGAACCAAGAGAGCGCCAGCCCGTGAATACCAACGTAATGCTCCAGTTGGTGTAGAAGCACACAATGATCTACTGTATCGAAGGCCGAACTTAAGTCAAGAATTAAAAGTAAGGAGGCTGATCCAGAGTCAGCAGTGACAAGTAGGTCGTTAACTACTCTAGTTAGGGCAGTCTCAGTAGAGTGGCAGGAGCGGAAACCAGACTGAAAATTGTCAAAGAGATTATTGGCAGAAAGGTGGAGAGTCAGTTGATCAGCAACAATTCTCTCAAGTATTTTAGATAAGAAAGGCAGAGTGGAAACAGGTCGATAATTTGCAAGAACCAGTGGATCGCTATTGGGTTTCTTGAGGAGTGGTTTAATGATAGCAGATTTATAGGTTAAGGGGACACACCCCTCAGAGAGGGAAGTGTTAAAGATGGCACATATAGGGGCACTCAGAATAGGAAAGAGTTCCTTAAGGAGGTCAGAAGGGATGGGATCTAGTGAACATGTTGTTGGCTTTGAGGCGGCAACCATTGAGGCCAGGGCCTCAGCAGAAATAGGTTTGAACTGAGAGAGTGAACTCGTGGACCAGGACACAGAGCACTGGCTGGACATGGTACTAGACGGCTGCTGGCTAATGATATTGTTCCTTATTTGGGAGATTTTGTCGGTGAAAAACTCTAGAAAATCATTAGCTGTGAAAGAAGAGCTCAGAACCGTTGAAGGGTGTGTAAGCCTGGCCACAGTATTAAACAGGACCCGATGATTGTTCTTATTGGTATTTATCAAATTGGAGAAATAAGAAGATCTGGCAGCAGAAAGTGCATGTTTATAATGTTTAAAGCTAATAGTCCAGGCGAGGCGTGAGGACTCTGATTTACAGGTGCGCCATCGGTCTTCAAGTTTACGACAAGCCCGTTTTAAAGAGCGAGTGAGGTCGGAGAACCAAGGTACAGATTTAGTTCGAGTGCCTCTACTGGTTCTAAGAGGAGCAAAGAAATCAAGCGATTCTGACAGTGCACTGTTTAGGCCATCTGTAAGGTTGTTGACAGACATAGACGTGTTGGAAAGTGACTCAAGTTTATCGGGCAAATGATCAGCTAGAAGGGACTTAACATGGTTGTTAATGACAGGTCAGTAGTAATATCCTTTGTACAGACTAGATCCAAAGTATTACCGAGATTATGAGTGGGACCAGTGACATGTTGGATGAAGTTGAGACTAAAAAGAAGGTCCAGAAATTTGGTAGCTTTGGAATCCAAAACATCATTAATGTGAAAGTTCAGGTCACCGAGCAGAACTATTTTGTCGTACTTAATCAAGGCGGTAGATAAAAATTCAGAGAACTCAGTTAAAAAAATGGGATTAAACCTGGGTGGTCTATGTAGCCCTGTACAAAAACCACAAGTTACAGAGCATAAAAAATAATTAACAGTATAATAAAATGCTGTGTTTAATGTTCATAAATAAATAGAGTTCATAATAATAAAATGGGTTAAAATGTGTGCGGGTTAAAAGCATAAATATAATACGTTTAATAAAACTATTTACAGTTAAAAGATAAATTAATATAAAGGTCTTTAAGTTTATCAAGTCTAAAATATTTGTGAATTCAGGATATAAAAGAGGAAGAAGCCGTGTTTATGTTTAACTTAAAGGTCCCATGACATGCTATTTTATGTATTCTTTAATATAGGTATTAGTGGGCAACTAACACAGTATTCAAAGACGTTCCCTAAATTCAGCCGTGGTGCAGAGTTACAGCCACTCCGAGCCAGTCGCACATTGAGCTTCCCCCAAATGCGCTGTTTCGGTGGGCGTGTCAAGGAGGAGGGTGGGGGTGTGGCCCTGAGCAGCTTGCAGCCACCATGCGCTCTGTTTACAGTGGATGTATCGCAATGGCGAGCCGCACACAGCTTTTAGCCGTGTTCTGTAAATATTCTAGAACACACGGGAGTCCTGGAGCTCTATATCTAGATATTATCATATAGCCTACACAGATATCTATATCATATAATATATATTATCACGGCCAAAAGCTGTGTGAGCCGATATTATGAATCTCAAACGACCGCGTTGGGTTCTCCGACGTTCCTGGTTCTTCAACGTCCACATCAATGTGAATACACACACTGTAACGCAAGTGTTTCTTGTCGGTTCTTTGACGTGTCTTGTATTTCCACAACGAGACTGTCGTGGGGGTTATCTGAGCCGTGGTTGAGAAGGAATTGGGGGAAAGGAACTTTGATTTGACTCGCTGAAGTACATGAACTGCGACATGCCGCCGGTTGCCGCGAGGCACCATCGCCCGGCAGCGGGCAGCCAGCAGCAGGCAGCGCGCGGTTCAGTCGACTTCAGGTTGATGTGAAAGTGGAAGAACCAGAGACGTCGCAGAACCCAACAAAGTCGTTTGTGATTCATAATATCGTCTGGAGGCGCACACAATATGTTATATGATATAGATATCTATGTATATGATATTATTTAGATATAGAGCTCCAGGACTGTAACGCAAGTGTTGTACACTTCCTTGTTATTTGGATAACCGTTCTGCTGTTGGTGTGACGTCGGACTCTCGTATCTGGTATTTCTACAACGAGACTCGTATTGGGGGTTATCTCAGCCAAGGTTGAGAATGAATTGGGGGAAGGAACTTTGGCTTTGACTCCCTCAAGAACATGAACCACGACAAGGAGGAGAACGGGATCTTTGCCGGGCAGCGCTTATGCACCTCCGCCTCCGGCGGTGGTCCCTCAGCGGGGCTCAAGCGGGAGACATTCGCCGCCAACAATCCCTTTCTCCTCCATGTCGTGGTTCATGTTCTTGAGGGAGTCAAAGCCAAAGTTCCTTCCCCCCAATTCATTCTCAACCTTGGCTGAGATAACCCCCAATACGAGTCTCGTTGTAGAAATACCAGACGTGTTATGCGCCATCACACCAACAGCAGAACGGTTATCCAAATAACAAGGAAGTGTACAACACTTGCGTTACAGTCCTGGAGCTCTATATCTAAATAATATCATATAATACATAGATATCTATATCATATAACATATTGTGTGCGCCTCCAGACGATATTATGAATCACAAACGACTTTGTCGGGTTCTGCGACGTCTCTGGTTCTTCCACATCAACCTGAAGTCGACTGAACCGCGCGCTGCCTGCGGCCGGCTGCCTGCGGCCGGCTGCCCGCTGCCGGGCGATGGTGCCTCGCGGCAACCGGCGGCATGTCGCAGTTCATGTACTTCAGCGAGTCAAACCAAAGTTCCTTTCCCCCAATTCCTTCTCAACCATGGCTTAGATAACCCCCACGACAGTCTCGTTGTGGAAATACAAGACACGTCAAAGAACCGACAAGAAACACTTGCGTTAGTGTGTGTATTCACACACACACATGTGGCGCTCGCACGGTCGAGTCTCATTGGCGGGCCAACGTCTCTGGGCGGGCCAGGCAGAGTAAGGGGAGGAGCTGAGATTCCTCATGACGTCATGAGCACAGATTTCCAAATCAGCGCGCTTGAGCCTCCGTTTTTTCAAAGGCGAGCAGAACAGCTAGTGCTTGTTTTACACCAAACGCAAGTTTTAGCCACTGGGGGACCATAGGCAGGCTAGGGGAACTCATATTTATGTTAGAAAACCTCATAAATTGAGATTTTCATGTCATGGGACCTTTAACCTTTTACCTGTCACGCGTAAATCATTTAATTTGTTTTGTCTTTGGTTGTATTAAAACTTCACAAGCCAATCCGAATAAAGTCTCAACGTGTAAAGGGCGGGACTAGTGCAGCAGGTTAGCGTGGGGAGTAGTGAGCACATGTAGAGAAAGAAACCTGACCGGACTGAGAGCTAAGAGGAGGCATCGTAGTGTGGGAAGCAGTTAAGTTTTATCGTGAGGTCGACTACTCGTGGTCCTGATTTAAACTTCTTTGTGACCTGCAAAAAGGTGAATACGATGTGTATGCCTCCATTGTGCTATATCTAACTGTTATAGTAACAAAGAGTAGCCTACTGGATGTGTAACGCGGTAAGCGACGTGCTAGTTAGCGGTAGCATTCTGTGTTAATGTGCCCGCATATCGTAGTTTTGTATTGTGACTTAAGTTAACGCAAAGCTAATGCTAGTTCGATATGAAATAGTGTTTGATATTATGGCTCATTGGATAATATGCTTAAAGGAGCTGGACGTTGGAGAGAGAGGGGTTTCCAGCAGATGGCCCTGCTGTTTCTGTGTTTTCTTCTTTGTGACTTCGCCACCGCCATTGCCCACGTGTGTGTTTGGATTGCCACCGCCATTGCCCACGTGTGTGTTTGGATTGCCACCGCCATTGCCATTATCTTCGTGAGAATATCATCCCCCAATCCCTTTCTGCCCCTACTAATTACACCCTGGATTTCGTGAGTACTGATTTAGACATTGCACGTGCTTTTATTTTGAGCTCAACGCTGAGTGAAGCGGCCAGTACAGTTTTTAGGCCCCACCGCACACAAGCTTCAACTAACAGGCCTGCAATGGGTTAACCTCATTTAAAGTGTGTTGTTAATTTGATTGTGTGTGGTACATTGAGTTTGCATTGTTGTAAATTGGAGAATCCCGTGCATCTGATTTTATTTATTTTATTTGTTTATTTGTTTTCTTTTCCTAAAATACATTCGACTAGTATTTCATTTTCTTGAATAAATATGTGATTGAATACTTTTACATTTAAAATACAGTTGTGGTGGTCATTTATTAAAATTATCTAACAGTAACATATGAATAAAAGTTGTAGTTTCCTACAACGAGCCCAGGCCCAGTCTTATTGTATTAACCACTCTAGATTTATTATTAACTACATGGGACAAGGGTTACATCTATAAATGAGTAATGCCAGGATATGTTGGCGGTTTCCAATAAGGATGGCCAGGTACTCAAAAGATGTGAAGTCACCGAGTGAACATACTGTACAGGGAAGTTGATTAGAGAAGATAACTGCAAGTCCCCCACCCGTTCTGTCTTTCCTAGCGGAGAATAAGAAGCTATAGTCAGGGGGAGACGCCTCACTAAGAACAGCACTGGCAGTGGACGCCTCAATAAGAACAGCACTGGCAGTGGAGGAAAGCCAACATTCAGTGAGGAAAAATAAATGCAGCCCATAGTGAGTAATAAAATCATTAAAGGTCCCATGACATGAAAATCTCAATTTATGAGGTTTTCTAACATAAATATGAGTTCCCCTAGCCTGCCTATGGTCCCCCAGTGGCTAAAACTTGCGTTTGGTGTAAAACGAGCACTAGCTGTTCTGCTCGCCTTTGAAAAAAACGGAGGCTCAAGCGCGCTGATTTGGAAATCTGTGCTCATGACGTCATGAGGAATCTCAGCTCCTCCCCTTACTCTGCCTGGCCCGCCCAGAGACGTTGGCCCGCCAATGAGACTCGACCGTGCGAGCGCCACGTGTGTGTGTGTGTGTGTGTGTGTGTGTGTGTGTGTGTGTGTGTGTGTGTGTGTGTGTGTGTGTGTGTGTGTGTGTGTGTGTGTGTGTGTGTGTGTGTGTGCGTGTGTGTGTGTGTGTGTGTGAATACACACACTGTAACGCAAGTGTTTCTTGTCGGTTCTTTGACGTGTCTTGTATTTCCACAACGAGACTGTCGTGGGGGTTATCTAAGCCATGGTTGAGAAGGAATTGGGGGAAAGGAACTTTGGTTTGACTCGCTGAAGTACATGAACTGCGACATGCCGCCGGTTGCCGCGAGGCACCATCGCCCGGCAGCGGGCAGCCGGCCGCAGGCAGCGCGCGGTTCAGTCGACTTCAGGTTGATGTGGAAGAACCAGAGACGTCGCAGAACCCGACAAAGTCGTTTGTGATTCATAATATCGTCTGGAGGCGCACACAATATGTTATATGATATAGATATCTATGTATTATATGATATTATTTAGATATAGAGCTCCAGGACTGTAACGCAAGTGTTGTACACTTCCTTGTTATTTGGATAACCGTTCTGCTGTTGGTGTGATGGGGCATAACACGTCTGGTATTTCTACAACGAGACTCGTATTGGGGGTTATCTCAGCCAAGGTTGAGAATGAATTGGGGGGAAGGAACTTTGGCTTTGACTCCCTCAAGAACATGAACCACGACATGGAGGAGAAAGGGATTGTTGGCGGCGAATGTCTCCCGCTTGAGCCCCGCTGAGGGACCACCGCCGGAGGCGGAGGTGCATAAGCGCTGCCCGGCAAAGATCCCTTTCTCCTCCTTGTCGTGGTTCATGTTCTTGAGGGAGTCAAAGCCAAAGTTCCTTCCCCCAATTCATTCTCAACCTTGGCTGAGATAACCCCCAATACGAGTCTCGTTGTAGAAATACCAGATACGAGAGTCCGACGTCACACCAACAGCAGAACGGTTATCCAAATAACAAGGAAGTGTACAACACTTGCGTTACAGTCCTGGAGCTCTATATCTAAATAATATCATATACATAGATATCTATATCATATAACATATTGTGTGCGCCTCCAGACGATATTATGAATCACAAACGACTTTGTCGGGTTCTGCGACGTCTCTGGTTATTCCACATCAACCTGAAGTCGACTGAACCGCGCGCTGCCTGCTGCCGGCTGCCCGCTGCCGGGCGATGGTGCCTCGCGGCAACCGGCGGCATGTCGCAGTTCATGTACTTCAGCGAGTCAAATCAAAGTTCCTTTCCCCCAATTCCTTCTCAACCATGGCTCAGATAACCCCCACGACAGTCTCGTTGTGGAAATACAAGACACGTCAAAGAACCGACAAGAAACACTTGCGTTACAGTGTGTGTATTCACATTGATGTGGACGTTGAAGAACCAGGAACGTCGGAGAACCCAACGCGGTCGTTTGAGATTCATAATATCGGCTCACACAGCTTTTGGCCGTGATAATATATATTATATGATATAGATATCTGTGTAGGCTATATGATAATATTTAGATATAGAGCTCCAGGACTCCCGTGTGTTCTCGAATATTTACAGAACACGGCTAAAGGCTGTGTGCGGCTCGCCATTGCGATACATCCACTGTAAACAGAGAGCATGGTGGCTGCAAGCTGCTCAGGGCCACACCCCCACCCTCCTCCTTGACACGCCCACCGAAACAGCGCATTTGGGGGAAGCTCAATGTGCGACTGGCTCGGAGTGGCTGTAACTCTGCACCACGGCTGAATTTAGGGAACGTCTTTGAATACTGTGTTAGTTGCCCACTAATACCTATATTAAAGAATACATAAAATAGCATGTCATGGGACCTTTAATATAGGATGTCTTGCTGGAGAGTGACCTAATGTTAAGTAAAGCACAGCTGAGGTCGGCAGGTGGAAGAGCTGGGGGGACAGGAACTGATTTTATACTAATCAGGTTAGATGTGACCCTCCCATGAGTGCTGGAACGATTAACTTTACTGGGATCAAGATTGTTGCTATGAGGACAGTGAGAGCGTTTCGACAGGATGCAACGCCTGTCAGTAACTCTAATAGGGATATGAGTGCAGATAGAAGTTGGAATTGACATTGGAAAAGTGGTATGAGGATTTGCTGCAGGTTTTGCTGCTGCAAAAGAACTAGGTGGAGTAAAGGGGCCAGAAGTGCAAACATTAAAGATGACAGCAGGACCCGCACTGTCAGAGACAGTGTTGTGACAGGAAGACAACGTGTGCAGGGCAGAGTCTTGCTGGGAAAAGCATCATTTCAGGCTGAAAGCAATGAAGTTAATAAAATTGCTTGTTCATCTTTCAGACCCTTTCCTATTCAAGTGTAAGCCATCAAATTTGAAGAGATCACGCTCAGTCCAGAAATAGTCAAAATTGCTGATAAAACCCAGGCCTGTTGCAGTGGTGAAGTTCTGCATCCACGTGTGCAGACTGAAAAGTCGGCTAAAACGCTCTGAGCTTTTGAGCAGGGTGGGAATAGGGCCAGAGAGAACACACCTCTTCCCGAGGCTTTCAACAGTGTGAATCAGTGACTCAAGATCAAGGTAAAGTTTGCAGGAGCGTCTGGACATGACGTAATTTGTGCCAGTGTGCAATAGAACAGTGTGAACAGATGGGTGGAGATCAATAAGGACAGGTATCAGTTCTATAAAGTCAGTAGTAATCCCACCAGAGAGACAGTAAGTAATGGAGCCTGGGAGATGCACATTTCTGATGATAGTCACCAAGTATAAGAATTTCAGGAGGTTGATTCTTGCAGCCATTGTCATAGACTGACAATTTAGGAGACAGGGAGAGATGGGAGTTGCCAGGGTTTTCAGGATCAGTAGAAGAGGGATTAGCGCCCCCTACGCAGATGACGTCATCATTGCGCGTCGGGGCGAACGGACCCACTCCAGGCAGTGGGAACGATTGCTGCGGGGCAGGTAGAGGAGGCCAGTCTTCTGAAAGGGATACAGATGAAGGGGATGAACACCTTGGACGTTTATCCTGGGACATTAGTGGACTAGATGGAGGGGTGCGACGCTTTCTGCGTCGGGAGATTGGCAGGATCGGTTGCTCCTGAGCGGTGAGTGAGGATGTAGCCGGTAGCCCAGCTAACTTCTCCAGTGGGGTGAAGAAGTTTGACAACGGGATGAAATCATCGTCGTATTCATCCAAGTCAGGAGAAAAGAAGGGGAGAGAGACCCGTCTCCCCTTCTTAACAGCAGTCGTCCAGGAGGAAGAGGGAGCATCCGATGTGCGGTGGTCAGCGTTGGCCAAGCTTGGACCATCCTTCTGCAGCGCTTCCACCCGGGCGAGAAGCGAGGATTGGCGCTGGAGGACATCATCCAGGAGGGTCGCAATGGAGCGAAGCTCTGACTTCAGGCAGGACAGCTCATGGTCCGCCGTAGTGAGTGGAGGCATACTACACAGTTCCCCAATCACTTCTTTCTCACGAGGAGAAATCTATCATGGGAGCTCTGGTGAACAAGCTGTCACAAAGGAGGCTGCGACTCCCCAGTAAGTCTGCTAAGAACCTGAGGATGGCATGCTTTAATGTTATAGACTCTCAAAATCTTGTGGAAACGGTGACACATCCATCTGTTGCCTTGATACTATACCTAATAGGTAGGTACCTACCTACCTATTCTCTTTAAGAATGTTTTCGACTGCCTAGCAGTAGACATATTGCAAATAGTTAACAACTCTCCAGTCAGGCAATTTCCCAAAAGCTTTGAAAACTGCAGTTATTAAACCCCTTTTAAAAAAGCGGAGCCTAGATGCCTCTATTATTAACAACTACAGACCAATATCAAATCTACCCTTCATAAGTAAAATCATTGAGAAAGTTGTCCTCCAGCAACTAAATCACTTCCTGGCATCAACTGGTTGCTATGACACCTTCCAATCAGGATTTCGACCCCTGTACAGCACTGAGACCGCCCTTATTAAAGTTGTAAACGACATCCGTCTTAACACAGACTCTGGCAAAACCTCAATACTAATGCTACTTGACCTCAGTGCTGAATTCGACACTGTAGACCATACATTACTTCTGGAAAGGTTAGAAAACAGGGTGGGGCTTTCAGGCACTGTCTTAAATTGGTTCAGGTCCTACCTACAAAATAGGAACTACTTTGTTTCCATTGGCGACTTTGTATCAGAATCAACCAACGTGACATGTGGAGTCCCACAAGGTTCGATCTTAGGACCCTCTTTATTCAACATCTACATGCTCCCACTAGGGCAAATCATGCAAAATAACAATATTGACCATCATTGCTATGCTGATGACACGCAAATCTATGTATCGCTATCACCAAATGACTATCGGCCCATAGATCGGCCCATAGATTTCCTTCAACTAAATGAGGACAAAACAGAGATAATTGTATTTGGTTCTAAAACGGAAAGGCTTAAAGTAACCCAACACCTTCACTCTCTGTCCCTGAAAACCTCAATCAAAGCCAGAAATCTAGGGGTTATCATGGATTCAGATTTACATTTTGACAGTCACATCACAGTCACACAGTTACAAAATCTGCATATTATCACCTTAAGCAAGACTTACCGCTACACCAAGTGGCTGCATTAGGGATAATATAACCTAACCCTATTATTGTAGACTTTGCATCCCTTCCCGTGTCTGTCAAATTATTTTAAAAAGTTATCTTAATTCGTAGATGACTTGAGTGACTTGTGTCATTTCTGTGGGGAGGAAGACACCTTTGATAAAACGGAAAACGTTACTTGGATAAGTAGCATTATAGGCCTACTGTAATATTGGCGCGCAGCCCCTATGAACCTGCACATATTTATAAGTCAGCCTAATGCTGCCTTCTTTTTTTTCAGATTGCGTGTGATGCCTGTCTGAGGTGGTTTCACACAGGGTGTGTAGGAAATCCAGCCATGGAGAGCAATTATGCCTGTTATGCATGCCTTCATGCCTGCGTCCAATAAATAGGCTACTAGGGCTGGGCAAGTTGACGCCTAATTAAGCGTTAACGCAATCTTGTTTGTTTTTTTAAAATGGACGCATTAAAGCGCGTTATTATTATTTTATTTTTTTAGGCCTACTTTGATTGTGAAAAGGTTTTGCCCAGAATGTCAACATTCTTTCTTGTTTTTAGTTCCGCTTACTGTACAGTCAATTACAATTGCAGTAAGTGACAGCCTGTTTACAATTCCCAAATCTGTGGCGCTACTTATTTGAATTTACCTCCACTTGTAGTTACTGTTGGTTTACAATTGCAGTAAGGGACAGCCTGTTTACAATTCCCAAATCTGTGGCGCTACTTATTTGAATTTACCTCCACTTGTAGTTACTGTTGGTTTACAATTGCAGTAAGGGACAGCCTGTTTACAATTCCCAAATCTGTGGTGTTCCGTAAATGACATATTCAAACCACACTGGGTGAGTCAATAAAACTCACTTGAGATCACTTGGCCAAGTTATTGTACATTTGGTATAAATGATAATGTGTCATTCAATTTGATATCTCATTCAACTTAATTTGGAGTGGATAAAAGTGTGATTAATCGCGAGTTGTCTCACCAAACAATGTGATTACAACTTGTAATCTTTGTCCAGCCGTAATGAATACATTATTGATGGAGATGGTTTCCCCTATTTTTGTCCTTTAATCATATTCCTTTGCAAAGATTGACAAGGAATGGTCTAACACAGGGGTTTTCAAAGTGTGAGAGAGTGAGCCCCCCCTCAGAGAAAAAAATTCAGCTGAGCCCCCCCCCCCAATTTTTTTTTCTAAATACCTGTGTTTTTTAACATATTTTTTAAACATATTTCTGAAACATTACAACATCTTTTTGCGTTTTTAAACAACACAATTACATTTACCCAACAACTTTATCTAAGCATGTTTTAGCTTAACCTTTTTTAAATACATTTGAACATCTTAATCTGTGTAAACCAATATCATCCGACTGCAGACACAAATGGGCGTTCCCGTGTCGTGGACGTTCTCGTTCACGCAGACTAAAACGCCCCCCCCGGCGTTCTCGTGTGGTGGGCGTTCTCATTTACGCAGGCTGGAACGCCCCGTTCTTCTTCGTCGATCTAGTATGGGCAGCATAGAACTGACGTTAGCGCCCCCTTCTTCGATCTCGTAATACGGGTACGTTAGCCAGCTAGGCCTACAGAATGTTAGCTTACATTTATGTGTCGGATCTCGGCCCACACTTTGCATCAAACTTGATGCAACACGATCATTACAGGGAGGCTCCATGATCTCAAGTTCATTATCTTCTGGGTTAGTATAGGTAGGGTATTACCGTATTAGGTATAAGTGCGATGTTTGATATAGTTGTTTAAGAATATGCCCAAATTAAATAATGAATAGATTAAAATAACACTTGGGACATTATGCAGTTCAAATCCAGTTACCAGACACTATGAAGGCTCAAACAGTAGGCCATTTGACTCCCAAGTGTTCACTTACTTTTCCCACTGAATGTTTTCAATAAAGACAAAATACAGTAATTGCTCTGTAACAATTAACCTTACAACATACATCGTAGGCACAAATGTATGTTATACATCGTATAGCATTTGTCACAAAAACAAAAAAGAAAGGAGTAATAAAATACCAGCATTTCTGGGCAGATACATTTACTACAGTAGTATGTACATTTACAAATGGAAGGGATTGCAAAAAAAGACGTCCCAAATAAAACAAAAAAGGAGTAATAAAAGAACATTATGCTAGGCAGACATCTTTTATGACAAACCTGCCATATGTAACGTTCCTCAGTACCAGGGGTGCGCTTGGCCAATTCTTCTTTTTTGAGAAGCCTTTGAGGCGTAGCGCAAGGCCACTGCCACAGCCTGCATTGTTGTAAATCTTTCTAACCGTTATGCATATGAGATTGTCTTTATTAAGCTTAATGTCCTCTGCCAAACTGTCATTTATATATATGGAAGGATGGAGAGGCTTGATTAGTTCTCGGAATGTGTTTGAAACCCTGTTGAACACGCCAAGCATCGCCATGTCCAGTCTCAGCGTCTCTTGTACAATTTGCTGAAGGACTTCGGGTGGTAAGAATGGCCTGTCCTCTGTTGTGCCAGATTGGAGCGTGTGGCTGAGATGGGGAGATGGAGAGGGTGAGCTTGGTGTGCCAGCTAGTCCTGCAGGGCTAGAGAGAGCGAGAGAGCCGAAAAAGAGTGAAGGAGAGCGAGAGAGAGGGAGAGAAACAGGGATTATAATCAACCTTCAATTCAATCACACAAGCCCAGACCAACCCTACCCACACCATTAAACAAAAAGGCAGTCACTGATCGATCAAAAGTCTGAGAAAGAGCAAGAGAGAATATACGTAAATAGAAAAGTATGGACATAGTATGTAATACCTTTCACTGCTTAGTGATTGGAAGGTGTGACTGAGATGGGGAGATGGAGAGGGTGAGAAGGAGCCAGCTAGTTCTGCAGGGCTAGAGACAGAGAGACAAGTGTATTGGCTACGATCTTTGTGAGCACCAAAAATAAGTAAATAGCAACATGGACACAGTATATAAACCTTTCAAGCATAAAGGTCTCCAACAGCAACCTGTCCAACCACCACCTCCTGATAGAGAGCATGTCCCCCTGAAAAGTAAAGTTATGCTTTAAATGACTTCATAGCCTAATACAAATTCATGTTACAGTACTGTTTAGCAGTGTACTATGGCAGTGTAAATTATTGTGAAGATGTAGCCATCTCCTCCCGTAAGTGCAGTACCTGAAGACAGAGTAATGTGTATGACCTATGATGCATGTTAATTGTAGCCTCCAGTAAGGATGACTAAATTATTAAAAGCCTTATATTTCATGCTACACATCTGATTGAGATTTGAAAGAACTCACCTCACTGAAATCATATTGCTTTTGAGGGTAGAATACATTGCGTACTGAAATTAACATACAAATGAGTTAGTTGTTTTACAAACTAGTCATCAGTCATCATTTCTGAAAATAATGCATCTCACCATCAGCATAAACACCCCACAGCTGTTGCTCTGATACTGGTGAGGTGCGTCCTGTGGTGGTAAAAGGGGAATGTGATTTGTCAATGATTCTTATTAGTATATAATGCTTATAAACTATAAAGTGATATCCACCCTCATTTTGTAGCTACACACAAAAAGTGCACTATGCACTTTCAACAAGCATTTAGCAGCAACCAGGGCCCATCAGCGTCACATAGGAACACTTCATTAAATCATAATAAACAATCTAGAGGCCTGCCTGTCTACCAGTGAATGCTACTCTACGAGATGCAATGAATCGTGCGCCAGCCACACGTTTTACCTCGTCAGCCAAGTAAAGTCCCTTCCAAGGTCCATTGGACAAAGCATGTGCCAGGGTACTGAAAAGGTTTGGAAGACGTGTGAGTTGCAATTCATATGCATCATCATCAACACGCTTCGGTTTCACCCAAGGGTGAATTAAAAGTACATGTTTTCCTAAACGTTGGTCATCAACGAGGTAATAAAGTAGTAACTAAGGGCACATCTATCATCTTTTTTTCAGAGTGCTAACGATCTTTATTCATTCGTTGCGCCGCGACCGAACTGACAGAATTCTCTGATATGCCATGCATGTAAACATACTAGTTAGTTTAGACGTACTAGTACGTTTACATGCACAGTTTAATCCGATGCATGTGTCACCACAACGAAGCAGAGTGGCCGCGATTTCATGCCTCTTACCATGCCAGCTGACACCTTAACATCCAACTTAACAATGTACTTTGGTAATGTTAACCTCACAGTAAAATAATCGGCAAAGCCTTCGCTGCAAACTTTACCCTCTACCTACAAACCGTCTTAAACGTTGCTGATTTCTGAATAGTATATGCAACGTTTATGGACGATAGCATAGCATTCGCTGCTACCGAACCATGCTTGTCACGAGTATTTATATCGGATTCGAATTCGTATACAACGATACCACAGCTAAATCAGTGATTTAAATGAGAATACTTCACAGCCAATGTTGTCAAATAAACAATATCATACTTACTGACATAATCTCTCATCATAACCCTTTCGTTTTTCTGGAAAGTTACTATATCTTGCGAAACTCACTCACCTCTTCTTGATTGATTGAAACGCTACAGGAACGCCTGATGGGCGTTTTTGTGTCATGACGGGAACGCCCGATGGGCGTTTTTGTGTCATGACGGGAACGCCCAAGCCTGCAGCTGGACCCTTCTCGTGTAAACTGCCAGTTTACAGATTCATTCAGGGTCCCCGACTCTGAATTTTCTGAGTCGAATCAGATCTGCCTTTTCAGTCCAGAGATTCGACTATTCGGCGGGAATGTTTACCGGCGTTGCTATTGTCGGAGATTAATCGAGATATAAAACACTTAGACTAATTTAAGAGAGTGAGTGCAAAAGAAATCGAGGGGTCCGGAGCAAGAATTGACAAAAGACTTTATCGTGCAGAAAAACAACAACGACAACAGCCTGAGTGGATCTATAGAGTCACTGCCGTTCACAAACTGCGGCGTCTTTTTATACACACAAACAAAGCAGCTTCTCCTTGAGGTGTCTGCCTCCATTCAGTCATAAATCCATCTTAACCTGAATGGTCAGCAAATAGACAACAAATGGTCAGCAAAGATAGCCCTGCTCCTTTTAGGGGGGGCTCCATCTGTTCTAAGCCCAGACACCTAGGCACCGTGTGTTTTCCACTATTAGGTATAAAAGACCTCATAATAATCACAGTTTACCATAGCATATAATCAGTAATTTCTACCACACTATGGTGACCTAAATTATTATAAGCAACTGAAAACGACGCCGGTTTGAAACTAAAACTGTGATGTCTTTAGATAGTATTGAAGATACAAGTGTGTAGATTTGTTTAATGGTTTGAACGATGGTAAACGGTTGAAAAAGGAATGAGTTACGATGTCTAGAAGTAGGTGTATCAGAATGGGCTGACGTCTTCAATGAAAACAGCTGAAAACGAAGCGGTATGAAACTAAAACTGTGATTCTGAAGACATTTTAAATTATATCGAAATTATGTTTAGATATTATTGAAGATACAAGTGTGTAGATTTGTTAAATGGTTTGCACGAAGATAAACGGTTGAACATTTATTTAGTTATGTTCATAGACCGCGGAACGTGTTTGAACAAGGGGGGGCCACAATCGCAAGAGGGGGTCACCAACATTTTAGGTCCGACATTATCCATAGCCAAGGCTATGCACGGTATACGAGGACACGCACGTAATGCCATCAGTCACGTCAGCCAGCACAGAACAGTGCAGAATAAAATGCACAAGAAAGGTACCTCGGTGGTCGGTGGTAACGCAACTGAAACTGCTTGCTTGTACCAGTACTAAAGAGAGAGAGAGAGAGAGAGAGAGAGAGAGAGAATGCGGATGCGGATGCACATCACTTTGCCAGGATGATTTTACTTTAAATGTCCAAACAGCCAACAACACTAATAACCCAAGTCCAAAATATGCCAGCACAGAAGTGCGCAAATTGCCAAAACAGTCAACACAGCACAGAAGGCTAGCCTACATAGATGAATCAATGGTCATGACTTAAGCCCACAACATGCCAGCACATAACTGTGCAGAATAAAATGCTCAATCAGCCAACAATACACAACAAAAGCACCACAGTAAGATGTTAACTCAACATAAACTCACTTGTATCAGTACAATGCAGTATAAAAACATTGAACAAAGAAGAGTGCACACGGCGGTGCTAATAAAACCATTGACCTACGCTTAAAACTTCCCAAAGGCCTGCCTGCGTCTGTCATTGGCCTGCACGAACTCCTTAGCGATGGCTGTCATGTCGATGTCCTCCAGAATGTCACGGTGAATATGGCAGTTCATCAAGTCATTCAGTCTTTTTTGTGTCATTGTGGATCGGAGGTATGATTTCAGTCGACGAAGTGTGGAAAACGAACGCTCTGCTGATGCCGTACTGACTGGGATGGTGAAAAAAAGTTTCAGAAGTTTGTGTACTTCGGGCAGCAGGTCTTTTGCGACAGGAACAGCATTCATTGCATTGCTTATTACTCTCACTGACAGTTTGTCATTTTGAAGTGCAGATGTCTTAATCGTGTCCGGCAACATGCGCAACTGTGCGGAGAGTTGATCAAAGTCAAAATCTTTGTATAGACACGTAATGGATGATGGGAGTGTCACCTCATCCCCGTTCCCAGCTGTCACTAGTAGCCTCTCAATGTCCACCACTACTCTGAAATCACGCTGGTCGAAGCGCCTATCCAGCTCATTGTCAATGATGTCCAACACCTCAAAATACTGCTTCCTGAAGTATTGTGATGCACCATCAAACAGGTGCTGTGTATCACCTCCAAACTTTTTGGGCAGTCTTGGTTGCCTGGGTAGCTGGGGGCGCTCAGTCAGATCGGTAGATTCCTCACTAACTGACTTGAAGAAGCTGTCAAATTCCTTGTCCGATCGTTGCCTTTGGATGAAAGCCCGTGTCACAGTGACTGCGCTTTGCGCATCTTGCAGCATTATGTTGGTATTTTGCAAAGTCTTGGACAACTGCTCAGTTGGGGAAAAAATCAAGTGCGCCAGGCGTAGACCGAAGTAGGTGCTGAATTTTTCATGCACAGCCAAAATGCCTGCAGCTTTTCGACCAGGTTCATCGTGTGATTCTTCCGAAAACTCCTCCATCGCAGTGGTAAGTACAGAGTAGTTGTCTATGACTGACTTCAGGGCCCTGCTTCTCACCGTCCATCTCGTAGGACAGAGCGTGCGAAGGTTCTGTGTTTCTGGTTTCAGCTCGGCCTTTAGTGACTGGAATGCGTTGTTTCGTTTGGGGGACTGCTTAATTAGCTGTGCCACATCATGCACAATGTCTAGTGCATCTCGAATCATTTTGCATTTCTTTGCAGCATCTTGAAGGCAGAGGTTTAAACAGTGCGCCAAACAGTGCACAAATATTGCTGCAGGATTTTGCTGTTTAAATCTAGCAGAAACTCCCCTCAGATGGCCGGCCATATTAGCAGCACCATCGTAAGCCTGCCCTCTGCATAAACCCGGTGACACATTGCATCTGGTCAGAATGTCGTTTAGGACATTAAAGATGGTCTGCGCATCTGTCTTGGGTAAATCGAAAAGCCCAATGAAATCCTCACGAACTGTGTACGCATCGTCAACCCATCGAAGCACTGTGACAAGCTGTTCTTTGTTGGATATGTCTCTGGATTCATCTGCGAGGATAGCATAATGTCCATCCCGAATAGGTGACAGCACTTTTCGTAAAACATCAAGTGAAATCAGGTGAATCATTTCATTCACTATGTCATGAGACATGTAGTTTTTGTCTCTGAGCCATCTGCTAATTGACGGACAGTCCTCTGATCGGAGCTGCATCAACTTGTACAAGTTACTGTTCTCGGGCTCGTTGCCGTCTATTGGAATTCCCTGGCCCGCCAGAAAACGTAGCGAAGATAGCTGCTTCAGCAGCATTTCTCTCTTAAGCTTCTGGTTTGACTGTAACTGTGTGTCCAACTGAGCTGCTACGCTGGGCTGCTGGGACACCAGAATTTGAAATTGAGCAACACTGTCTTTGTGATGCTTGCTGTTTGTATGCTCCCTGAATGTATCTACAGCATTTTTCCAATTGTTGAAACCGTTCACGGCAAAAGCAGGCTCGTTCTTACTCACCGCTAGGTTTTTCTTAGCACAGCAGCGACATTGCGTGCAGAACAGTTTCCCTCTGGTCTCACATAGAGTCAGCCAAGCAAAATCCTTGAACCACTGGTATTGCAAGGATCGGGTGCGTTGTGAAGAACCTGTCCCTTGCACCCTCTTGGTTCTTTTTAGCACATCGGGATTGCTTGGTTGATGAGGCGTTGTAAGATCCCTGCAGCACTCACTTGAGCAGTTCCCATGGCTAGCCTCAGCTAGGTTTGGTTCGGTTAGCGTAGTTGGAGTTGAAGAACATTCCTCTCTGTTGCTTGGTTGGTGGTCCACAGTTGAAGGTTGGGGTACAGCTGTCCCATCAGATGATGCTGCGCTTTTTATTTGTTTTCCTTTGAAATATTCAAGAATGGTTTTGTGCCTTTTCATTTTGATATTCCAATCCACGCCACGAACAATCTCTGCAGTCTACCACAATCACTAGTTCTACTTCTTTCGCGCGATTTTCAGTGCTGCGCAGTTATAGGTCTACATTTTGCAACATTCATGCATGACGTGTGACGTGAACAATATTGGTTTAGAAATACGCTTGATTAAATTATTACAGCATGGGTTGTGTTTAAGTTTGATATTGTCGACAGGTTTTGAGTTGAAAAAAAAACTTGCAGGCCAACATTCATTTTTTTTTTTAATAATCATTTCAAAAAGTTACCCGGGCCACGGCCCCCCTGGCCCGGCCGGTTCCGCGGTCTATGGTTATGTTACTTCTACAGTTGAAGTACGACGATAGATAATATTATTGTAACGACCGGTGTTCGTAACGTGTTCGTTCTCTTCCGGGTTCGTGCCGGGGATTCTGGGAGATGATGTTGTTGCTGTTATGGTTGCTATTATTGTCGTTGTTCTGGGTCCGTTGCTAGTTGTTGGTCTTGTTGATGATCAGTGGGGTTAATGGGTTGGGATTGTTCATTGTTGTGTGTTGTTCTGTTGTGTGTCGTTGTTGCCACCATCACTGAGAATGACTTGTGTGTTAGTTAGGTGTGCTGTTCTATGTACGTGTTGGTGAGTCAATAAAAGAGGGTGTTTCTGCAGTCGAGCGGTGTATGGGGCACAGAACCCCTAATTGACCAAAAGCCTGACTCCGTGTTCTTCCTGGTCGGCGCTACATTGGTGTCAAAAGTGGGATAATGGAAAAAGACACGTTTTCGGACATGACGCGTCCAAAGGAGGAAGACTCTGAGGAATGGCTCGGCACGACGTCCGCGCAATACCGCCACCCAGTGGCCGTTGGCGGTGTCGCAGGATCGGCGGCGGTCGGTCGCCACCTAGTGGCTAGGCTGCCCAAGTTTTCTGGAGCGACGCCACTGGAACCTTACCTGGCGCAGTTGAGGATCGCCGCGCGATACTACGGCTGGGGTATGGATGAGTCCGCCGCCCAGCTTGCCCTAGCTTTGGAGGGAACGGCGTTGCAGGTTCTGCTGGACCTCGCCCCAGCGTCCCCGGCAGCATCCACCACAGCGTCCACCACCCGACGACAGACGTAGGTCCGGAGCTGACCGGCGCTGTTTCCGATGCGATGAGCCAGGCCATCTGGCCCGTGACTGCCCGGCACCGGCACCACGGGCTAGACCATCTTGTCCGGCGGAAAA
Organism: Gadus macrocephalus; assembly: GCF_031168955.1. Classification (NCBI taxonomy): domain Eukaryota; kingdom Metazoa; phylum Chordata; class Actinopteri; order Gadiformes; family Gadidae; genus Gadus; species Gadus macrocephalus. The sequence goes on from NC_082399.1 coordinate 18,739,437, forward strand.
CGGCGGCGGAGCGGCCCAGTGAGGGGACCGCCGCTCCGGATTCCTGCCCCTCTCCACGGTCGGTGCGCTCTGGTTGGTGGCCCGGGCCGCGCCAGGGGCCTTTACCTCGACGGCCGACCCTGCACGGCCCTGGTGGACACTGCGTAGACCATCTCCCTGGTGCGTCCGGGCGTTTTTCCGGGCACCACCGGCGCACTCTCGGGGGGTGGACGGCGACCAGCGTTCGCTCTGCCTCTGCCCGGTCCCTGCATTCCCCGCGGCCCTGTATCTGCCGCCTTTCCTTCCCCTGAGACCGCCGAGGCCGTCAATGCGCTTTGGCTGCGCAGTGGAGCTGGCCTCGACGTACAGCAGAGTCTGCAGCTGAGGCTGTTACTCGTTTTGCGGCTCGGGATGAGGACTGCAGGCGGACAGGGCTGGTGCAGCATGCCATCGACACCGGCTCTGCTCGGCCCCAAGGTCCGCGAGATGGCTGCCGGGGGAGTGATCGAGCCCTCGTCCAGTCCATGGGCGGCCCCGGCCGTCCTGGTGAAGAAGAAGGACGGTAGCTGGAGGTTCTGCGTGGACTACCGGCGCCTCAACGAGGTCACCCGGAAGGACTCGTACCCGCTTCCACGGATCGACGACGCCCTGGACTACATCGGGGGGTCTAGCTGGTTCAGCTCCCTGGACCTGCGTAGCGGCTACTGGCAGGTGGAGTTGGCGCCCGAGGCCAGACCTAAGACTGCGTTCACCATTGGACAGGGGCTGTGGCAGTTCCGTGTCATGCCGTCGCCTATGCAACGCGCCGGCGACGTTCGAGCGGATGATGGAGAGGGTGCTGGCGAGCATCCCCCGGAGTCGTTGTGTCGTGTACCTGGATGATTTGTTGGTACACGCCCGCGATTTCGGGGGGGCACTGGCGAACCTGCGGGAGGTTCTTGGGGCCATCCACCGGGCCGGGTTGCGGCAGAACCCTGCCAAGTGTTCCCTGCTGGCCAGGGAAACGCTGTTCTTGGGGCACGTGGTGAACGAGCATGGCGTAGCCACTAACCCGGCCAAGGCGGCTGCACTCCGGGACTGGCCGACCCCCACCAACGCCGGTGAACTGCAGAGTTTTCTGAGCCTGGTGGGGTATTACCGCCGGTTCGTCCAGGACTTTGCTACGGTCGCCAGCCCCCTCCACCGCTTAACCGAGGCAGGCCGGCCGTACGTCTGGGACAACGCCTGCGCCACGGCCTTCGCCCGACTCCAAGCGGTGCTCACCGAGGCCCCGGTCCTGGCGTACCCCGACGCTGGTCGCCCTTTCGTCCTCGACACCGATGCCAGTAACGTGGGGGTCGGTGCGGTCCTCTCCCAGGGGGTGGGGGAGGGGGAACGTCCCGTCGCCTACTTCAGCGAGAAGGGTCCAGCTGCAGGCTTGGGCGTTCCCGTCATGACACAAAAACGCCGATCGGGCGTTCCCGTCATGACAAAAAAACGCCCATCAGGCGTTCCTGTCGCGTTTCATCGATCAATCAAGAAGAGGTGAGTGAGTTTCGCAAGGCATGCTGGGTATGCTACCCTTCCTTTTTTGGCGGTTTTACCTCGTAGTAACTTTCCAGAAAAATGAAAGGGTTATGATGAGAGATTATGTCAGTAAGTATGATATTGTTTATTTGACAACATTGGCTGTGAAGTATTCTCATTTAAATCACTGATTTAGCTGTGGTATCGTTGTATCCGAATTCGAATCCGATATAAATACTCGTGACAAGCATGGTTCGGTAGCAGCGAATGCTATGCTATCGTCCATAAACGTTGCATATACTATTCAGAAATCAGCAACGTTTAAGACGGTTTGTAGGTAGAATGTAAAGTTCGCAGCGAAGGCTTTGCCGATTATTTTACTGTAAGGTTAACATTACCAAAGTACATTGTTAAGTTGGATGTTAAGGTGTCAGCTGGCATGGTAAGAGGCATGAAATCGCGGCCACTCTGCTTCGTTGTGGTGACACACGCATCGGATTAAACTGCATGTAAACGTACTAGTATGTCTAAACTAACTAGTATGTTTACATGCATGGCATATCAGAGAATTCTGTCAGTTCGGTCGCGGCGCAACGAATGAATAAAGATCGTTAGCACTCTGAAAAACAGATGACAGATGTGCCCTTAGTTACTACTTTATTACCTCGTTGATGACCAACGTTTAGGAAAACATGTAGCCTACTTTTAATTCACCCTTGGGTGAAATCGAAGCGTAGTGTGTACTGAATGCGTGTTGATGATGATGCATATATGAATTGCAACTTACACGTCTTCCAAACCTTTTCAGTACCCTGGCACATGCTTTGTCCAATGGACCATGGAAGGGACTTTACTTGGCTGACGAGGTAAAACGTGTGGCTGTAGAGTAGCATTCACTGGTAGACAGGCAGGCCTCTAGATTGTTTATTATGATTTAATGAAGTGTTCCTATGCAACGCTGATGGGCCCTGGTTGCTGCTAAATGCTTGTTGAAAGTGCATTGTGCACTTTTTGTATGTAGCTACAAAATGAGGGTGGATATCACTTTATAGTTTATAGGCATTATATACTAATAAGAATCATTGACAAATCACATTCCCCTTTTACCACCACAGGACGCACCTCACCAGTATCAGAGCAACAGCTGTGGGGTGTTTATGCTGCTGGTGAGATGCATTATTTTCAGAAATGATGACTGATGACTAGTTTGTAAAACAACTAACTAATTTGTATGTTAATTTCAGTACGCAATGTATTCTACCCTCAAAAGCAATATGATTTCAGTGAGGTGAGTTCTTTCAAATCTCAATCAGATGTGTAGCATGAAATATAAGGCTTTTAATAATTTAGTCATCCTTACTGGAGGCTACAATTAACATGCATCATAGGTCATACACATTACTTTGTCTTCAGGTACTGCACTTACGGGAGGAGATGGCTACATCTTCACAATAATTTACACTGCCATAGTACACTGCTAAACAGTACTGTAACATGGATTTGTATTAGGCTATGAAGTCATTTAAAGCATAACTTTACTTTTCAGGGGGACATGCTCTCTATCAGGAGGTGGTGGTTGGACAGCTGTTGGAGACCTTTATACTTGAAAGGTTTATATACTGTGTCCATGTTTCTATTTACTTATTTTTGGTGCTCACGAAGATCGTAGCCAATACACTTGTCTCTCTGTCTCTAGCCCTGCAGAACTAGCTGGCTCCTTCTCACCCTCTCCATCTCCCCATCTCAGTCACACCTTCCAATCACTAAGCAGTGAAAGGTATTACATACTATGTCCATACTTTTCTATTTACATATATTCTCTCTTGCTCTTTCTCAGACTTTTGATCGATCAGTGACTGCCTTTTTGTTTAATGGTGTGGGTAGTGTTGGTCTGGGCTTGTGTGATTGAATTGAAGGTTGATTATAATCCCTGTTTCTCTCCCTCTCTCTCGCTCTCTCTAGCCCTGCAGGACTAGCTGGCACACCAAGCTCACCCTCTGCATCTCCCCATCTCAGCCACACGCTCCAATCTGGCACAACAGAGGACAGGCCATTCTTACCACCCGAAGTCCTTCAGCAAATTGTACAAGAGACGCTGAGACTGGACATGGCGATGCTTGGCGTGTTCAACAGGGTTTCAAACACATTCCGAGAACTAATCAAGCCTCTCCATCCTTCCATATATATAAATGACAGTTTGGCAGGGGACATTAAGCTTAATAAAGACAATCTCATATACATAACGGTTAGAAAGATTTACAACAATGCAGGCTGTGGCAGTGGCCTTGCGCTACGCCTCAAAGGCTTCTCAAAAAAGAATTGGCCAAGCGCACCCCTGGTACTGAGGAACGTTGCATATGGCAGGTTTGTCATAAAAGATGTCTGCCTAGCATAATGTTCTTTTATTACTCCTTTTTCATTTTATTTGGGACGTCTTTTTTTACAATCCCTTCCATTTGTAAATGTACATGCTACTGTAGTAAATGTATCTGCCCAGAAATGCTGGTATTTTATTACTCCTTTCTTTTTTGTTTTTGTGACAAATGCTATACGATGTATAACATACATTTGTGCCTACGATGTATGTTGTAAGGTTAATTGTTACAGAGCAATTACTGTATTTTGTCTTTATTGAAAACATTCAGTGGGAAAAGTAAGTGAACACTTGGAGTCAAATGGCCTACTGTTTGAGCCTTCATAGTGTCTGGTAACTGGATTTGAACTGCATAATGTCCCAAGTGTTATTTTAATCTATTCATTATTTAATTTGGGCATATTCTTAAACAACTATATCAAACATCTCACTTATACCTAATACGGTAATACCCTACCTATACTAACCCAGAAGATAATGAACATGAGATCATGGAGCCTCCCTGTAATGATCGTGTTGCATCAAGTTTGATGCAAAGTGTGGGCCGAGATCCGACACATAAATGTAAGCTAACATTCTGTAGGCCTAGCTGGCTAACGTACCCGTATTACGAGATCGAAGAAGAAGGGGGCGCTAACGTCAGTTCTATGCTGCCCATACTACTAGATCGACGAAGAAGAACGGGGCGTTCCAGCCTGCGTGGGGGGGGGGGGGGGGCGTTTTAGTCTGCCTGAACGAGAACGCCCACGACACGGGAACGCCCATTTGTGTCTGCAGTCGGATGATATTGACTTCAGCCGCACTCTTTCGGGCGGAGCGCAATTACTGCGTGACCTGACGGGAGCTGTTGGCTGTGGTCCTGGCCGTGCGGCATTTCAGGCCGTACCTACATGGCAAGCGCTTCCTGGTCCGCACCGACCACGCGTCCCTCACCTGGCTCCTCAGTTTTAAGAACCCTGAGGGCCAGGTGGCTCGATGGCTGGAGATTCTGCAGGAATACGACTTTGAGATCCAGCATCAGGCGGGGCGTATCCACAACAACGCCGACGCACTCTCCCGACGGTCCTGTGCGGTCCTGGAGTGTCGCTACTGCCTGCGACAGGAGGAGCGGGTCCACGAGTCTCCGATGGTGGCGGCTCTCCAGACCCCCGAGGCTGACCAGACCATCGGTGAGGCGGAGGGGTGGCTCCTGCTGACGGCGAGTCAGTTGGAGCAGCAGCAGCAGCGGGCCGACGAGACCCTGGCGTTGGTGAGGGACTGGCTGGAGGCGGGGCAGCGCCCCAGCTGGCCAGAGGTGTCGGCACGAGGGCCTGAGGTGAAGGCCTATCACTCCCAGTGGGGATGCTTCCGGCTCCACAACGGGGTGGTCCACCGCAGCTGGCAGGACCCTAGGGGTAAGAACAACATTCTGCAGCTGTTGGTGCCCCGTGCACTTCGTCCCCAGGTGCTGCAGCTGGTCCACGGCTCGGTGGGAGCGGGGCACTACGGGAACGCCAAGACCCTGCATCGCCTGCGGGGGCGGTTCTACTGGCTGGGCTGTCGACGGGACGTGGAGCAGCATGTCCACTGCTGCGACACCTGTACGGCGCAGAAAGGGCCTGCCCAGCGTTCCCACGCCCCGCTCCAGCAGTACCTGGTGGGAGCACCGATGGAACGGGTGGGGGTCGACGTCCTTGGGCCGTTTCCAGTCACCGACTCCGGCAACCACTACGTCCTCGTGGCCATGGACTACTTCACCAAATGGCCCGAGGCGTATGCGGTGCCGGATCAGAGCGCTGCCACCACCGCGGAGAGGCTGGTGGAGGAGATGTTTGCCCGTTTCGGGGTCCCTGCCGAGCTCCACAGCGACCAGGGGCGGAACTTTGAGTCCCAGGTCTTCGGGGAGGTCTGCCGGCGGCTAGGGGTGCACAAGACCAGGACGACGCCGCTCCATCCCCAGAGTGACGGGGAGGATGGGGGTCGCCATCCTCACTAGCCAGCACCAGCGGAACTGGGACCGCCACCTGCCCCTGGTCCTGTGGTCCTATCGGACGGCAGTGCAGGAGTCCAGTCACTGCACGCCGGTTGCCCTCATGTTCGGGCGGGAGCTCCGGACACCGGTGGACTTGGTGTTCGGGTCCCCTCCCGAGCCTGAGATCGCTGGAGGTGCGGCTATGGACTATTTCCGCAGGCTGAGGGATCGCCTGCTGGTGGTCCACGACTACACCCGCCAGGCTCAGGCTGCCTTAGGGGTGAGGCAGAAGAGGGGCTATGACACTCGCTGCCGGGGACGAGCGTTCACACCCGGGGACAGGGTGTGAACTGTCCCCCGTACTGTCCCGTTAGAAAGAGGGGGGTCTGCCCTAAACTGCGCAGCCACTGGCAGGGACCGGGGGAAATCCTCGACAGGGTGTCTGAGGTGGTGTACCGGCTGCGGATGCTGGGCGCCCGGGGGCGTGTGGTAGTGTTGCACCAGGACAGACTGTCGCTGTACCGCCCCCTCGCCCCGGTTGTTGCTGGTGAGGGAGGCGGAACTCCTCGTGGTTCCCCTGCCGGCTCCCCTGTCCCTGCCGGCTCCCCGGATGGGGCCGTTGGCCCTGCGGCTGTCGCCCCTAGGGGGGCTCAGCGGCCGAACCGGCGGCGCCGGGCCCCTGAACACTTTAAGGACTATGTGTCGGGTGATTTCCCCTCAGATGGGAGCTGTGTAACGACCGGTGTTCGTAACGTGTTCGTTCTCTGCCGGGTTCGTGCCGGGGATTCTGTGAGATGATGTTGTTGCTGTTATTGTCGTTGTTCTGGGTCCGTTGCTAGTTGTTGGTGTTGTTGATGATCAGTGGGGTTAATGGGTTGGGATTGTTCATTGTTGTGTGTTGTTCTGTTGTGTGTCGTTGTTGCCACCATCACCGAGAATGACTTGTGTGTAAGTTAGGTGTGCTGTTCTATGTACGTGTTGGTGAGTCAATAAAAGAGGGTGTTTCTGTAGTCGAGCGGTGTATGAGGCACAGAACCCCTAGTTGACCAAAAGCCTGACTCTGTGTTCTTCCTGGTCGGCGCTACATTATGTTATATTTTATAGTAGATATAGAGCTCCAGGAGTCAGCAAACGGCAACAACCCCTTCTCCTCCATGCTGTGGTTCAGTCTGACAGCTCATTGGTCAATGGGCAGCAGGTCATTTGCATCAACGCTACAGACACCAGAAACAGCGCATTCTGAAGGGACTGAAACAGAGGGGAATAGCGGTAGACGATATTATTTTTCCTAAAAGCCATTTCCAGCAAACAGCTTCAAAAAACATGTTTTCTAACTTTCTCCGCTCCCAGACCCGTAAAGATAACACATATATCATCTTATTTCTACATTCATCAGAAGTGTGAACATATTTACGTGCTTATACAGGGTAGCCGCGGGGTCTTAAAAGTCTAAAAAATGTCTTGAATTTCATGTTCCTAAATTAAAGGCACCCAGTGCAACTTTATGTAAACATTCAATGAAAAATAAACATTCAATTTCTAGTCTTTTTTACACGTAGTAAGTTTCAATAACTCCATACCATTACATATCGACATTCAAGGAGCAAAGATGAGACGTCGTTGTGTGGTGAGAACTGATAGAAAATCGTAAACAACAACAATCGCCGGTGGGGAGAAGCCATTTTTCCATTGACTGGAAGCCTGCTTTATTTATTGTAGGTTACAAAAAATAAAGAAAATGGCGGCATTGTTGTTGTTATCGATTTTGTATCAGTTCTCACCACACAACGACGTCTCATCTTTGCTGCTTAAATGTCGGTATGTAATGGTATGGAGTTATTGAAACTTACTACGTGTAAAAAAGACTAGAAATTGAATGTTTATTTTTAAGCCTCGAAAGTTGCACTGGGTGCCTTTAAGGCCTTAAAAAGTCTTAAATTGCGTTACCCAAGTCTTAATTTTTTAAAGATGGTCTTAAATTTCCTACTAGGATATGTTTTCGTAGTCAACCGGACTGTAACACAAGGGGAAAATGGGGGGCGTTTTGCGTATCGGGGTTTTGCGTAACGTCAGAGAACGTCTCATTTATTGGAGCATGCGCGAACAATACTTTGGGTTTTCTCGCCGGCAATCTCAACAAACATAATCAGTCGAGAGGAGACGCCACATCATGGGGAAGCACGGCTCTAAAGTCTCACGCATTCGGCGTGAGACACACGCAATTCGACCCATGCACACGCTCACACGCCACACTTCGTATTTCTCACGCAGAGAACTTACCAGGATAGCGCCCACCAACTTGCGCCACTATTTAACAGTGAACAGGTAGGAATCAAATGGGTTCCCCTTACGAAGGGTGACCAGACGTCCTCTTTTGCCCGGACATGCCCTCTTTTTTGAGACACTTTTAAAAAGAAAATGTGTCCGGGCGGAATTTCAAAATCGTCCGGGATTTTATTAAAGCCTCATACATGTTCACATTGAATTTGCGCTGCGTTCCTCTGGGTCGGTCACAAACTATGCTACGCCCTCCCCACTTCAGTTCTGTTCGCTTTGCATTGCTGGAAGTGAGTAGGGGGAGTGGTTAAGTAGAGCCTTCAGATTGGACGGTTTGACTTAAGAGATACCGTCATGATTTTTTTTGCCATTATTGTTTTATAGGGACAAACATTAACAAATTTCTCCTACAGGGGATTGATAAAGTTCTATCTATTGAACAGAAAGAAACACTTGGTCATACTTTACACACTTTACCACAGCATTGGCCTACTGAATGCCACAGATATATTTTAAGCATTGGACTGAATGCCACATAAATATATAATTATGTTTTTGCACGTTTGCAACATTTAAAAGTTCAGGGAAAAGTATAGCCTCTACTGGTGTTGCTTAGGCCAATATCCTTTTGAGGCAGTGTTGTTTCCGAATATTAGTGTTAGGGGCCAATGATGCTTACTATCATACATTAGTCACCATGTCTGTGGACGGGTTAGGGTTAGGGTTAGGGCTGGCTCCATACATTACGAATGAGTTAGTAAAAGAGGTCAACGAGGCAAGTGGTGGATTCATTGAAATGGGTGAGGAAATTTGAATGCTGAGAAACTACAGCAATTTGAAAAGAGTTTGTTTGTTTATATTTTATATTGTGTGTTGAAAGTTTGATATTTAAACCAAAAATACAGCTACACTTTCACACCATCACTTTGTGTATTGTTTTTTTAATCTTTTATTATCATTTCTGGGTACATGGTCTTAAGATACATCAGGCCTCTAGGCTTTGAGTTAGGCCCTCAGTTTGGCTCTTTGATTGGTGAGTGCACACTTATCCTTTGGCACATTCATTAATGTATTGACATGAATGTTTCATATGTTCCAAAAAAACATGAATAACATATGCACGACCGCGTTTTACGACCGCTTAATGGGTGTGATGTAGGTCTTAATTTTCATTGAAGTGGTCTTAAAAAAGTCTTAAATTTGGGTTGATCAAACCTGGGGAAACCCTGTTATAGGTCAAAAGGCGCAATGTTAAACATATTAGTAAGATAGTTGCGCAGTTAAAAACATGTTTTAAAGAAAAGACTCACCATCAGCCTAAAAGGTAGCAGAAACTGATGGGTGCGCACGCAGGATCGCACATTGTCGTGGTTCTGCATGCGCAGAACCACTAGGTAGCACAATGGGTAGCAGAAATTGACAGAACACCGGCCACGTTGAAGTCAATGTAAGCCCGCTAACATTTTGCTGTCTATCAAGCAGACAGCTTTTCATTGGCGCAAGAAAATTCGCCCTCAGGTCGCAACAGTGTGCGCCCCAGGCCAACGGTATCCATTTATTTTTTGTCATCAACACATGATTGGACAATTCAGCGAATCAATCAAATAGGCTACCTCTCTCAGCAGCAATCACACAACTACATGTAGAGAAGAGATAGATCGCTAACTAGCAGAGTTGTAAGCCTTTTCCCCCCTTTTCATTGGAGGAATTGGACTCCCCAAGCGATGTTATACTTAAAAGGAGCATGTAAGTAACATTAATTAAGTCTTTCGGCCTGTAGCATGTAAACAAAATTAAGCAACTGTCCCATATTACTAACTGCATTTGAAGTAGACATTGAGACTCACAAAAAATGGACGCAATAGGACAGTGATCATGATTGGTCTCAATATCCGAATAACAACAATGGGTCAAATAGGAATGGCTGGTGGAATGGACATAAAGTAGGTCTGTATATGCAGTGTAAGCTTGTCCAGGCCCTGCAAGTCAAGATGTAGGCTATGAATCTGAATGAATAGTAGGTAGGTAGTGGCCATCCCCAAAATGCACCAGTATACAGGAAATCAAATATATTAAATTAAAAAAAATTATGATGGGGGGGGGGGGGGGAACCCCAGACCCACTGTCAATTTTTGATCACCAGCCGCCACACTCAGAAGTAGGTGTATCAGAATTGGCAGACGTCTTCAATGAAAACAGCTGAAAACGAAGCGGTATGAAACTAAAACTGTGATTCTGAAGAAAGTTTAAATGAATCGAAATTCCGTTCAGATATTATGGAAGATACAAGTGTGTAGATAGGGGACATATTATACCACCAGGTGTGATTAGCCTTACATGCCGTTTTGAATATCTGCCCAATATGACATCACTAGGGGTTGTGTCCACCTAGTTCTGTGCTGCATTTATGAGCAAGGTTTACTTCAGTCCACTCGGTAGGCTGGTAGACTGATCTATCCAGCACCGATCTAGGTGGACACGCCCACTGATGATGTCATATGGGGCAGATTTCCGAAACGGCTTGTAAGGCTAATCACACTCACACCTGGTGGCAGAGGCGGAGTGGCCGTCGGGACGATCGGGAGATTTCCCGGTCGGCCAGCCAGGTCAGGTGGACCGGCCCGCAATTGTGTAGCAGCCTGCGAAGGCAGTTGGACCGGCCCACAGTTGTGAGCGGCCGCGAAGCGTCTGCAAGCCGGCCCTGAGCATAATTTATTCCCCGTCAAGACGCCGTGAAAATCCCCGAAATAAACAATATATGTATTTTTTTTACTTCATTTAATTCTTCATTATTCAGGCGTTACAGAACTTTCATAGCCATAAATAAATAATACGAACTGCAGTTTACTTTAATTTGTTTGTTCTTGAATTGACGTAGAATGGAGCAAAGACTCCTGGGATTGGGAAATGCGTTTATCCAATAAACAGCTTGCAGGGCAAGTCAATTTTCGGAAATGTAGGGGGATATATGAGCGGCCCCACATCTAATGGCATGACCCTAAAGACACGTCAGACAGAGAAGGCGAGCAAGTTCGTGGTTGCTTGCTTTTGTTTACCGGCGTTGCTATGGTTACCGGTCTTGTAAGGAAGTGCGCCAATACTCTGAGTGCCAATTCTCTTCCGCACAGAGGAGAACTGTGGCCTATTTTACAATTTTTTATTTTCTTAATTATAATTATATCATTCATTTTTACCGGGAGGATTCTCCCGGTGGCTATTAGTGTCCCACTCCACCCCTGCCTGGTGGTATAATATGTCTCCTTTAAAAAAATCTGAAAAGAAGCGTGTGATTCCAAGCTATTCTGAGTAGGCCTATTTAGGCCTACTCAGTCTCTAGGTGAAAAATTGAGGAAGGAGATAAGGTCCCAAAGTTTGCAGAGAATAATAAAGACATTTAGAAATTTAGAAAGAATAAAACCTAAGAAGAACAATAGTCGAGCACTGCATGCAGCACTCACCTAATGAATGATCTCCTACGCCGTAAATGGATGTTTTGGAACTAGGCGAGGCTCCATACCCCGGAAGTCAGCGGCAAAAAACCAAGCCCCCAGGAACACTGCATACTTCCGCAATCCACCAGTGCTCAGCGGCCAAGCCTGGTATTGCAGCTGTTTAAGCGGGCTGTGGACGGGTCCCTCAAATCATGGGACCCAGAAGTAGATATCTCCGTTCACTCCAATACAAGTGGGGAACAGGAATGTGTCTCCGCAAAAAATGTCTGGATGTCAATCAAAGGCTCATAATTACCTTCATGCCATGTCCTAAAAAAATTTACGTTTTTTCTTTTCAAAACACCACCTCAAGCGTTTTATTAGCCGTTATCTCAAATTATTTTTTGCTGGGGAAGAGGGGTGTGCAGCTGAAAGGAGTCGTAGTGAAGCAAATGGCATCCGAGAGGGCCTAGTTCAGTGCTCCGTTAACGTGTCCGATTTTTGGACTGGTTCATGCTGCTCAATATCTCTCACGGTCCTCTGCTTGCGATCATTGTGATTCATCGTATTGATCCATTTATTCAAAAGATCCAAAGACAAAGAACAGGTGCGTTACGGTATCATTTTATATTGTTGTTGGACCGGAGTGGGTGGATGGGCATGCGTTCTATATTTCTGCATCCGGTACGTCATGAAATAGGGTGTAGCCATAGACCCATGATGCGGAAGCATATCGCTCCTTGATGTTGCCTTGCGCCACTGAGCAGTTTACATAGGAATGAATAGGCGCCATTTTGGAATCCGTTGTCCATTTTATAATACGTCCATGCAAAAAACGCTACAACGGAGTCCAATGGAAGTGTCGCCACTCTATGGAGTTAGAATCATGCCAAAACCCCGCACACACGCAAAACGTGTTTTGCTCACGCATAACGATTCACACGCACACAAAACGTGTTTTACTCACGCACAATGATTCACACACACGCTCAGTGTGGTTTGCAAATACAAAACATCATTCACAAACTAATGCATTTTGCTTCAGAAACAAGATGTATGTTTTACACAAAGTACAAAAAAAAATCCTTCAAGTACACAAAACAATTCTACAAGTACGGAACACGAAAGCTGCGCGTGGATCGGAATGCATTTGCGCACGGATCGGAATGCATTTGCGCACGGATCAGCAAGGCGGAAAATTTGTGCCAAAAGTCACTTGACAAACAAATGTCCTGTGATTCACACTACACAACAACAGGTGGCGTTGTTCCTGCCAAACCGCATGGATTCCGTACGGTTTCTGTGCGGTTTAGCACTTTTACCGCGCCATTCTAGGGCCAGTTAGTGGCCTTCTTGGCTTTCCATAGAATCCACACACGGTTGGCCGGCATCAAATAAAGATTTTGGGGAGAAAAAAAAGATCGTCCTGGCGGCCTTAAACTGACTCAACAGCGCCACCTGCTGTTGTGTAGTGTGAATCACAGGACATTTATTTGTCACGTGACTTTTGGCACAAATTTTCCGCCTTGCTGATCCGTGCGCAAATGCATTCCGATCCGTGCGCAAATGCATTCCGATCCATGCGCAGCTTTCGTGTTCCGTACTTGTAGAATTGTTTTGTGTACTTGAAGGATTTTTTTGTTGTACTTTGTGTAAAACATACTGTATTTGTTTCTGAAGCAAAATGCATTAGTTTGTGAATGATGTTTTGTATTTGCAAACCACACTGAGCGTGTGTGTGAATTAGTGCTGGGACGACGCGTCGACGTAATCGATGACGTTGACGCATAAATTACGACGACGCGAAAAATGCGCTTCGATTCAAAAATAAAAATAAAAAAGATGGGCGGCGCCGGAGCGTAAGTAGCAACGCGAGTGGCTCCTCAGACTAATTGCATTTTTATTAATCAGTGAAAAATGTCGTTGACGAAAACTATGAAGAAAATTATTCGCCACAAAAATGAACACTGCATGAGCTCAAACTTAGCAACTCCTCCCGAAAAGACTTTAAAAAAAACACTCAAAAACAGCAAGCTGTTCGAGATCGGTTCTATCATAGCACTAGTCGATGGTTGGTGAAATATAATCAGCTTTTTTGAGATCGGCAGAGTGATGAAAAGCAATCCCCCACTAATACGTCAACCCATGATGTTGCGTGATTGTATTTATTTTACAACTTTTATTGTGAAAACTGCTTGTAAGTAGTTTCGTATCAGAAAAGGACAAAACTGCCTGTGTGCTAATGATCATGATGAGGAGCATGCGGTTGTTTACCAAGTGTCGTTCAAGTTTCTCACCCACCATGCACCACAATGCACAGCTTCGCTGGCCACTCCCGCTGATATCGGACACCTCACTGTTCCATCTTCCAAGCTGATACCGCAAGACTGCTTGAAAAACATTTCACACAACATTTCTAGTGAATAGTATTAGTTGGTGAACTCACTGAATTGGTCCTCGTTTTTTATTTATTTTGAAATGGTGAGCTTTTGCGTGGTGCCGGGATGTTCAATCAGGACAAGGAAAGGACAAGCAGTAAGTTTTCATGGCCTACCAACAAGAGATTTGGAGTGTTGCAAACAGTGGCTACAGGCTATCAATCATCCAAAGTTTGGAGAAGACACAGCCATGGAAGCCATAAAACTGAAGAAGGTTTGCAGCTAAGGACTACAACAACGTGAATTTGAACCGTTTACTTCAAGAAATAAACAAAAAAAAATGTAAACAATGAAACTCATAGTTCCTCCTGAGCGTCGTCAGCTCCTTGGTGCCCGCACTACTGGCCGTCTGGAGCTGGATACTTTTGTCGGATGGTCTGCACTACGCAAGGAGGTAAAACGACCCGACAGCCTCTGCCCAATCTCTCGCCTTGCAGGACCCATTCCAGAAAGTGTTGGTAGGCCGTTAGGCGATATTGTCTAGACAAAATGTATGCAGTTAACATGCCACGATTGTAACGGGAAGAAAATCAAACACTCACTTTACAGTCAGACGTCCGTTCGTCCCTGCAGGCTTTGGCTGACGTTTCCAGTTCACCTTTGGGATTCTGAAATAAGTGTCCAGGACGCCGCTGTCCATATGCGGTGCGAAAGTAGGATGCTCCACAACACATATGTCCGTGTCCTCGTCTGATTCCGAGATTTCGTCCAGAAGAAATCGACATCTTTCAAATTCTTTGCAGCAGACGGACTCCAACTCTGTGTCCATAGGCGCACAGTGAGAGCAAAGGCACCACCAATCCGCCCCAGCTCGAGCCATTCCGGGCTCCTCGTCCGCGACAGGCAGGTCTTCTGCCTCGGCTGTAGCAGCCGCAGCCCCCTCCTGTTCCTCTATCAGCTTCAGCTGCTCATCGCTATATTGCGGCTCGTAGAGGTAGCCACAAACATCTGATTCGAGCATCAGATCTTCAAAATCCCCATCTTCTATGTCAGATCCAGTACCTTCCGCCATTGTACTTCAGTTTTATCAACAGCCTCTGTTGGCTTCAGACGCTGTGGATGTTAGTTTCTGCTGGTGAATTCCCACCCACTGGCACTGCTCTAAAAGGTCTGTAGCGTCAGTGGGTCCCACCCCCTATCGGGGGGTGGGACTATTGCTTGTAGTCTTACGAGAATCCTCCCCTCTTACTAGGGATGGGAATTGATAAGAATTTCACGATTCCGATTCCGATTCTGCTTATCGATCCGATTCCTTATCGATTCTCTTATCGACTCTCATTGGGTGAGAAAATAAGTATAAATGTGTTTGTTTGCATTACATCTCTTTAATATCTGATCAGAAGTGCTTCTAGCATTAGGAAATTGTACATTTTCAAATCAATTGGTCTAGACGAAAAAATATATCGCTTTTTAAGCCCAAATGCCATCATTATGTGCCATACAACTAAAAACACAGACTGAAAACAGCCAAGTAAGAGCTTGCGCCTTTTGGAATTCTAACAGTGCTCATTTGCATTCAACTTGTAACAAAATTAAACTGACATAAACAAAATGAAGCATTGATTAGACAGAGATTTATTAGATGGGCCTACCTAATAAACCGTTGGAACACACAAGACCGGAAACCATAGCAATGCCGGTAAACAAACCCCGAGAAGCCCAATCCCTATGAGAGCTCCCCACGCTACGGCCATCCGGAGGCGACAGAGCTGTTGGCCGTGATATTATATATACAATTATAATATAGTATATAATATATTATATACTATTATATATAGAGATCCGGGAGTCGCAAACTGCAACAATCACTTTCTCCTCCATTCCGCGGTTCACCCGGACTGCACTGCACTGAGTTTGACGGCTGAACGCTGATTGGCTGTTACGTTACACATGTCACTCAGTTATCACGCTGTTGAACGCTGATTGGCTGTCATCACGACAAAAACTTGTCGCCGGTTTTCTCCCGCGACAAACTCGCCCTTATACGCGTCTCTACGTTCACTTTGTATGGGATCTTGTCGCCCCGTCGCGTTTGGTTTGAACGCACAATGCGATTCTTCCTCGGCGGCGACATGTTTGCTGCGTTCTGAACCAAATCAAAGCAGCGTGTGTGTGACGTCACGACGCATTTGCCGCGACCGGAACCGATAAGCGGAATCGTTAAGCAGGCTTGCTAACGATTCCAAGGAATCGGTTGACTCGGAAACCGGTTCTGAACAAGAACCGGTTCTCGATTCCCATCCCTACCTCTTACACTTCCTATTTACTTCTACGGAAAAATCGTCATATTGCGTCATCTTAAACAGGAAGTGTTGGAGATCGATACGGATCTCTCAAGTCCCTCCAGAAAATAAGGGAATGATGCACAACCATTCAAAAATATGAGTGGGTTTATAACGATACAAAGCTTAATAGAAATGAGTGAAATTTCCCTTTAAGTTATGATATAATTTCCCCGGCCCTCAGAGGTATTGGGAATTTCTTATGTGGCCCCCAAGAAAGATAATTGCCCACCCCTGGTCTAAACCAATCCTTTGGAATGTGTACTAATGGGTGCCAGGCGTCTGACACTTCTCATTCACGGAGCGGATCCCAATTAATCTTCCTGTTCATTGAGACCTCAGATCATCTGATCTATCCTCCACTCTGACGTTCCACTTGCAGAACCACCTCAGGACTTTACTAAGCAGTAGGTCTCATTGGAAGGGATTTGTTGAGATTCTCTCCACATCTTAATGCATGAATAGTGCACACATTTGTGTGTGTGTGTGTGTGTGTGTGTGTGTGTGTGTGTGTGTGTGTGTGTGTGTGTGTGTGTGTGTGTGTGTGTGATTACTGACCTTCCTATCTTCATTCTATCTCTGTTCCTGTCCACCTATCTATATCCATCCCTTCACCCACTTTTGCTCTCTCTCTATTACTCTCTTTCTACCCATCTCTCTCCCTCGCTCTCTCTCTCCATAGTGTGATATCGGCACAGCAGGACACAAGTCCAACTTCCGAGTGACCGATATCTGGAGCATCTTGGGGTGGTTGTGCCGTCTCCTCCACCTTCCGTCCAGGTGGAGGTCCAATGACCTCCAGCAGGTGGAGGGTGGTGGAGTGGTCCTTTATGCCCTCGCCCATCGTCTCCCGACACCACTACCAAACTGGGAGATGTCCTTTGTAATCCCCCGTCTAAACCAAAGAACGATTCCTTATCCCAAATACTTCAAAATAAATCCCATTGCAGTCCTACAATTTCAAGACTTGATTTAAAACACTAAAACAGAAACGGAGCTCTAGAAATGTATAGTCTAATGTCAAACTTTTTGGGTTTGAAGGATTGGAGAAATACGTTTTGGGGATTCGTTTGGCCACAACATATACTTTAAAACTGTTTTTATTTATATTGGCCCTCTCCCACACAGGTATTGTGTTGACCTCTGACCCGTCACCCTCATTTATTTGATTTCTGACTCTCCTGTCGTCCACTTCCAAACACGAGAACCCCGACCCGCAGAGCCTCTCTGTGATCCAAACAAAACTCCTTGTGCCCCTTTACATAATATTACACGACTTTATTCACATCTGGAGGAATGAACGGAACAAGTGTGTACATACGTGCAAATAGGTTGCTTACGGAAAGAAAACAAAATCTAGAGTAGTAGACCCTACTTTTCTGAATGGGACTCATATGGAAACTTAATATTTTCCATTGTTTCGTTTCGACAGACAGACAGACAGACAGACAGTCAGTCAGTCAGTCAGTCAGTCAGAGCTCAGTGCAGAAGCAGAACCAAAGTTTCTGTCTCAATGTCCAGAAAGCTGTCTTTGGTTTCCTTTACATCCTTTTAGAAACAAATACAAACTGCTACAAATATTTTTTTTTACTTTTGTGATGATTTTTATAACAGACAAATCTATTTTTTAATTGATTGTTATCATAAACTGTTATCATTCATTATATGTTGAAACAAAAAAACAGGTTGTGAATCACGGATTTACAACAGAATAAAATTCATTCACACAAAATAATCATAAATGTCAATAAATAAGTCTTGTTTTAGTCTGTAGTTCATTTGGTCCCGTTGGTTCTATCCAATTGGCCGCCGCTGCAGTACCTTCCATCCTTCTTCATCTCGCTGCCTCTGCAGATCGCAGTTGAGTACAAGCTCTGCCCCCCCGCAGCGTCCCCCGCCGGGCCCCCTGCAGGGTCCCGGGCCGACAGGGCGGTCAGGGAGGGCCCCTCCTCCTGGAGCAGCTCGCTGAGCGTGTTGATGTAGATCTGCGCCATCTGGAGGGTCTCTGCCTTGGACAGCCTCCGGTCGCTCTCCGGGACGACGCTCCGCAGACGGTCGAATGCCACGTTCAGCCCGAGCATCCTCCTCCTCTCACGAGCGTTGGCCGCGAGACGGCGTCGCCTCTGCGCGCGCTCCAGCCCGCCCCTGTCCGGCTCCAGGTACCGCAGGGCCCCCACCGGTCCGATCCTTAGCTCCACCATAGCGCCCGGCGTGTCGCCGTGTCCGCAGCCGGGATCCCCTTGGCGCTCCTCCCGTGCCCGCTCCTCGCCCAGCTGCATCAGCGCCTGGAGGCTGGAGGAGAGCCCCGCGGCTCCGGAAAGACCCAGCGACATCTTACAGCGGCACGGTCTCCTGGCGCCGGGGGCAGGGTCCCTGGAGACGTAGGGCGGGAAGAGAGCTCCGCGGCTCAGCGGCATGGCTGCGATACAACACCTTCAGAGGTCCGACAACAGACCAGGAACTTCACCA